>NC_139026.1:8126183-8583984 GCF_964662115.1 Mustela nivalis
AGGGACTCGATCCCAGGACCCTGAGATCCTGACCTGAGCCGAAGGCAGAAGCTCAACCTACAAAGCCACCCAGGTGCCCCTCTTTTTTATTCTCATTCATTTCAAATCCTCCATTACTGACTCCTCACCCAGATTCTTTTCTCTTCCAACTCTGTCT
This sequence comes from Mustela nivalis, assembly GCF_964662115.1. NCBI lineage: Eukaryota > Metazoa > Chordata > Mammalia > Carnivora > Mustelidae > Mustela > Mustela nivalis. Next base: position 8,126,341 of record NC_139026.1, read on the forward strand.
GCATGGCCAAGCAGTGGTGACTTCTCCTCGGTCTGGTTCTCACATTTTCTGCTGCTGGACCTCACAGGGCTTTCGCTCTGCTCTCTCTCAGGAGTATCTCCTCTGCTTTATGCATTCACTCAGCTGACATCCTCCGGGCCCTACTTTGTGCCAGGCGTTGAACTCCACATGGAGATCCAGAGTGGATTAGAGAAGCGGTCCCAGAACTCAGCTGGCTCCCACTCTCGAAGGAAAGACAGAGAAGTTGACAACAAAATGAGAGCTGTGTGCTAACAGAGCTAAACTTCACGTGGTTGAGGAGCCCAGAGGAGTGGTTCCTGATCCAGCCTGGGATGGGTACAGGCGCAGGAAGGGCTGAGGGAGATTTCCAAGTGAGATAACAAAGAAACTGAGTGTTGCGCACAAGTAGAGGGCACGGACGTCACTGATGGAAGGAATGATCCATGTAAATAGGAATTGTGGAGCCCATTTGGTTCATCATAACCATTGTGGACTGGCGTGGGTTGGGGTTGGTGATTCTGGTGGGGGCAGGCCACAGAGAACCTTGCACAGTATGCCAAGTACATTAGAACTCATGCCGCGAGTAAAGGGGAATCACGGAAATTGTTGATAACATCTGCATTAGGAGAATGTTTAATCTGGCAGCAGTATGAAGGATTGGGGGGGGGGGTGAAACTGAAGACAAAGAAACCACCACAGTGGTCTTGGCCAGAAACGATGGAGGCCTCATATGACAGCGAGACACCTTGCTTCTTCCCTGCACCTTGGGTTTTTGTCTCAATAGTAAGTGCTTTACATGCTATCTCATTTAACACTTGCAAGGTTCTGAGAAGTAAGACCCGTTGTTCTATCCATCTCATCTACGAGAAAACCAAGGTGCGAGGTGAAAAGACTGTCTAAGGTCACATGTGTTAAAACATGTTGGAGCCAAGATTCAAATTTAGTCTGTGCACTTAACTAATATGGTGGACCTGTCTATTACCGTGGCCACTATCAATGGCTAGAAGGCAGAGAAGAGTCTAGAACAGCGCGCTCCAACAGAAATATGCAAACCACAATGTGAGCCACATATGTCACTTTAACTATCTCACTAGCATATTTAAAAATTTATTTTTAATAATTTATTTTATTTGACATGATATATCCCCAATACTATCATTTCAACGTGAAATCAATATAAAATATTACTGAAATATTTTGCATTCTTTTTCTGAACTAAGTGCGGTATGTATTTTACAGTTACAGTATATCTTGGTTTGTACCAACCATATTTGAAGTACTTAATAGTACATGTGGTTACCAGCTACCATATCAACCAACATGGATCTGGAATGGCTCTCATCTTTCTGCTGTGGACAACATGGTAGATGGAGATAACATTTTCAGAGATAAGGCACTAAGGGCAGAAAAGATAATCTGGAAAAAAGTTTGAAATGCTTGAGAAACATCTAGGTAGAAATTCCTAGGCAGGGGTTGGATATATAGGCGAGGATCTCAGCATAGAAGTCTGAGTAGACATAGACAGTTGGAACCTAGTCTCATAGAGACAGTTATTAAAACCCAGGTTTAGAAGGAACTCACATGGGGCAATTATGTACAAGGACTGAGTTCTGGAAACACAAGGAAGGGCTGGATGCCTTGTGTAGGTAGAGGAATTCATTTGTAAGTATCTCCCCTTGAATGAGAAGGAAGGACAAAGTGAGTGGGAGTGCAAAAGGTAAGTTCGTGTAGGTAAAGAGGATGAAGGGAGATAAGAAATAGCCCTTCTAGCCCGATGTTGGCTGGGGTTCTCTTGCCTCTTCTACTTCTTTTTTTCTCTTCTACAGAAAAATGAGCCCTTTTATTGCTGATTCCTCACAAAATCTATATGCAAAAAGGGGAGGAAGAGGCAAATAAAATGTAAATATTTGTTCAACCCCAGGAAGTAAAACCAAGATGAGTACTCATGTCTCCCAATTGCCATTCCATATTCTCCCTCTCATTAAACTTCCTATTTTGAAATAATTATAGACCCACAGAAAATTGCAGAAATAGTCCAGAGAGTTCCCCTGTCCTCTTCATCCTCTTCCCACGATGGTGACCCCATACACCACCACCGTACAGCATCAACATCAGGAAACTGACACCGGTACAATACTATTAACGAGACCTTTATCTTTTATCATTTCTTAGCAGGAAGCACCCTGAGTAAAAAGAATCAAAATGGGGTAAGATGTAATGTCCAACCAGGTCCAGACCTTTATGGGTGTTCAAGACGTTTTTATCCCTGTAACCAAATGATGTGCCTCAAATAACAACACCTAAACGCCACCTTAATCCTCGGGCCAAAAATACCTTCTTACAGTGATCTGTAACTTGTACCAACATTATATGGTCAGACCAGACTCTTCGCTGTCTGTTTGGCTTCTAGTTATGGAGAACAGCAAAGGACAGAAGAACCGCTCTGCCGTCCCCACCCGGATCTCTAACGATGACTGTATGACTCAGAAGGGAAAGGGAGGTGCCCTACAACCAGGTCTCACTGACTACTGAACCCAGGCTCGGTTTCTGACAAGGCTGTGTGTCTTGCTAGATGCTGTTTCCCGCCCTTATCTACACAGCAGAAAACCAGTGGATTAGGAGGGAATCATTCAGATACGTGACCCCATCCACCTTTCAGGTTGGGATGATTTCAGAGGAACCTACAGCACCCAATAGATAGGCTCCTCAACAAATGTATGGGGTTTAATCGAATCAGCACACAAAAGAAACAGACCCAAAGGATACCGGCACATTCCTCAAAAGCAGGATCAAAGAAAGAAAGAATCAAGACATCTCTTTGCTTCAAGGAAACAAAAACCATTGAGAGAAAATGTAGCCAACTCAAAGGGAACAGTGGCTGTCCATCAGCCAGGGTTTGGCCAAGGCAAAGAACCCATCTATTAACAGTGAGAGTTTCTCTCTTTTTTTTTTTTCCTCTAAGTGGTAATTTGTTAGCCAGTAAATATGGAATGACTTTTTTTTTTCTCCCTTGGAGATAAATGAGCTCTAGTTCTCAAAAAACGATATATCTGGCAAGAGGTGGAAAACAGAAAAATGAAGTGTATATTCCATTAAGACCTGAAAATTCAGCAAAATACTCCTTTCTGGTAGCTGGGTGAGAGGAATTTAACAATTGGCCTTGACAATTTCTGAGCAGCCGAAGAAGGAACAATTTAGCAGGAAGAGGCTGGATCAGGGTGCTCAGATGCCTTCAGGCTGAGTGATCTCTCGAAATGTATTTTGTGTATCTATACTTTTCCCTTATAGTGTCATGTACCGTATCTTTGCTACCAGCAATAAGACAGCTTCTGTCCAGTTGGAGAAGGCAGGCTGGGGGCAATTCGCAGTCGGGAAGACAAACTAGAGCCCCAAAGGAACAGGACCCAGGGAAGGGGGAAGGGGACTCCTGACTCGGTCGTAGCCATGGGGAAGGGTCTCCTGCCCCCCAGGTGCTGTGACCGAGCAGCCCTTACAGGATGAGAGTGGAGGAAAAGAGCCAAAATCAGCTCAGCTCTATCAGGCCGGTTAGCCAAGGGTCAAGGGTGAGAAAACCCATCCTGTGTTTGACGGACTGGCCCTGTGCGGACCAGAAGTTCAAAATTCAGCCCCGAGATCTGTTCTGCTGCCGACCTGTACCGTGACAGTGTGTTTTGGCCGTCTGTGTCCGACCCAGCCATTTGTTTGGGGCTGACTAGAGGCAGCCTGCATTTTCAGATCTGGGCAGGTGCTTACACAGACCCCGCTCTCCGGTCAGACAAGAACGCCACCAGATGTGACTAAATGTGCCTCCCTTTCTAGCCGTTTCAATGTGAGAAATCCCTCCCCTATCAGTCCGCTGCAGAAAACTATTTTTATCGAGGTCGTTCAACCCCAGCTCTGAGATGCATCACAGATATGTCCACAAAAGTTCCCCAGCCGACAAGGAAATAAATCCCGTGCCGGACAGACTCGAACACTCGGCCAGGCAGCAAGGGGAGTGTGAGTCCTGCCTGCGATCCCGGAGCTGCAGGTGAGCTAAGTGGGGGAAGCAAGGCAGAATTAAAATGTGATTGCCGTGGCGTCTGGTTTCTCCTCTCTCTTCAGCTTCCACGGAAGCAACTGAGAAAAAGGGGAGAAGAAGCAATTTAAAAAAAAAAGAAAGGGAGAGACAAGGAAGGCCCCTTCCCGGAAAACCAGTTCTCAGCTTGAATGCTCAGCTGTTCATTCCACTTCAGAGAGCCAGTGACCACTTCCTGGGCACCAGGGGACAGAAAGTCTCAGTCTGATCCAGGCCGGGAGCAAAGCAAGGGGTGGCAGCTTCTGCTGTCTCCCCTCCCCCTTCCAATCACAATAAATATATTTATACTCACTTGATTGTGGCAGCCAGACAATGCTCCCCTAATTGGCAGTGATCAGAGCTCCAGAATTGCTTGGGTGAACCTGCTGTCTCTCTAACAGGCAAAGCAATAAGGGGCCACTAAGGCAGTCCCCATTAACAATTTCCGGTGGAATGAAAAAACAGTCCCCCGACTCCTGCATGGCAATGGATTTTCCTAACAGCTCCTAAGAGGCAGCCCTTGAGGAACTCAGACTTAGAGGAAACTGCCCAGCATAGAATGCTTTTCTAAATCTTCCCCACCCCCAGCTCTAGGGCATAGAGGGAAAAAAAAAAAAGAAACCATAGCCACTTCCTTCTGCTGGAGGTTCTTTTGTTCTTTTACGTTTTTCTCTTTTTCTCTTACGGGCCTTATGGAGCTAGCTGTCATTTTTGGTGCTTGGTTCTTTGCAAATTTCAGGGACATCTGGCACGCAGTTTCCTGCATTTGCTAGCTTCGTATTTGTAGATGCGGATGCGGTCTCCACTGCGTGTGCATGTTAACATTCCACGCGCATGACTGATGCACACATAATTTGGAACTTGAGGGCCTTGGTATATTTTGACATGTAAATGCGACTACCACAGTGCTGATCATACGTAGTTGCTTAATAAATGTCTGTTAAATAAATGAACGCATCAAGAAGGCAAATGTCACTCATTCATTCATTCATTCATTCATCAGACGTGTGAATACCTGGTATGTGCCAGTGTGTGGCTTAGAATGTGCTAGATGCTGCGTGTCTAGGGACGCACACCCACGGTCCCTGCCCTCAGGGAGCTCACAGTTGAAGGGTGGGAGACAAGCTCATAAACAGGCGATGATAAGACATCATGGAGAGAGCCCTGTGCAAGGTGGCATGGCTGAGGAGGGAGACCTTAGTCTACCTAGGAAGGGGCTGAGGCCATGATGTGTGTAGTGTAGAGGGTCTCCTAAAGGTGGTGACGCCTGGGCTGGCACTGTAAAGTGTTCCAAAGGAGACAGCATAATTGAGGCAGGACGCAAGAAACAGCAAGGAGTAAGCAGAGGAGGTCTAGAAGCCCGAGGGTGTTTGGGGAAAGCACTGAGGCCAGGAGTTAACAAAAAAGAAGTGGGGGCTCAGACAGGGGACTGGCTCTGGCCAGTAGGGCCTGGGGCGAGTAAAGAAAGGAGCTTCAACTACCTCAGTTAGGACTAAAATTCTTCTGGATTGTGTCAGAATTCGTCCATGCACTCCGCAAAGCAGAATTTGAACCTGCTTTGGAAGCACTGCCCACGGGCCGTAAGTCACTGCACCTGTCACTGATGAGCTGTGTGAACCCGAGCAAGGGCTGCCTTCTGCAGGAGTGTACTGAGGGCACGGACTCTTGGGCTCTTACAAGCTTCTAGAGGGTAAGTTGCCTGAGTCTCTGAGGTTCGTGTGCAGATCACAGCTGGGCCTGTACCCTGTGTGGACCACGGGGCTCTGAAGTCACAAGCCCACTTCCCAGCAGCACACAGTACCCCAGCACCACTGTCTTAAGGCACAGAGATGGGCAGGCATGTTGAGTGCAGCTCAGCAGACGCCCCTAAGCAGTCTTCACGAGAATGTGCTGCATGATGGAAATATCCTACTGTCCCCAGCCTGGGTCAGGGTCTCATTATCTGAGTTCTGAAGAGCCCCCAATTAAATTCATAGCACGGATTGCTGCTTGATTACATCTCTCTAAAGCACTGCTGAGCTTATATCCTTTCTGCTCAAAAACCCTGACTGATTCCTCTTCACGTATAGAATCAGGCACTAAATTCCTAGAACGACATTCGAGGCCACCCTCAATCTACCCCCTACCCTACCAGCCGCAACTTCTGCCTCAGCCAGGTGGGACCCTGGGCAACGGCGTCCATGGAGATTCCTCCGGCTCTGCTTTTTCTCCCTCCAGCCCCCCCGCTAAAGGTCCAACTCAAATTCAAGACCATCTCTTCTAGGAACACCGTCTGGCTGCCCTGTCCTCTTTGGCATCCTGTGTGGTCCGTACGGTGTTGTTCATTAGTGACCATTAATTTCACTTTGTGGTTTACGTCTTACTTCCCCAGGTAATTTGTAAGCTCCAGAGGATAGGTACCAAGCCTCCCTCCTCCTCGCAGTCTACGGACTGAGCTCAGTACCCGGCTCATGGTAAATAATTGCTGACAATGGCTTTCCTCCATTGCAGCCTCCAGGAGGCCACTGAGTAAAATCCACGGCAAGTAGAATTATTACTGTGTCATCACAGCCCTGTGGCCCAAAGTCCTTTTTCTGTCTTCTTGGAAAATGGAAACGTTGGAAAGAGTGGTCTGCTACAACCATTTTAGAGTAAAAAGGATGTGAAACATTTCTCCGACAATTCATAAACAGTATTTTAGAGGCGTTCCCTCGGAGCTTAAAGTTCATCCGGGAATGAGCTATTGTGCAGATCGAAAGGAGCACAGGTACGCTCCACCAGGAGGAATAATCACTCTGCTAAATTTATTTATTTATTTATTTAAAGATTTTATTTATTTATCAGAGAGAGAGAGGGAGAGAGAGCGAGCACAGGCAGACAGAATGGCAGGCAGAGGCAGAGGGAGAAGCAGGCTCCCCGCCGAGCTCGATGTGGGACTCGATCCCAGGACACTGGGATCATGACCTGAGCCGAAGGCAGCTGCTTAACCAACTGAGCCACCCAGGCGTCCCTCACTCTGCTAAATTTAAAGGGAAGAATGATTGAACGCTCCAGCTCGAAAGTAGAAATGGTTTAACATCACACGACTGAAGAGGAACATGAGTGACTTACTTAATGTATGGCCCCCAGTGTTCGGTTTTTATTGTATGTTCCACTGGGCAGCGCACGGGCTTTCTCACAGAAGAGGAACTGGTATTAAATCAATAAGGAAAATCACCATTTCCTTACTGATCCAAGAGCATTTAAGGAAGCTGAGCCCTGCCAATATGTACAACTGTGCAGAATTTGGAACTGGGCAGTGAAAACCACCACCGAAGCTGGCAGCTGTGATTCTCCCAGAAGCAGAGCTTCAAGAAGAAAAATAGCTTTTAAACTTTAGTTCCATTTTTGCAAATTGGATCTGTTCATGAAAAACTGTTTTAAGTCCAGGTTTCTTTCTTTCCTTTTTTTTCCCCCCCATTAGTAAAGGGTATGATTGTTTCTTTTCACCCACAAGGAAATTTATTCATTTACTCCACAAATATTTATTGAGAACCTATCATGAGTCAAACACCGTTTTAGGTGCTGGGGATGCAGACATGAACAAAAGAGGCAAAGTCCGTGACCTCGTGGAGACTACCTGCTAGCGGAGGGAGACAGCCGATCAAAGGGAGAGAGAGAGCTAGTAAATAAGTAAACAAATCAGTAGATAAATATTGTGTCAGGCATAAATATGGAAATGATGCTAACATCCTATTGTACTTGAAAAATCATTTTCTAGAAAATTAAAAATGAAGGGACATGTGGGTATCTCAGTCGGTTAAGTGTCTGCCTTTGGTTCAGGTCATGATCCCGGGGTTTTGGGATCGAGCCCTGCGGCAGGCTCCCTGCTCAGTGGGGAATCTGCTTCTCCCTCTGCCTGCTGCTCCCCTGCTTGTGAGCTCTATCTCTGTGTCAAATAAATAAATAAAATCTTAAAAATATGGAGACTCCTCCATGAATATTATTTAACTCATATGTCATACACATGAAGGGGTATTTAAAAAATAACTAGAAAAGAATATATATATTGCTCTTTACATGTGACATTGACATTCCCTGCTGACTTTCTGCAGCCTCATATCTCTGAATCTTTCCTAGACCCGAGGGCCCAGTCATAACAGCACCATGGAAGGTTCTCTGGCGATGTGATGTGCATATTGTTACTAGGTGTTCCTTCTTCCTTGAAGACTCCTCCTCCTTCTCTCTGATCCTTGCCGCCCGTTAATATGGCTCCAAAGTTACCCTCTCTGTGTAACCTTCCCAGATCCACCAAGTAGAGCTATGTGCTCCCTCTCTTCTGTCCCAAGGATATCCTGGTACCTTCTCAAGTCAAGGAAAGCATCTCCTGGAAGACTTCTGCAGTGGTTTGTTTACTTCTATGTCTTCCTTCCCAAGCTACACTCCTCCAAGTAGGGAGTGTCTTGTTTGTAATTTTATCACACTGCACAGTGCCTGGCCCGTAGTAGGCCCCCGATTAATACTGGAAGAATGAATGAATGAATGAATGACCTATGGTCTCCTCTGTTTTGGCTTATGCTAAGCTATGAAGTCAGAAACGAGGGCACTGTAGCAGAGTAGCGGAGGAAAGCCAGCTGGCCAATACAGAAAAGAACTCCAAACAATGGATTTTAAACATTTGAGCTCATGGACTGCAGATGATAAGGAATTTCAAAATCAAGGTTTCCTAGATGATATTCTGTGAGTACTAACTCTGGACGGTTGAGAAGTTCAAATAAATGATTAAAGCATGTAAAGCAGAACAATTAAGTAATCTGGATCATTTACTGCAGGAGAGAAACTTGAAGAGACTTAATAATGGGTCTTAATGAAAGGAAAGATTGTATTCCAAGGACGACTAAACACCCTCCATCTGCATGCACACAAAAGAAAAAAAAAAAAAAAGGAGATCACAGCACTATAAAATTTAAGTTAAAAAAAAAAAAAAAGGAACTCAATTTCAAGTGGGTTACAGGAACTCATTTCAAGTTACTCTTACAAATAACTGGCATGTGAGGAGGGCTTACTCAGAGCCAGGTACTGTTCTAAACCTCTCCCCATGTGTTACTTTCCCCCAACCTTACGACAAACCCATGTAGGTTTTACAATTTCAGTTGTATTAACTCCTGTTTTACAGGCGAGGAAGTGGAGGCATCATTACTGATGGTTAAGGAGTTCTCCCCAGGGTTGCACAGCGTGTGCTGGTGGAGCTGAGATCCCAGCCAGGGCTGTCTGGCCCCTGAGTCCTTGCTCTAGCGTACTCTGCTCATGGCTTTACTAGAGGCAGACATAGAAACCAGACCGTCCTCTCACCGTGGAGACCTGAAGCTTAGCTCAGTTAAGCTCCTGTGGCTCACTTAAATTTGCACAAGAAAATCCTTGAATACGTAACTGCCCTTCACGGTCAGGGCCACTTGACCATCTCATGGGCTTTACTACATCAACGCGTGTGCATGTGTGTGCACATGTGCGTGCATATGTGCATGGTGAAATTCGAAAACCTGCTTTTCTTTTCTTTGTTCTAGTGAGTTGGCTCACCAGCTCTTGTCTTTCTAATGAGATGTTGAGTGGTTCTGTATTGTTTTCGGCAGCCTGCACACGCGGTTTATAGGAGCAGACGCAAGTCGAGTCACATTTAGATGTTATGATTTTAGCTCCAGAGTGAAGGAATATACTCTCGGGGCTGTAAAGTCAGCATCTTCTTCCCTGTTATTTTTTTTCCAAGGCAACCTTGTTCGGCCTGCCCCGGGGACAGAAGCAGTGGGGTCGTCAGCAGCACAGAGCAGGGGCAGCTGGCTGAGCAGCTCAGAGGCCTAACACCAGGAAGTCAAGGCTCATGTGGTCCTTGGAGGAGAGAGTGATCAGGCCCCGTGCTGCAGGAGACCTGGAGGCTGGTTCCGGGGAACCAGGGCAGCCCAGTAGGAGCCCTGTGAAAGGGTGTGAATGAGTCACTACACTTTTCAGGTTGACTGAGATGACTTCTGTTGATTTTCTTCGAATTTAGATCTGCTATCAGTGTTCACACATGGGGCCTAACGGGAAGAAGATGAGTGAACATTTTCTTGATAGCGCCCGGCCTTCGGCAGCATTGCGATAAGATTCGGGTTAAGATGTGACTCTGCAAGAATGTGTAGGTCAGCGAGTGTGTCCTGAGGGCCTCAAGGAGGCGTGTTTTAGTGTCCTGAGCCTGAAGGAGACCCAGGGGGACAATGTTTTCTGACGTACACAAGTCAGCCTGAGTTGGTATAGTCTGCGAGAGACACTTTCTTTTTAACACCGGGTCCCCCACAATGACTAGATAGATTATTGGTGCCTTTGGTTAAACTTTTGGGTTCTAGAAGCTCACTTAACCTTTCCGGTCTGAGTTTCCTCATCTTTAAAATGGAAAGGACAATGGCACCCACACCATTGGGCACAGTTAAATAGATTGATACGTGTCAAGTGCTTGGAGCAGTGCCTGGTATTTAGGTAGCATGAAATTTGTATTTATATTCATGCACACATCTTTGTTCATACAGCCGCTTACTTAGCAGAGGACCAACTCCAATGCTTATGCAAAATAGGTGCTTAACTATTTGTTAAATGTTGCAAGAATTAAAGGAATGGATTTAGTGGAATACATGTATGGTAACCTGTTCTGACTTCTCAGAAACCTGTAATTTGGGGGCAGATTAGGTGTTAGATTTAATCTCCTATAGAGAAATATTTCAAACAAGCAGAGTGTTGGGCAACCAAATAGTTATCTCTGCAGAAAAGAAGGGAACAGAGATGATGGTTTTGCATGAATATCACAATGGAAATGGCATGAAAAATTGATTTTTGAGGAATTGAGGAACAGGTAGCAAGGTCCATGACTCTCAACCAAATAAAGAAAAGTATCTAATATAATCAGACATTTCAGATCTGCTAAGTATATGTTACTTTTGAGTTTACAAAAATAAATATAAAAAATGGGAGTAAAATCTCTGATCTGTATTTACCTTGTATTGATTTTCGAATAATGACAGCTTAAATCTGAAATGAAAAACTTAAGAAAATGGAAAGAAAATGAACAAGATAGTGTTTTAGGAGCTGGTACAGGTTAAGAGTACATTGATATTAGATTGAATCATATGAAATTGCCACTTCCTTTGGTGAAAAATGGTCGGACATTGTCAGTTTCAAATGGTTCAATCTAATATATTTAAGCTAATTAACACTAAATCAAAATACTTATAATACCTTTCCCTTTACTGCCTTTCAACTATGACTCTAGAACTAAATGGGCCAACTGTATTTGTCTTGGCCTATTTTGCCTCTCAGAATTTGAACACAGTAGGTGCTAAACAAATGTTTTCTTAATTGAGTGCTGTTTTCTGTTAATTTCCCTCAAAAATTTGACCTAAATTTCATTCTGCTACCTAACGCCGAGACTGCCCTTAAAATATAATTAACAAAGTGTTAGCTTCATTTCATGTTTTATGATTTAGATAAATCCTTTCTGTGCCTTGTTTGGGCAGCACTGGGAAGCTAATTAATACATTATTAATATATTGTAGAGGCAAACGAGACTCTGCTTGTGCACACAAGCCATGACAAGAATAAATTTGGGTCAGATATAGTTTTGCAATTAAGGAAAAATGTTGTGATAATAATGAGAAATTACTGTTTACATGACATATCTCTGCACATTCAAACACATTATAAACTTATAAAGGAGGTGAATGGCAGAATCAGGCACGCTTTCTCCTGAAGGTTCCAAGCATTTAGGGCTCGACTGGGGCATCCAAAGGGCCCTGCAATGAACTAGAAATGATAACCTTTGGGACCCCCAGGAATGAAGAGCTTCCTTATTATTCATCAGAGGTTTCATAACGGTTGGCACTGGTCCAAGAGTTAGGAACACATATTGAAATAAATGAGCAGGAAGCCTTAAATGGGTTTCAACTCAAAAAATGAAAGGCTTTTTCTACAGTGGAAGGGATGGGGTATGTTCAAGGAGGAGCATGAATAAACCATGAGTTATATTACACCTGCTTGGGCCTCGGTTTTCCCCACCTTGGTTCACTACCTCCTGGAGAATACTCATTCTCTATCATCTCTGTTGCTCCCAAGGTAAGTCACGTCATGCCTTAAAATGAGATACGTTTCTTAGGGGGATGAGCTAGAGCTCTAAAATGGATTATTTAGGTATTTGTTGACCTGGAGCTGTGAGAACAGCCACATTGCCTAAGCAGAGTTCTGAGAAAAGAGTTGCTTTCATTTTTTAAACAGAAGAACCACAATCCTTGTTCTGTTTGGATCCTCAGACAAATCAAATAAATGAGCAAAAGAGGGCTCACGAAATCACCAGTTTTAACTTTACCCCCAGTGCCACAGATTTTTCTTAGAGATTTTTTTTTCTCTGAGTGTGGACCATGTACAATATTCTGTTCGGTTCGTGCTGTCTAATGAGATCCCAACCCAAGGGGATGGGCTCCTACAGTAATGTCTTAATGCTAATTACATTTTAGAATGGTTAGGGCAAGAATAGTTCCAAACATACTTGAGGTAATAACTAGTCCTTTATCTAGAAGGTCAACAGTTCAATCAAACAGAGAAAAAAAAATGAGCATATCTTAAGAAAGAGTTCGAGTGGTTTTGTACAAGAGCTCTCATTAAGTCTACAAGAACACTTAAAATACTGGTAGAGCTAGGTAATTCTATATTTCCCTTTTTAACTCACCGAAAGCCCCTGATTTCAGGGAGCAGTGTCTGAGAACAAGAAGCAACTGGCAGGTGAAGGGGAGAAAGTGTGTTGTTAAGGAATTGGCTGGAGTTTAGGTTAGGGATCTGTGCCAAGACTGCAGCACAGAGTTTGGGGGTGGGGGATGGATGTGAACTTGCTGATGAAAAAGCAAAGGAGATGCTAGAGAGTTATAGGTATCAGATGAGGCCCCGGGCCAGTCTTCTATTACGGTAACAACATGGCTTAAAACCGTGGTGACAGTAAATCTCTCGAATAATTGTTCATCAAACCACTGTACACAAAATTACAATCTGCTCTCAGGAATGCAGTTTCTCTAACAGTGTCAGAACTTTCCCACCTCTTCCCATTTTTCTATGATTTCTAATGCGCTCAAAAGGGGAGCAGTTGGAAACTATACCCATAGCTTTCTGTTTTAAATGACTCACGTTATCTTTCACTTAGGAGGGCCTAGTAATTTAATCTATTTTTAAGATATTTATTGAGCACCTATTATTTGCTTGGCAATAGTCAGATGGCTAATCGTTTTAGAGAGGATTCCTAAAAAAGACTTCCTGCTCTGCCAAAGATAAAGTATTAAAATAACAAAACAGCTCAAGGATTTTTTCCCCCATGTGCTAAAAAGTGGTGTTTCTCATCCTCCAAGAGCCCCCCACTCTGCACAAGGAGGTCCTTTCAATAAGGGTGTGATGCAATCTGGCGTTGTGTGAAGCGCCAGTCTAAGAAGTAACCATTTTAGGGGGACCACGTTCCGGAGAGAAAACACAACTAAGCAGGGAACATGAAGAATGACTTCTATAATTAAATTACAGGGAAACTTCTGAGCTGAAAATCAAGTGACAATAAAAGGGACTGAACTCAGTAACCTTTAAAGAGGATTTTCAAACGTACGGAAAAGTACAGAGAAGAAGAAAATGCCTGTACGTACCCACCACTCATAGAATTTTTATGAGTCTTTGTAACAAACCCTGTTCCATGTCAGAGGGGTCCAAAAGTTGCTCAAATAAAAACCTTTCTGTGTCTGAGGCCAGCCTCTGGGGATAGAACCTTTTTGGAGGTCATTACCGGCTGGGATTCTCTTCTATCTTCTGGCCACTCCACCAGGAGCTGTTACTGGTGGGGGAGGGGAGGGTCTGGCAGATGCTAGCAGGGCTCCTGCCTTTCGGCACCTCACAGTCCATTTGAGAGGATCGATGCCCACATAAATAATTCTAACATAAGGCTGACAGGAGTGCCCGGGAAGAAAAAGATTAATTCTGTTTGGGGCTAACCCCTCAAGGTTGGCTTGGATTTAGGAAGGTGGCTATGTGGGGGCTGGGGTAGCTCGAGCAAGAGGGAAGGCCTTGTTCCAGAATGTTGAGCAGACTCCGGTCCTTGGAACCGAGTGTATGTTCTCAATGAAAAGCGTATGCTTTGGCTATTAATTTGAAAAAAAAAAAAAAATGTTGAGTGCCTCTAGCTTATTGATGGCGGTGGGGGGTGGGGTGTCAATGTCCTAATTTCTCTCATTTCCTTTCTCAACTACCGAATTGCCACTAAGTCTTACTGAATTTTTATATATAATCCAGCTGCTTTTTAAACCTCAAAATCATGTAAAGCAGTCATAATTTACCTTTGGAGAGCATGTTAACAATTTATAAATGCCTTTCTCTATACACATGATGACATTAGATCCATATAACCACCCTGTAACACCATAGGCTCATCTCCTCAAGTTATTTCTTTCAAGTTACTTTGAAAGTAACTACTACTTACAGGAACTACCAGCTGTAGAACTCAGAAAAATTTCCACTAGCAGCCTTATTGTGTTAGAAGTGCACACCAGGATAAAGGCAGCAATTTGGGAGTAATGAAGGAGAGGGTCCCGAGATAGACAGTGATTGTCACAGAGGGAGGATTGTGGTTCTGGAAACGAGAGTGATGCAGAAGGTAGAAGAACGGATTAAGCGCAGGGTGGTGGTCCATGGCGGGAGCAGGGTGGGGGAAGATGGTGGTACTTAGCACGGTATTGGGCACTCAGCAAGCCCAGAGTTGATATCTGTTCAGCCCTAAGTGGGGTTGGGTCTGTATCTTGAGCAGTTCCAGCAGGCAGCACAATTCAAAAATATAAAGTGGTGACTTTTAGAACATGGCTACAGAATAAAATGAATATTTTTTTTTATAACACTGAGGAGTGAGAGAGTGGTTCAATCTGGGGGAAGGGAGGAACGCTCATCACATTTGACACATCTATGCTCTCTCTTCTTCTGCAACATCTCCATCTATGGTAACTTTATAAGCTGCTTTTCACATACTGAATCGGTGCACTTTTGCAACTACTTCATAGAAGCTCAAACAGCCAGGACACCGTGATTGTTGTAATCTAGTTGGAATAAGCCTTACTGACTTCAGATACATCAACATATCCATTTAGTCTGATGCAAATCAGTTTACTTTTCTCCTTAGAGACATGATGTGAAATGAAATTAATCCAGTTGCAGCAAAGTGAGTGAATTCAGTTGACTAAATCCCTTTTCGTAGAGAAGAATTTTGTTCTGCAGCTCATTTGAAACAAGATCCACATGGCAGTATAATGCCATCTCTGGAACTGAGCAAATGCATTTATCCCACTTTTATTTACAGCTAAGTTCACATCAGAGCTGTTTCCTAGGATAGTGTACTCTATTGTCCTTAGGTGACGGTCGCAGTGAAAGCATTTGTGGGACAACCAAAATGTGACAATGGCACTTAGCCTAAGGACTGTCTCTCCAACTGGACTATGAACTCAGCAAAGATCAACAACTCCTTGGAGAGAGAGAAAAGAGAGATGAGCAGAGACCAACAAAACCATGCCTATTCTTATACATTATCTCTTCTCTGCCCTCCATTGTCAAAAGGGCAATCAACACACAGTGTTTGTTTAATAAATACATTTTGGTGGTGACTCACACAAGCAGGCAGGACCTGGAGACGGTCCAGAGAATACCAAAGGGATGAAGAGGTTGGGGCTGTGCACATGCAATTGAGATCCTCTGCCCCAAAAAGGGGAAGGCTGGGCGTGGCCATTCGGGATGCAACTGAGGTTGTTGAGTATCACCTTATGTTAGAAAGCACGTAGCCTCCCTGGTGGGATGAAAGGAAGCCAGCTGACTTCCCGGGAAGAAGTCTCGACTTAGATGCATTATAAGGCATCAACACAATCTTTAAAGAAATCTTTCCCTGGAAATTTTACAGTTGTAAAGTAGACAATCTTTCTGAAATGATTGAAGTTCGGTAAAGCAAGGAAATGACCCAAGAACATCATAAGCTCTATCCCAGTACTGACCCCAGGATTTTTCACCAGCCAGGGTCAGGACCTGGTTCGATTCTTGCCTACCTTTCTCCATAGCTGAAAGCACGTGACCCCTTCCTGCAAGTCAACGATACTGTAGACTCTGCACTAACCCTTCTCTCGTTTGGGAGGGATTTAAGACATTCGCTGTGGCTGAATACTTGGCTAGATCATATCAGGTCACCCCCACTGCTGCCCTGGCTCAGAGATGTCCAGTTCCAACAAACAGGATTTTGTCTTACTCCTAAGCCCTTGTTTTACTGGATTTACCTGAAATCCACTGCGTACTCTCAGGCTAACACCTGAAAGCCTTTCTTCTTTTCCAAGCCCAACATGATTTTGGGATCATATCTAGCATCTGCTCTAGGACTGAAGCTTTGTGTCTCTGGCCCATTCTCCCCCCATCCTACCCCAAGCCCCAGTTCATACCTAGGGTCTAGTCTCTGAATCTCATCCCTGTTATGTAAAGTTGACTATCTTTGTGCACAGAGCAACGTGATCGTCTGTCCTAGATGTCTCCTCTAGCTTGTGGCTGGATCCCCCACTGCCTTCCTTCCACATCCCTCCCACCATCATTGGGCCACTGCCAGCCTATCTGTTCTTTGGTCATAGCATGACATGCCACAAGGCTCCACTTGCTCATGGTGTTCTATAATGTACAGTTGCACATCTGAATCTTTCTCTACAAACTATATACCTCTGTAAAAGGGTTTCTCAACATTATTACTATTGACATTTGGGGCTGGGTGGGGGCCGTCCTGTGCATTGCAGGGTCCTTAGCAGCATTGCTGGCCTTCACCCACCCAATGCTAGTAGCAGCCCCCTCACCCCCAATTGTGACAACTAAAAATGTCTCCAGGCATCGCCAAATGTCCCTGGCAGGGGGCGGATGTCAAATCTCTCCCTGTTCTACAAGAACTCAGAAAGTCAAGAGTATTTTAAAGCCGGTTATATATATTTTGAGAAATAGCTAGATGTATATAAAGTATTTAAATCTGGTAAAAGTTTAACAACTCTAAACTCTTAATCAACACCAAGTGGAATTTTAGAATTGTATCACGACACAAGATGGACACTGGGTAACGTGGTGCGAAACCTTGCACCCTAGGTCAGTTCTTCTCATATTTTTGTGTGAATAAAAATTATCAGGGTGATCTTTTGAAAGTTCAGATTCTAATTCAGTAGGTTTGAGGCAAGGTCTGAGATCCTCATTTGTAATAGGTTCCCCGAGTGGTATCAGCTGGACTGGTGGTTGAAGCTGGGTAGGGAGGCCCTAGATGAAAATCACTGGGATGGCGTGGCGGGCGGGGGGGTGGTGGTGGTGGTGGTGGTGGTGGTGGTGTGGACATCTGTGAATCTTAAGGATTACAAGGTCATGAGAGCAACATTCAAATTTGCCTCCGAATGACAGATTAGGAAAACGTGGATGCTCCCTGAACCTTTCTATAAGAACAAAACTGCTCACAAGAATGGGTTTTGAAATACGACGTTTCTATTAGCTTAAAGTTATAAAAGTTATACAGATTAGCCCTGAGTTCTCTGCTTTGGCTGGGAAAGAAAACCTATGAACCGCTAAGCTACTTTGGCAAGACTTTTAGGGGTTTCTAAAGATCTGACAGAAACCTAAACTTCAAGGTCTTTGTAGTCCTTATTCTACTAACGGAAGAGGCCAGGGCTGAAGATGCCAGTGGGGGAGGGGAAGGAGAGAGAAGAATCACTTTAACTGAGGCTTTGCAATAAAACAGATATACGTGTTCATGTTTACTCAAATTACAAATCAGGCACTGAAATTGTACTGACATCACGTGATGCTACTCTAAGCCCAAATCAGATCACTCAGCTACAGCTTAAAACAGTTGCAAAAATGGATGCTATTTATTATAACGGACAGTGGTAAGCATAATCAAATCTTCCAAAAGCTGCTGACAGCCTGAAATAAAATTTCCTCTTTTCACTTAATAGTGCCTCTGAGTAACTTTTACTTGGAGTCTGCAGACATCTGACTCATTGTTGCGTATCCTTGGGAAGGAAAGGGCCACTCACATGTGTTCCTATTTTATAGCCAGAAAGATGGAGGATTGCTGGTTTGTCTAGAGATGGAGATATGTCCAGGCTTGCAGAAAGTTTACTGATAGGAGGGAGATAATTAAGTCCTGACCCTGATCTTCCAGAGGGATCCAGCATGAGACTAACCATGCCCTCAGCAGCAAATAAATACTCACCTGCTAGGAGGGAGAACTAATTCACTAGCTTTGAAATATTTTTTTAAAGGTATTTATTTTTTTAAATTTTTAATTGATTAATTAATTTATTTAACACAAAGAGAGAGAGAGAGAGAGAAAACAAGTAGGCAGAGTGGCAGGCCGAGGGAGAGGGAGAAGCAGGCTCCCCCAGAGCAGGGACCTCGACATGGGACTCAATCCCAGAACCCTGGGATCACGACCTGAGCTGAAAGCAGACACCTACGGGCCTACCTACTCAGGCACCCTGCTTGGAAGTATTTTGATAGGCTGTTACAGTACGGCTTAGTATGATAGGGATAAATTTCTCTACATTTAAACCTGTGCCTAGAGTTTTTTGTTTGTTTTTAAATCAAGAGTGTAAGTACAGAATAAGGAAGATCTGGCTTAGTAGTCAGGCATGGGAACTCACGGGTTTCAGCTGACCACAATTTCGGTATGAGTCAGCCTTGTGACATGAATGCCAAAAAGGCCAATGCAATCTTGGGCCATATTAATAGAAATATAAGGCATAGAGGAAGGGAGACAACGACTCCATGGCACTCTTCATTTGTCAGAGGGCTCCTGGAGAACTCTGTCCCATTCTGGGAACCACCATCCAGGCAGGACTTTAAACTGAAGTCTGTCGGAAGTGAGCACTTAAAATGATGACAGCAGCCAAAACCCCATCTTAGGAGAGTAGTTAAAAGAACCAAGGCTATTTAAGCTTGAAGAAGAAGACAGAGAGGGACATAACTGGAAGTGAGAGAAGAGCAGGCAATCTGGGAAAAGAGCTTAAGGGACAGTTTCCAGTAGCAGAACTTTAATTTCTGGCTCCTCAAGGAAAAATAATTCATGGAGACTTCTCAACTCCTATCATCTGCAAAATAAATGGATCATCAGTGAAGAAGATTCTATTCCTCCTATGATTTCCGTGGAAGATGCGAATTTGTGGATGTAGTTATGTCTCTCTGTTTAGCCACCTCCCTCCCCTGCAGTGGCACCTCCTCCAGGAAGCCCTCTTTGCTCCACTTGCTCTGTTAATCCCCTTGGCACAAGTTGTGCACTGAAGTTTTCATCTGTCCAGTTCCCCTAATAGCTTGTATGTTCCTTAGGGGAAAGGATCCATTTGGTTTTGTTTTTATTACCCTAAGTGTTCTTAATGTATCTGCATACTGTGAATTAGAGATTGAGGGGGTGTCTGCTGACGGTAGCCCCCAAAATAAATCAAAGTAACCAGACGGGTAATTTTTTATAGCATCTATATGACAGAGCATTATAGCGAGCTCTCTTGATGATAATAGCACCTAACTGACCCTTCATTTTATGAGATAATTTGAGCTGACAATGTTGGCTATGTAATAAATCTTGCTTTTCCCTACATCTTGCATTTTAAAATAAAACAAAACAGAACCACGAAGTTTACTATGGAAGAGCTCCATCTACCTTGTTCCAGGTCTTGGGAATCACTCTCCAGCTAGGGGATTTTTTGGTCTCCACACTTTCTCCCTCTTTGTTTATTCGGATTATTTACGGGGAACCAGTGTCCAGTCACAACAGGGTACAGGATCTAGTTGATGAAGTGAAGTAGTAGTCTACTTAACAATATTAGTCTAAGAGATAGAAATGTCACAGAATAGGGTTGGCTAAATAAGAAAACACCATATTATTCATTTTATAAATATAAACGAGATATCACATCGTTCTATTTATCAAAGGTCTAAAATTCTTGTAACAATGGATGTTTCTTCTCAAGGGTCCTGCATAGCAGGTTAAAGAATGGCATTGTCCCACTCAAAGACAGAGGAGGGAAGGGAGCCCACTAAGTCATCCACGAGGCTAAGGAAAGAGCACGGAACATAGGAATAAAGTTCATGCTCTGTCGTTCTCATCAGTGGACAGTATTTCTTCCCACAGTCAATGACCTGACACGGGACTGAGCAAATTATACGCTTCTCTGCAAGAAATTGTTATGGCTCCATTTGATGGCCTGAAGTTCATTTGGAACATTCACAGACAAAAAGGGCTGAAAACCAGGGCCCCCAATTTCATATCTCTCGCTATTGATCACAAATAAAGATCTGTGGCAACCTTCCCGATTATGGAGGTAGCCAGCCTGTCCCTGCCAATACTCTTTGGCTCAGACTGATCCAAAGGCCAAGAATAGTGTGGCTCCTGCCATCCGGGCAGACCTTTGGATCTGGGGTTCTATCTGGCAACTGACATACAGAGCATGAGAATTTTTCTGCCTGTTTTAGCTTCCCGGAGAGACTCAGAGCTAAGCTGGGGCTACCTCATGGATTTTGTGTATTTGGCAGCATATGTTACAGACTATTTTAATAAATCTGAAACAAATGCTAACACAAATTCTTCTAATTATACTGACCCAAAGATTCCCCAGGTAGCTCCCAAAGTGAAGGGCTCGGTCACGTCCTTTCTTGTTTAGGGTTTTCTGTGCTCAGCGCTTGTAGGCCCTCTTACGAGTCTCCCGGTTTCCAAGCACATTTCAGGGACATTAAAGGAAATAATTCAATAATGAAAAATCGGGATGGAAGGTTTAGGTCCTTCAAGAGGAATAACCTTTATAGAAGGATAAGGTTTATCAGCCCCAAATAAGTCCATCATCTTTATTTATTTCCATATTATACTCTGAACTACCCAAGAGGGATAATAAATAATCGTGGTAGGTCTGTCTGATGCCGAGCACAGAGAGCAAAATCACGGTGAGGCAGTCAGCCCTGCAGGAAAATGAAGCAAACAGCAGAATGACACACAAGCAGCCCACAAAAGCACTATTACGTTTATAGCTTCTAAGGGGATTTGGGCATCGCAAAGGAACTGATCACGAATTGGACACCAGCTTTTATGACCTACAGGGAAGGGTAAAAGGTCTTGTCCTTTATTACAGAAAAGGTCATTTCCCTCTATTCTCAGACCCAGTGGGATTAAGTAATTTGCAACAGAACTAAAATGGCTTCAGAGCACCTATGGTCTAACCTCTCACTTGACTGAGAAGGAAACTGAGGCCCAGAGAGGTTACAATGTCTTGTTCAGAGTCACGCAGGAAGTTTCCAGGAAAGCCAGAATTCGGATTTCCAGAAGCTCATCAAGGATTCCTGCTTCTTCAGAATGTAGTGCCCAGACTAGTGTAGCAGAAGGAGCTCTGAGTATCAACTTCACAACCTTGGTCTTAAGTCTTGGAGGACGTTAGCAGAATGATCTTGAAAAATTTACCTAACTTCTTAAGCTTTGGTTTTCCCACACTGCAACACGAGAGGTAAAATATGTAGTGTGTCTACCTCAAAGATCAAATGAGATCGTGTGTGAAAACTCTCTTGAAAGCCTTTACAAGGCTCCGGGTGAAATAACTTCAGATAAAGGAAATTCTTTCTGTTGAGGATACACGGGTAGACTCCACAGGATTCATGGACCACTGGAAATTCTGCATAAAGGTGTGTGTGGATGAGTGCTATCTAGGCACACACACTTTTCTTCCTCTGGGGAGTTTCTAGAGCTTTCATCAGCTGCCTAAATGGGTGGCTATGTACTATGGATATCAACATATTTATGATCAACTTAAAAGGTTGATGTATTAAAATATAACTATTTTTGTGTATTGAATGTAGGTCTGAGATTTTCTTGCTAGCTTTACTGATTCAATAATCTGTGTTTTTAGAACATCAATCTATTTGGGGGAGGGGAGCTAATCTAACTTCCCATTTTGCTCCATGAAAGACTAAAAATCTATGGCCTATAGAATGACGAAAAGAAAATTCAGATTACAAATCAACCAAGGTTTTTATTTTCCTGCTTGTGTACTTCCCTAGTAATATTTTTTGGTTATCTAAAAGAGCTTTCTTTAAAGTCATATTTAACAAGAAAACTATCTACTTATTATTTACTGAGTTCCTACTGAGTTCTCAGCACTTGGTTTCCAATATTTACCCATAAAGCACTAGACAAAAGACACAAATCATAAGCCATTTGTAGGCTTCCACATTATGCCCATGGTTCTAGAAGGCTGAGCGGTGTGGAGAAAAACAAATGAAAAAGTATTATTTATGACCAATTGATCAATTAGGCTGCTTTTCATTAAAAAACATAAAAAGGCAGAACCGATTTAGCAATGACTGTGTTCGAAGTGCATAAAAACATTATTAATGTTGGATTTTTTTTTCTCATTTATTTTTAGTTCTGTTTAGAAAATTACACTTGAGAGCTTTCTGTAACAGCATTTAAGGGAGTGGGTAAGACAGCCCCGGAAAGCTTTTGTAATGCTAATAAAGGGGTAGGGTAGGATACCTGTTTGCAAAGCCTTTTCTGTATAGAGTTCTATGTTTCCGAAGCAGAGACTGACTTCTGGACTATCTGAAGGTCTGAGATAACCAACCAGGGAAGTCACCTACTTACGAGACTCATCTACTGTCCCACTGAGAAATCCAGTGGGGTCTTTTACAAATCTGACAATGGCTATACTCCTGTGTTTAAGTGGTAAAATCTTAAAGTACAGGAATGTGAAAAATGAGAGGGATTTTTTTTCCTCTCTTGACTATATCAAAATATCATCTCCTGCCCCACGGCCCTGAGGACTCATAATTCCCCTCTTGTATTATTCCTTTGTGTTAGCTTCCTTCCTTTTCCTTCATAGTTCTGTATTTTTCAGGTCCCAGTGATATCTTTTGTTTAAAGTTCCTCATACAGAGCCTTAAGCTATATAAATCTGGTAAGTGCACTCATCTGTGCTTAATGTAGTGCTATCATTCCGATGAATAAAACCTAAAATCTGCTTTGGTTGCAACAGTCCCAGACTTTCAATAACTTAGAGTAACTTAAAACCTGGGTGGTGGTGGCGTGAGGTCCCGTTACTGCTTCCCATTCAGTTCCATTTCTGTCATCTCTCCTTACAGGTTCCTTACAGGTTCCAGTCTTCGGAGAGAACACTCTGCAGTCAGACTTCCTGGGTTCAAATCCGGACTCTACCACATACTAATTAAGTGACCTTGTGTCAGTTTCTTACCCTCTCTGCACCTGTGCTTCCTCACTTGCAAAAGAAGGATAACATAGCCCTTAGTTCTTTGGGTCTTTATGAAAAGCAAATGAGTTCATACCTATAAAGGAATAGACCCATGCTGGGCAAGCAACACTAACAGACACCATTTTAGGGACTTTACATGTATAAATTACAGTTGCACCTTGAATAAGGTGCGGGTTGGGCCACTGCCCTCCACCCCTACCTCCTGTTCAGTCGAAAATCTGTGTGTGACTTTTGACTGTCCCCAAACTTAACTACCAGTAGACAACTGTGGACCAGAAGCCTTACCAATAATATGAACACTCGATTAACACCACTTTTGCATGTTCTGTGTATTATACACTGTCTTCTTACAATGAAATAAGCTAGAGGGAAGAAAATATTATTAAGGAAATCACAAGGAGGGGCGCCTGGGTGGCTCAGTGGGTTAAGCCTCTGCCTTTGGCTCAGGTCATGATCTCAGGGTCGTGGGATCTAGCCCCGCATCGGGCTCTCTGCTCAGCAGGGAGCCTGCTTCCTCCTCTCTCTCTGCCTGCCTCTCTGCCTACTAGCGATCTCTGTGTGTCAAATAAATAAATAAAAATCTTAAAAAAAAGAGAGTCATAAGGAAAGGGGCATCTGGTGGCTTAGTTGGGTAGATGTCTGCCTTCAGTTCAGGTCATGATCCCAGGGTCCTGGGATAGAGACCCACAGTGGGCTCCCTGCTCAGAGGAGATCCTGCTTCTCCCTCTGACCTTCCCCCTTTCATGCTTGCTCGCATTCTCTCTCTCAAATAAATAAAAATTTTTAAAGATTTTATTTATTTATTTGACAGACAGAGATCACAAGTAGGCAGAGAGGCAGGCAGAGAGAGAGAAGGGAAGCAGACTCCCCGCTGAGCAGAGAGCCCAATTCGGGGCTTGATCCCAGGACCCTGGGATCATGACCCAAGCCGAAGGCAGAGGCTTTAACCCACTGAGCCACCCAGGTGCCCCTCAAATAAATAAATATTTTTTAAAGAGAAAATCATAAGGAAGATATACTTACAGTACTGCACTGTATTTATAGGAAAAAATCTGAGTGTAGGTGGATGTGCACAAACAAACTCATGTTGTTCAAGGGTCAACTCTATTGAGTCTCTAAAACAATACGATAAGATAGGTACCATTATTACCCTCGTTTTTGTAGCTTAAGAAATTAAGGCACAGAAAGACTAACTTGTCCCATCTGGCCCAGTTAGTAGCTGGAGGACTGGCCTCAAACCCATAGCAAGCACTCTAAATGTTACTTATTATTGTTGTTAGAATTATTGCCTGAATTTATACACTCAATAATATCTGCTATTGCTGCTCAAAATGATGAATTTGTATGTCTAATCCTTCTTCAAAGTGCATTAAAAATGTATATGATCCCCAGTGGAGCAGTCGATTTTGGCAAGGATTATCACCTAAAGCCATTAGGTGACATTTGTTGGGAAGTAAGATACTACCAGTGTCGAAGCGTCACCCCCTCGGAGAACTTGTTAACTGCAAAAGCGGAAAAAGTACTTTTACAATGAGAGCTCCCTGGAGTGAGAGCACTACTGCGAGCCACGATCAAACCGAGAGTCACAAATAGAGCGACAACCTGGCATTTTGTGCTTCCTGATGAGATGCGATATGGAGCACCTTATAAAAGACATTCAGTCGAAATCTAATCAATGCGTAGGCCAGACGTGGGTATTTATAGGAAATACAGGGGGTAGACGAGCAAATTAAATGACACCATGAGGCAACAACAAATCCAGAACATGGGATATCCTTCAAGATAACTGGCCTAACCCTTTAAAAAATCCAATGACAGGGGTGCCTGGGTGGCTCAGTGGGTTAAGCCTCTGCCTTTGGCTCAGGTCATGATCTCAGAGTCCTGGGATCGAGCCCCACATTGGGCTCTCTGCTCCATGGGGAGCCTGCTTCCCCTCCTTTACTCTCTGCCTGCCTCTCTGCCTACTTGTGATCTCTGTATGTCAAATAAATAAATAAAATCTTAAAAAAAAAAATCCAATGACAATAAAAAGACATAAAGCCCAAATGTAAAAATGTGTTTTTCTTTATAAAAATTAGACCCTACTTTTTTTTCTTTAAAGGTATAGACAGCTTTGGAGGTCAGGTGGTGAAGTTTAGATATGGTCTAAATATTAGATCATGCTAAAGAATTACTGCCTGTCTTCTTAGGTCTAATGATATTGTTATGGTTCTGTAGGAGAATGCCCCCATTCTTAGATGTGTACCCAATCATTTAGGAACAAAGTGTCACTTTGTCTGTAACTTACAAGTAGTTCAGAAAGAAATACACAAAGATGGAACAAATATGGCAGAAACATAAAGGTTCATGAACCTAGCAGGTGAATATAGAGGTATTCATTGTACTAATATTTCAGCTTTTTTTTGTTTGGACATTTTCTTCACTTTCTTCATGAATGTCTTACATCTTCTGTGGAGAGCATATGAAATTTTTATCTTCATGTACTTAGTAATAGTTTCTTTTATAATGATTGTCTGTGAATACATATCTAAAAAGAAATTTCTAAAAATCACTTACTGAATTTTTACTGGCCCAACCTTACTGAAACCTAATAGCAATGCTGAAGAGTGCTTAGGGCCTAATACAGGGCCTGTTACATAATGAAAGCTCAATAAATGTTTATAAGTGCTTATTTGTTAAATTCATTTTGTTCCTGAGAATTTTAAGATCCCAGGAAAAAAAGAAAGGAAGGAAGGAAGAACGAACGAACACATGAGGCTGTGTTCTTCCTTTCCAGATCAATACACGCGTTAGCAAATCTTGAGATGGACAAGATGGGAGCCGATCAACTTTATCTTTTGATTCAAATAACAGATCACAAAGATTCTTGACACATTTTGAATTTGTCTTAGGAGAGCATGAAAATAAAGAATCTGGCCCTAGGACTAAACCAGCAGCGACCCGTTACTTATTTAAGAATTCCTGATGGAATCACACTCAATGACACATTTTTGAACAATTGTGGACTTTTTTGGTTCAGGGAAAGAGGCAAGTTCTGCTTAAGTTAAGGCGTGAGTGCCACAAGGCACCAACACCAGTGGGCATTATTCTCTGAGAATCAATAAACTTATGGGAATTGGGGATCACTTTCACTCTTCCATGAAGGCATCTTCCAGATGGCTTCAGGTAGTAAGTGAGATATATTTTGTATAAAAGTAGAAAGAAAATGATAAAGATTCAAAGAAATATTTAATAACGATACAATTTTGCATTTTCATAGTGCCTTTTTCCTAAGGCACTTCATATATCTATATGAGCTCATTTATTCTCATAGTATCCCTGTGAAGTAGAAAATAAACAATTGAAATAAAAGAATAAAAGAGATTTTCATCAGGGTGTAAGATGCGGAAGATACTCGAATATCATGTTAGCAATAGGGATATTACTCAGATCGATATTGAGCAAATCAATAGCATCCCTCCCCTCTGCTTCAGTAAAGTCATTAAAAAAAATAAAACCTATTACAATTTAAGGGAAAAAAGCTTACAGTTTCCTCTATGGAAGACACTCCAAGTCCAGTCTAAAAAGATAGTTTTATTCAATGATACAGGCCTTCTCTCTTTCAGAAAAACAAATCAAAAGGAGTACAAATCATGATTTTTAAAACTTGAAATTTAAATGCCCTTTGATGGTTCTGTATTTACACAGTGCTCTTTATTTAATAGTGGATGCTTTTGTAAAGAGGTTTGCCTTAAAATTATATTACAAACATGAAGTTTTATAAATAATACTGGGTTGTTCAAGCAGTATCTACTTATACTAAATGTTCCTTCTGAAACAAAAAATAAGAAAGAAAAAAGGGAGACCCCACTAAGGAACTTACCAGTCTATGATAAATGCAGCTGTATAGAACAAAAGATACTTCAGCCTGAGATTTCCTACGCTCAGATGACATAACATGAGCACATACAATCTTTTTCATCAGATTTTTAGATCCTAAACATTTCCCTCTTAATTTATCTGGGGATGAGTATTTTCAGTAATGCACAGGCTAAGTTACGTACACCTTATTAACCAGGCCTCATTCCAGTCATATAAACACAGTATATTTAAGCTAGTGGAGTCCTTGGTGGTATCCTCAACCCTCATATTCAAGAGTGTTTGGGGCAAAGAGCACAAAGGAGGAGCTGTCTTCAGACTCAACTCCTGAACTGGACACCATCTTGGGGATATGGTGCTAATTATTAATAAAGAGACAAAAATAAACAATACTCTCTCAAAATCTATTTCAACAGAAACTTCTCTTTTTGTAAAGAAGTTCAAAGTGGTGTTCTTTGTAAAGGTAAATTCTAAGAGAATTTCTAAGAGAGTAGAGATGTAAGCAATCCTGGCCCCCCAGTGCCAATATTCATTCATTGCTGCCCAGACCTTCATCCCCACCCTCAACTGGGGTTCAAGGCTGACGATGGAGAGGTGGGATTTTACCTCTGTAATGGGTCTAAAGTCTCCCCCTGGGATGGCTCAGAAGCCAATTAGTGGAGAATTTTGTGTGCTGTGCTGGGTAAGGAACAAGTTCCTTTGCTGGAAGTCGAATCTCATCCCCACAAGCATTGTTACAGCAAAAGATTTAAAGACCTTCGCGGATGGACCAACATATGAGTGGCAATATTTCAAGAACCCATGGGATTCATTTTAATTAGATTTGACTCATAAAGAACATTCTGCAAATTATAAAACCGTTGAAGATCTCTATAGAGTATATGGCCCGATGTTGTCTAATGACATACCTTTTTGAAGAGAAGAGATCGAGTCTATATCTTGGCTTTGACACTGAGTTAATAGTATCTTCTCTTCCAAAAAGGAAGACAAAGTCAAACATCAAAATTACTGCATTTCAGAGTACAGATCCACGTTGTGCTGTCTTCCAAGGACCACACTAAAACAGAGTACAAGTTTGCAGATCCATTAATAGTGCCTCCTCCTGCCTTACTTCTTACTCCCTCCTCCAAACTGCCCCCAGCCAGCCCTGCAGTCTGTAGGCAAACCACACAGGAACTAGCAGAAACAGGGCTTCAGAGAGTTGGGTGTGAGCCTTACATTATGTGGTTTTGTTTTCTTGCTGCCAGAGTTGAACTAAAACGCAGGAGGTTCTCTGAAGCACTTTTGCTTCTATATGCTTGGTTTCAATTTTAACAATTTCCCTCTGAACGATTCTGTTCACATAGGAAAATTTCAAATCCTGGAGACGATTCATCAATAGGCTGCTGCTCTGAAGGAAAACTCTCATTTTCTCCCAGTACATCCAAGATTCCAGGGAAAAATTTAGGACTTCTTCAGGGAACTTATTTAATACCACCCTGGGATCACGCACAGAGTAAAATCCCAGAGAAGATGCTTTCTTAGTGTACTCAGCCCATATTACTCTTAGTCCATAACATGACCCTTAACAAAAAACAAAAGAAGAAAATCTCTGAACCAGGATGACTTCTAACCCCAGGTTTGCCAGTCAGGCAAGAGCGGGGACTGGTTCCTTAGATCTTGGGGACTTTCCTTTCTTCTGAGTTGGTCGAGCTAAAGGATTTCCGGGATTTAAAGATTTTTCACTGACCTAAGATTTTTGTCATTGCCAACCTCCTTAGTTCTTACCTTCAAATTTGTGAGAGCCCTCCTTCCCTTTAGGGTCCCATGCCAAGTGTAACTTGCGAAGGCCTTTTCCTCTCTTTGCTCTTACTAGAAATAGATTGCCAACGATGCATCTTTTGCACGACATAAGCGACACTGCCACCTGCTAAGTGGCTCCAGTAAGAATTTAAGCCCAAAAGAAAGGGAAATACTGTCTCATGAGATAGATGTTCCCAGCATTAATTCCTTGAAGGCTAAGAAGGAAGATATCATAGAAGACTCAGTTTGGAGTTCTAAAATTTAAACTTATTCTATATGGTGAGATGATATCTTTTTTTTTTTTTTTTTTTTTTTTTTTTTAGATCTTTTCACCCCTTTAGTACCTAAATCTTGTTCAAAATTTTCTTTTTGGGGGGGGTGGATTTCTCCTTGGTAATAACAGCTCAACACTTTCATTGAAATAGAAAAGAATAATGTGGTTTGAAATCATCAGGGTACTTTGGTCACGGTAGGGGCTCAATATTTATTGAATGAGTTAAAGGAAAGAATTTGCTATTCTTAACTCCTTAATACAGAATTTTCTTTCTGTTAATGAAATTTTGTTCAATTTTCTTAAACCTGAGTTGTGTCTGAACAAGTTCCTCACTATTTCCACATGCTATAAAGATAGAACTTTAAAGGCAACAGCATGTCCCTGACTTTACAACAATAAACATCTTAATGTGGGCCTCAGTGTTCTTCAGTCTTCATGATCTAAGGGCATTCCTGGACCCAATATCATGATACCCAGCAGCTTCATAGCTAGTTGCCAGACACTGAAATCCTCTAGCCATGGAGCAAATCCCAAGTCAGTGGTATTGAAGTGGTTGATCATCGAGGTCCTAAATGCCCACAGCTGGAGAGTGTGAAGAAAGGAGAAAACATAAACAGTGTTCTAGAGCAAGAATCGTGGAGTTCTCAGCTTGCACCCTAATGAGGAAGCTACTTTTCCACAGGGTACTACCCCCCTAGGGAGCAGAATAGAACCCCTCCCCTTTCAAGTGTGGGGCAGAAATGCAATACAGGAAAATCTCAAAGAGAAGTTATTTCGGCAGCAAGTAATGATCTACAGACGTGTTACAGAGCATACGGAGAGGGCAGCGAGGCCACCCTAGTGGTTTATTTCATGGATGCTTTGTCATTGAACAAGTGCAGAGGCAGAACCTAGGAATAGACTCTAATATGAGAATGCCATTAGTTCAGTCCTCACAGTCACGGGACACTCAGAAAATATCAGCAAAATTGCGAGGATTCAAGAATCTGTGAAAAGTGGACTTACTCATACTAGAGATTTTTCTTTTATTTTTTTATTTATTCTTGAGAATTTTCTTCTAAAACCATACTCATTTGCAATTTTTCAGCAATTCTATTTGAGGGGTCATTGCTAATATCAGAACCTCTTGTACATAATTATGTTTAATTTACCTTTATGGTAAAATGTGTACTTTTCATTCAATAGTACAGATTCAGACATTCTTGTTTCATTCATTCATTCGGTAAATACTGTTTGAATACCTAGTCTGTTAGGCCTGTCCTAAGGGGCTGGGAATAGAGCCGTGAACAAAATATAGTCCTTGCCCTCCTGGATCTTATCTTCTGGAAGAGAGGGAAATAATTACGTATGTCAGATAGTTGTGCTACTACAGAGAATCATAAAATGAGGAAAGAGTTAGAGAAAGTGTAGCCCAGGTGGAGGGTGGCAATTTTATTGGGAAATCAAAGGACATTTGAGCTAAGTCCAGAACAAAGTGAAGCAGCCAGCTTGATGGCTCTCTGGGGAAAGAGTAGGGAGGTATAGGGACCAGCAAGTACAAAGCCTTATGGTGGAAGTAAGCTTGATGCAATGAGTAAGGGGGGGGGCAGTCATGATGGGGGTCAGAGAGGGAGCAGAGCCTGGAACACATAGGGCCTTGTTGGCCATGGCAAGGTCTTCGATTTCATTCTGAGTTAAGATGAGAGTCAATGGAAGATTTTGAACATGGTATAATTTGGGTTTAGGTTTTAGAATAGCTCTCATTACTATATTGAGATTAAATTGTAAGGGAGCAAGGGTAGAGGCAGGGAGACGTTAGAAGGCTACTGCAGTAGTCCTGCCAAGAGAAGGCATACCTTTGGACAGGTGGTGGAAAGTGGAGGTGGTGGGAAATTACTACATTCTGAATATATGGGGTGACCAGAGAGTCTAGAAGCATAAATATTATTATTTTTTCATGAATTAGAATGTGGGATCAATAAACCATTTATCACCTTCCAACTGCATTGGTGGCCACCCCGCGTTAAAGGTGAGCTGATTATATGATGTGAAGTCTGAGAGGCAAAGAGTGGCACCAACGATGACTACAAAGCTTATGGCCTGAGAAATCAGAAGCAAGGATGTGTCCTTACTGAGACAGAGGAACAAGCTTGAAAGATCAGAAGCTTGGTTTGCGGCGTATTAAGTTTGAGATTTCTATGAGCCATACCACTGGGGATGTCAAGATAGAGATGAGTCTGGAGGTCAGGAGAGTTTAGGGCTAGAGATAAAAACTTGAGAGCTGTTGAGATAAAAGGTTATTTAAAGTAATGAAACTGGATGAAACCACCCAGGGAATGAATACTGATAGAGAACAGACCCCTTCAAAGTAGAGAGGTCAGAGAAATGGAAGAAACCAGCCAAGGAGATGAGAAGGAGCAATGGTTTCCTGGAAACCAAGTGAAGAAAACTCTGTTCACTTTAATCAAACTCTGAGTTCACGGGAAAAAAAAAAACAACACACCAAGTTATTAGTATAAAATCATGCCTGTATTTAGAGAGTGCAACTAAATTTTGGTGCCCCCAAATGGAAGAAAGCAGAGAAGAAAGACCTTTCACATGTTACTTTAACGAAGTTAATTCCACTAGGTAGGTAACACTTTACAGTTTTGCTGAGCCTAGTCAACATCCTTTCAGAAACACCCAAAGATTCATTCTCAAAGGAGGAAATGAATGGGTTTAAAAAGGAAAAAAATGGATCTCCAATGTTTTAAAAATGTAACAGGTTATGATTTGTGACTGAGAATGTCAACGGAGGGGAGCCTGGATGGCTCAGTTGGTGGAACGTGCAGCTCTTGATCTTGGAGTTGTGAGTTTGAGCCCCACATTGGACGTGGAGAGTACTTAAAAATAAAATACTTAAAAAAAAAAAAAAGAACATTGGTAGAGTTCAAGATTAAGAACCAAAAATAGTCCTTAGGGTAGAGGAAAGGGCACGGAACTGGACACTGCAAATTTGGGTCAAGTTCTAGCTAAATCCCTTGCTAGTTGAATGTTTCTGAGCAATTCATGTAACCTATTTGTTCCTTCAAACTCAGCCCAAGTTCACCTCTTCCAGGAAGACTTCTCTAATTATGTAGATTTAGGCAAATCCTCTTTTTACTCCCAAAGCATTATTATAATTGCTAATTTATTTTTGTCTTTTTAATTAGACTATTACTTCTTTGTATTCCCATAGCTCAGCATAGTGCCTGGCACTTAGCAGGTGCTCAATAATGTAGAATGAATGCATGTTCCCTCAAATCAGTTTCCTCATTTGTAAAATGGAATAATTATACCTACTTTTCAGAGTTCCTTTGAAATTTACATAAGCTATGACTCAAAAAAATCTTTATAAATTATAACTCACTATATAAACAAAATACTTGTTGTTTGTCCTTCACTATTTTATAGAATAACACCTTAGCGTGGCATTCAAGGTCCTGAACAATCTGTTTCCAGGCCACGCTTTTTAGTTTCCCTCTAGCTACCATGCCCACTACACTATATGATAGTCAGTTAGGTAGTATTTCAAACACACCAACTTCTTTCATATCTTCCATTTTATATCATAATTACCTAACTACACGTCAGTATCGATCATGATATCTATTATAATAATTATTATGATTGAAGTCGTAGGAGCTAAAAACAAATGTTACTTTCATCTATGAAGAGTTTTTCTATTGTCTAAGTCTTTTCCCTCCACCCTGGTGGAATAGTGACATAGTCCACACAGCCAGCCACGTGCTTTTAAAACATGGGTTTGATTATATTTATAATGCCTACCAGATAAAGTCACCTAGCAGCATGGACAAGGTGTTTCATGATCTGAATTTCCTCTGCCACTTCCTCTCCCTCTGCTGTTCCACTAATACCTTTTGAGACAGCCATA
The DNA here is from genome assembly GCF_964662115.1 of Mustela nivalis. NCBI lineage: Eukaryota > Metazoa > Chordata > Mammalia > Carnivora > Mustelidae > Mustela > Mustela nivalis. The sequence goes on from NC_139026.1 coordinate 8,159,490, forward strand.
GTAACTACAGTACTTGTAGTTTTACCAAGATAATAGGCTCTCTCAGCTTTCAAGCCTTTACACATGATGTGTCCTTTGCCTCTAATGGCCTCCTCCACTTTGTCTATGCAGTGAACTCCCTGTCATTCTTTAAGACACAGATGTAAAGTCTTCTCTGAAACCTGCCCTTAAATACTCCTTGGCAGAATTAGATGCTCTCTCCTCTCTTATTACAAGATACATATCTTGTCACAGTCTTCCGTGACGGTGCCTGTCACCTCCACTAGCCTGTAAACTCATGCTTTATCTCTGGGTCCTTACAGCTCGGTGGGATGCTTGGCACAGAGCGGGTGCTCACTGAAGATCAGTTAAATATTTCAACAACGACCCATCAGGGGTATGCGAGGCCCTCCCTGGAGACACTCCATCACTGCCCATCACACACACACTACTCTTTTCGGCCCTAGCAAACGACCATTACCTTCTTTGTCGTTTGAGGTGGAGATCAGCGGCGGGCACCGTCTCGTCAAAATACATTAGTAACACAAACTGTAAAATTTTTCTTTGAAAGGAGCTTGAGGGCAGCATCACAGCCCCAGCGACTATTAAACGAAGACACTTGATATCCGCCCCTCCCCACAAAAGAACCTCGGTCATTTTAACTCCTCGCATCCCCCTCGCTAGATGCCCTAGGAGTCGGACACCTGACCCCAGAGAGGCCGGAAGTGAGGGCCCGGAAGTGAGGAAGCGGAAGTGGGGAGGGCGTGGGCGCTTGGGCCCGGCTGCAGAAGGCGATCAGCCTAGGAACGAGGGGCTTGAATTTGAGCGGGAAAAGTTCGCGACGCTGTGGCAGGACTTTCCCCTCAGGTAGTAGATTCCTGTTTGGGGGCTTCAGATGGGCGTGGAAGGGTGGGGTCTCCGCCTCTTGTCTCAAGCGGTGGCGTTGCCGACTCCGTGCGGGCGAGAGGGGGCCGAGGTCACTACGGCCTGCATGAGAGAAGGTCCCCATTGTGTGACGCCATCGTGTCACACTCCCTCTTTCTAGAAGCTTCTCTGTGGCCTAGGCTTCCGCTCCAAGTAAACTCTGTGCTTTCCGAGGGGAGTCCATAGTCGGGCTCATCTGTGTGGCTCTAGACCTGGCATGGGGCCTGCCTTGTACACGGTGGTCGTTCTGAAGAAATGGAGACCAAGGAAAGACGCTGTCTGCAGGAAGTTGATTCTCTGAGTCTTCACCCTTCATGTTCAAAATTCTTTCTCAAGCATCTCATATCTTCCTCTCAGCTGTTCTTTCTATGGGGTGATTGTTCTCTGTGGTGCAGGCGAGGGAGCTGAGGCTCAGTGAAGTCGTTGAGCCTGAATTAGGAAAGGGCAGAGCAGGACCTCAAGTCCATGCCTTTGGAATCCTAATTAAAGTAATGAGATGAGGTAGGTGAATGCCTAGGTGTGAGCACATTATGAGCATTCGAAAGAGAGTAGCCCTTTATTCCAGAGGATGGGGGTTGTGTCTTGTGTACCTGTTTTTCCATTTTGTAAAATGGAGTCTGCCACATGGTGAACTCTAGAGAACTAATAGTGGAATGAATTAATGAACACACAGGAGGGCTCCAAAAAGTTGATTTCTCTGCCTCTTGCAGTAATCTTCCCATCCAAACAGTAACACCTCCTAATGCCATGGTATTCTCTATAATCATTCTCCCACAACAATCTTGGCCAGAGCTTATTTTCTCCTGAGTAAACCTAAGTCTACAGGCAGAAACTGTACAAAGAGGAAAGCTGCTCTCTACCCCTAAATGCATCTTTCCAGATGCCTCACACTCCGCCTCTTAGATGCCGCTATTATTGTCCTAGGTCTTTGGGTAAAGTCAGTTCAGCTCCTCAGTTCCTTATTTCAATTCTGATATCCAAAGAATTTTGAAGACCAGTTTTCCCCCCAACTCATTTGGCAGCAAGACCTGAATTGAAATGAGGCATTTTGTCTTTATTTGTTCCAGATATCTACAAGCTTTTGCTGTGGTCATGTTAATGTGTTTGCTTGTTCAGAGCGGCCCCACACCTTACTATGGGTATCACGTAACATGGTAAAGACACGGTGTGACCCTTCAAAAGTCTGAAAAAAACCCTTGAGTTTGAATTCCACAATGCCATTTGATAACTTAAATGATTTCCTGTTACAGTTAAAGTTAAGCTGGGGGGAAGAAACGGCCTTTGCCAAAACATGGAAATAAGTCTGAAAAGGAAACCAAGAGACTTTTTCTACCTCATCATGTGTTTATTTTGGAATTATTTAAGGGAGAATTAAATTATTTAAGGGAGAATTATTTAAGCTCCTTAATCAAACACTGGTTTTTGAGTGTCGGAATCATGTTTTAAATTGCTTATATCATACATAAAGGCATACAAACGGTAGATACTCAAGAAATATTTGTTGATTGAACTGAAAATATTTAAACTCTAGAATTTTACTTGACAACTACAAGGCTGGAATATAATTTTAAAATGTCATGGTTTTGATCCAAAGCTGTTGAATCAATGCAAGTTTATCCCAAGCAGAATCTGTCAGTCATTTGGGCGTTCACTCAGCACCTGTTTCTTGAGTACCTACCATGTTCTAGGTACCTATTAAGCAATAGGATTATACTGCTTTGTAAATAAGATGGTCATGGTCCCTGCTGTCATGGAGTTTTTGGTCTGGTGGTGAAGAAAGCAAATAACAAATACACAGGTACAGATCATGGTACATGCCATGAAGAAAATAAATCAGGTGCAGAAAGAACGTATTGGGAAGATCTGAGTAGCTAATGTGCTTACTGAAGGCCTCTCAGAGTAGGTGACCCAGACTGGCAACATGGAATATCTTAACTTGCCTCCGTTTCTAAATATTCTATGGATTTGGGTAGCCAGACAACCAAGATTCAGGTGTGAAAATTACCCTTTTGGGCACCACTTTTGTCTTAGATGTCCCATCACTGTAATTACAATCTCAAGTTTCTAGTGGTATGAGAAAACTGAACATTTGTATGTAGTCAGGTGTCTAAAACACAGAAGACTAACGTATAATTTACCACCAACACCAACTGAACTCCTTGTTAATCTGAAAAGATAACAATAGTGGAATGTGTCTTACATATTCTATGGTCATGTCACAAAGCACTATGCATTAGTAAATGGTATTAATTCACTCAGCCAGACTTTTTGCTTTGTGGGTGTTTTTTTTTTTTTTTTTAATGGTTGGGAATTTAAACTAAAATGGGAATTTTAAATGGTTGGGAATTTAATTTTTTTTAATGGTTGGGTATTTAATTTCAGTGTGATACTACGCACATCCATTTTAAACTACTCTATTGGATTGAAGCTTATTATTGGATAATTTCCTGGGGCAGAAGTTTCATTTAAGAAAACATTTTTAAAATGCAAGATAGAGAATATAGGAAAACCTAAAAATTTAGAATTTTTGTCTCTCCAAAATATAGTATCGCCAAAAAAGAAAAAGACAATAGTGTTTTAATGACTGTTGCTCAATTCCAGCAGGTAAAGATTCTAACAGATTTTTTTTTTTTTTAATAGACTTGTGAGGAAACAGATCAATATTTGTTTCTCTAAGCCAATGTCACAGTGCGTCTCTGCATCGCGTGAGCTTGCTGAAAGGGAAAAAAGGACAGTAGAGAAAGAAAACACTCACGACTGAAAATCTTAATGGCTTATTGAAACACATTACAAGTCTGGTTTTCACTGCAGGAATGAGTCAGATAAAAATGCCTGTGTTTGAAATGCAAACAAAAGAGAAAATCAAAATTGTGAAAACACACAACTTCCCTTTTTTTCCCTAGGGTTGACGATAGTCTCTTTCTGAGAAATGTTAATTAAACTGACACATTTTCCATCTTACTTATTTGAGGATGTGTTATACTTTTACCAAAAAAAAAAAAAAAGGTTAATTACCCTTTCTCTTATTTTTTGGAAAAAAAAAAAAAGATAGCTCATATAGTTTCCTTCTGAAAATTTATGTCTTCTTAAATACATACACAGTAATTAATCAGACCCGAGCTAGGAGCTGTGAAGGTCAAGGCAGAGAAACAAAACTGAAAACAAGACAAATTTGTTATGATTTTAATGTCTTTCTTTTCTGTGCATGCGGTTTCTCTAGTAAAATCTGATTATAGATCATCAAGGTTTCATTGGGTCTGGATGCTTGGCAGGGCTTGAAATCAATTTAGTATACTATCTTGGTGACCATCAGGGGTGAATCACCAGGGAGATTGCAAATTAACTAACCCACCTTAATGCGAAACAGCGAAAAAGAAGGTAGGGAATGGTTTCATGTGAACTGTGAATTGATCACTCATAAGCTTCATTTAAGGTTTGGCGGCTGCAGACCTCCTTAGGTTTTAATGTATTTTGTATCAACCTAAATGGGCCTCTCTTTGTGTGTACTTGTTTTGGAATGTGACAGATACATGCTGATCACTCCAGTTTTTAGGGAAATTTTTACCCGTTTTGAATCATACTACTGACATCATTTACTCCTAAACGCACAGTTCCTTTTCTAAGGCCAGTAAAGTAAGTAATTTATCCTTTTCCTTGAACCTTATTAACCTTACCAGTACTAAAATACTCATCGAGGGTACCATGAATTAGATGTGGGGTTTCCTGTGGTGCAAGTACTTGTGTTAATAGTTGACAACCCTCTCTACTTTCAGGTTAACAAGAAAGCAGAACGTATTTAGATCCGATTCTAGTGACATGTAGTTCTAAGAAGAATACAGCCATAGGGTCACATGATGATCCCAACTCAGTTGTTCCCATCCTAATTATCTTTAGGACATACAATTTTTTAAAAAAGGATTTTATTTATTTATTTGACATACAGAGATCAAAAGTAGGCAGAGAGACAGGCAGAGAGAGAGGAGGAAGCAGCCTCTCTGCAGAGTAGAGAGCCTCATGCGGGGCTCTATCCCAGGACCCTGAGACCATGACCTGAGCAGAAGGCAGAGGCTTTAACCCACTGAGCCACCCAGGTGCCCCAAGACATACCATTTTTATACATAACGACAAATCTTAAGCAGGGAATGTCAGACTACAAGTCCCATTTTCTTTTCCTAACTTGCCCACTGTCCTATTATGTTTTAAAATTGTCTTATTCCTGGCCAAAGAGGCCGAATGCTATCTTCTGCAGAAATTTTTAGGATTAGAAAGACCCTGTATATTTCTTTAAGTAATATAGACCAATCCCTTATGAGAGATTTTCCCATATTGATGCTAGGAAAATTTAGATGGTGCCTCAATTCTGGCTGATGTAAGTGAGGGGCTGATTTCTAAGTAAACCTAGATTTTTCAGACTGACTTGGTCTTTTATAGACATTTCAAAAAGCATTTAATGTACATATTTTTTTGTGCTTTGCTTTGCAGGAAATTGATGTCTCATCAAAATGGAGATTAATCATTTGTATTTGGGAGCAGCAGAACTGGGGATCAATTACCTCTCAAGAGTTTTATAAACCAATTGTCATAACTCCTATTCCATTGCTCTCATCCCCATCTCACCTTCAAACTTGTCTTACCTATGGCATTCAGGAGGCAAGTGAAGAACTTCGTGAAAAATTACTCAGATGCTGAAATAAAAGTCAGAGAAGCAACTTCTAATGACCCTTGGGGTCCTTCTAGTTCTCTAATGTTAGATATCAGTGACCTGACTTTCAATACAATTTCTCTGTCAGAGATCATGAATATGCTATGGCAGAGACTCAATGATCACGGGAAGAACTGGCGCCATGTATATAAATCCCTTACGCTGATGGATTATCTCATCAAGAACGGATCAAAGAAAGTTATTCAGCATTGCAGAGAGGGGTTCTGTAACCTTCAAACACTAAAAGATTTTCAACACATTGATGAAGCTGGAAAAGACCAAGGTAAAAGAAATGCATGCAGCGCGCCAAGAAAGAGTAGAGGTTTGGCAGGGGATCATTTTAAACCAGGAGCTGGGGCAAAGTTCTGAAAATTTTAGCCACCTTTCTTCTGGGACAGTTATAGCTTCCCTTTGTGTTGACCCTTGAGGGTCTTGGAGAACAGTTGTTTGTTTGTTTTTTCTTCCCCCAAAAGATGTGTAAAACTAACACACCTAGCTCCCTGATAAAATGATACCTAATAGAAAATGAACAAAGTGAATAAAACAGGAGGCATGGCAGCTTGGTATAATAATGTCACTATAATTCATAATTATAATTAGACTGGAATTCAGTCATAAATGTAAGGACGCGTTTCCAAAGACAACAGAATCTTCAAAGACGATCTAGATGAAAGTACTTATATGAATTCAAAAATTTAGGTCATAATTTTGCCGGGGGTGGAGGAGGGGGTGAACGAGGGGGAGGGCCTGTGGAGTCCTGAACTGAGATGGTTTGATAGCGTCTGGGATTACGATGCTGAAAGAATCAGCACTTCCTTCTCGTCTGATGTAAAATTAAAATTTGTGCTTAAAGTGAATCGTCTTAGGAATCATGAGAAGAGGATAAAATTCAGTGTAGTCTTTGTGTTAAGTATACATTTTTAGAATAGACTTTTTGAAGAGCAGTTTTGGGTTTACGCAGGAAGAGGAGAGTTCCCACATACCTATCCCTTCCCTGTTGTTTCTCCTATTAACGTCTTGCATTACTGGGTGCATTTGTTAACAGTTGACAAATCAGTGTTAATACATTAACTGAAGTCCTCTGTTTACCTTAAGGTTCACCCTTTGTGTTTTCCAGTTCTGTGGGTTTTGAAAAATGCTTGTCATGTATGTCCCATTCCAGTATCAAGCAGAATGGTGTCGCTGCTCTGAGAATGTCCTGTGCTCCACCTCTTGGTTCTTTCTCCTCTGCCTGGAACCCTTGGCAACCATGCATCTTTTTGTTGTACTTATCGTTTTGCTTTTTCCAGAATGTCGTTTAGTTGGAATCATACAGTATGTAGCTTTTTCTGACTCGTTTCTTTCCTTGACAGTATGCATTTAAGAGTCTCCTATATCCTTTTTATAGCCACAGATTTCCTTTCTTTTTTTTTTCTTCCTGTTTTAAAAATCAGCCTTTATAGTGATACAATTCAACATGCCACACAGTTTGCCCATTTAGAGTATAGATCCTGTGGCTTTAGGTGTATTATTAATTTTTTAAAATTGCGATAAGATGTAAATAACAAAATTTTTCATTTTAAGTGTGCAGTGCAGTGACATTGATTCCATTCACAATGTTGCATAACCATCACCACCATCTACTTCCAAAACTTCTTATCACCGTAGACAAACTCCATAACCATTAAGCAGTGACTCTCCTGCTAACCTCTCATCTTTCTTTTTCTGTACTTTTGCTTATTCTGGGTACACTCACATAAGTGGAATCATATAGTATTTGCCCTATTCTGTCTGGCTTATTTCACACACCATAATGTCCTCTAGTTCATCTGTACTGTGGGATGTATCAAAACGTCATTCCTTTTATAGCTGCATAACATTCCATTGTATAAACATACCGCGTTTTGTTTATCTGTTCATCAGTTGGTGGGTTCTTGGGTTGTGTTCACCTTTTGGCTATTATGAATATTGCTGCAATTAATGAAATCATCCAAGTGTCAGTTTGAGTCTCTGCTTTCAACTCATTTGGGTGTATACTTAAGAGTGGAATTGCTGGATTAAATGACAGTTCTATGTTTAGTTTTTTGAGGAACCAATAACCTGTTTTCCTTAGAGGCTGCACCATTTTACATTCTTTTTTTTTTTTTTTTAAAGATTTTATTTATTTATTTGACAGACAGAAATCACAAGTAGGCGCAGAGGCAGGCAGAGAGAGAGAGAGAGGAGGAAGCAGGCTCCCTGCTGAGCAGAGAGCCTGATGCGGGGCTCAATCCCAGGACCCTGGGATCATGACCTAAGCTGAAGGCAGACACTTAACTGGCTGAAGGCGCCCCCCATTTTACATTCTTAAGAATGATGTAAAAAGGTTCCTGTTTTTTCACATCCTTGTCAACACTTATTATTGTCCATCTTTTTGACTATAGCCATTCTACTGAATGTGAAAAGTAGTATCTCATTGTGGTTTCAATACACATTTCCCTAAAGACTAATGATGTCGAACATCTTTATATGCCCTTATGGGCCATTTATAGATCTTCTTTGGAGAACTGTCTGTAGGAATCCTTTGCCCATTTTTAACTTTTTTTTTTTTTAAATTGTTGAGTTTTAAGAGTTCTTTATATATTCTGGATACAAGACCCCTACCAGAGGGTGGTTTGTAAATATCTTCTCCCATTCTATAGGTTGTCTTTTTATTTTCTTATTAAATTTTGATGAAGTTCAATTTATCAGTTTTTCCTTTGGTGCTTATGCTTTCAGTGTCATATGTAAGAAATCATTGCCTAATCTAAGGTCATGAAGATTCATACCTGTGTTTTTTTTCTAAGAGTTTTATAGTTTTGGCTTTTCCATTTACATCTTGGATCCATTTTGAGTTAATTTTTGTGTATAGTGTGAGGTAGAGGTCCAGCCTCATGTGGGTATCCAGTTGTCCCACTACCACTTTCTGAAAAGACTACTTTTTTTCTCATTGAATTATATTGGCAGCCTTATGAAAATCATCTGACCATAGATGTAAGGGTTCATTTCTGTGCTATGATCTCTGCGTCCTTCCTTAGGCCATGCTACACCATTTTTTAAAAAAGATTATTTATTTATTTATTTGACAGAGAGAGAGAGAGATCACTAGTAGGCGGGGGGGTGGGGTGGGTAGCAGGCTCCCTGCTGAGCCGACAGCCCGATGTGGGGCTCAATCCCAGGACCCTGAGATCATGACCTGAGCCGAAGGCAGAGGCTTAACCCACTAAGCAACCCAGGTGCCCCATGCCACACAATTTTGATTACTGTAGCTTTGTAGTAAACTTTGAAATAAACTTGAGTCCTCCAGCTTTATTCTTTTTCAATATTGTTGTAGGTCCTGTTGTAGGTTCTGGGCCCCATGCATTTCCAATTCAACTTTAGCATTAGCTTGTCAATTTCTGTAAAAAAAGCAACTCGAAATTTGATTGAGATTGCATTGAATCTATAGATCAATTTTGAGAATATTGCCATCTTAACATCAGTTCCTCCCATCCAAGAACACAAGATGTTCTTTTTTTTGTTTGGGGCCTCCTTGCATTTTTTTCATGCATGCTTTGTAGTTTTCAGTACATAAGTCTTAATGTTTCTTTTGGTAAATTTATTTGCAAGTATTTCATTCTCTCTCTTTTTTTAAGATTTTATTTATTTATTTGACAGAGATCGCAAGTAGGCAGAGAGGCAGGCAGAGGAGGGTAGGGGGAAGCAGGCTCATCACTGAGCAGAGAGCCCAATGCAGGGCCCGATCCCAGGACCCTGAGATCATGACCTGAGCTGAAGTCAGAGGCTTAACCCACTGAGCCACTCAGGCACCCCTGGAATTGTTTTCTTAATTCCATTTTCAGATTATTCATTGCTAATGTATAGAAATACAACTGACCAAGTTATTTTTGTGTATTGGTCTTGTGTCCTGCTATTTTCTGAACTCGTTTATTAGTATAATAGTTATTACTTTTTTAAGATTCTTTAGGATTTCCTACATGCAAGATCATGTCATCTGCAAATAGAAATAGTTTTACATTTCCTTTCCAATCTGGGCGCCTTTTATTTCTTTTCTTTTTGCTTAATTTCCCTGGCTAAAACCTCCTGTACAATGTTGAGTAGAAGTGGTGAGAGCAGATATCCTTGTCTTGTTCCTGATCTTAAAGGAAGCTTTTGGTCTTTTACCATTAAGTAGGATGTTGGGTGTAGGTTTTCACAGATGCTTTTTATCATAAGGTTGTAGGAGTTCTATGCCTAGTTTGTTGAGTGTTTTTATGGGGAAAGGCTGTTGACTTTTGTCCAGTGCTTTTTTTGGCATCTGTTGAGGTGATTATGTGTTTTCTCCCTTTACTCTATTAATCTGGTGTATTACATTGATTGATTTCCATGTAGGCACGAGGCTTGCATCCCTAGCATAAATCCCACTTGGTTATGATGTGCATCCTCTTTATTTTTGAACTGTTTACTTAAGGTCAGGTTTGAGGTTTAAAGATTTTTATTAATTTTTTAAGAGAGAGAATGCGTGAGAGAGAGCACAACCAGGGGGAGGGGCAGAGGGAGAGGCAGAGAATCTCTAGTGGACTCCACATTGAGTGTGGAGGCCAACACAGGGCTATGATCTCATGACCCTGAGACCATGACCTGAGCGGAAATCCAGAGTCAGGTGCTTAACCAACTGAGCCACCCAGATTTGAGGTTTAATGATGAAATTAGAGAAAATCTTCTTGGGTTTTGATCATGCTGTATTTCTTAATCTAGAAATTGTAAAGATATCGATTTCCATGGGGATTAAACTTATTATTAAAACTTAAAATAAAATACTAATTAAGATTTTGTCTCCCCAAGAATTAGGTTTTAAAAAGGCATAATAGGGGCGCCTGGGTGGCTCAGTGGGTTAAAGCCTCTGCCTTCAGCTCCGGTCATGATCTCAGGGTCCTGGGATTGAGCCCCGCATCGGGCTCTCTGCTCAGCGGGGAGCCTGCTTCCTTCTCTCATTCTGCCTACCTCTCTGCCTGCTTGTGATCTCTCTCTGTCAAATAAATAAAATAAAATAAAATAAAATAAAATAAAATAAATAAAAAGGCATAATATTTTGGATGATAGTGAATGGGATATAATCTTTTTGTTTTTTTGCTTTTTTAACTTTACAGAGTATTTTATCACTATACTAAGCACTTTTTTTTTAAAGATTTTATTTATTTATTTGACAGAGATCACAAGTAGGCAGAGAGGCAGGAAGAGAGAGAGGAAGGGAAGCAGACTCCCTGCTGAGCAGAGAGCCTGACTTGGGACTTGATCCCAGGACCCTGAGATCATGACCTGAGCTGAAGGCAGCGGCTTAACACACTGAGCCACCCAGGCGCCCCTATACTAAGCACTTTAATGATTTTTTTAAGTGGAAAGAATGGATCAGCCCCTGCTCTAAAGAGTTTATTAATTATTTTGAGAGATAAAATAGATAAGCATGAAATTATAAACAAACATTTATGCATTTATACCATTTCTATGTATGGTATATTTAGATGTACAGTATATTTATGGTATGGTTTATTTAGATATGTTTAAATTCACTATCATAAAAGCCTTTCAGATTTCCTAACAGTTGAGCTTAGTGTCAAAGAAGTAAGCACAGGTATACTACTTAGATTTTATAAATACTCCTGTTGATTTGGTAGCACCAAGATGACAAGAATATTACTTATTTTTATCTTTTATGCATTTATCTTTTAGGGTTTGTTTTCTAATGAGTGTAACATATTAGAATAGTAGCTCTTGGCATAATTTAATTTATACATAAACAAATGTATATATATATATATATATATAGAGAGAGAGAGAGAGAGAGAGAGAGAGTAGATGCATGCACAAAAATTTATTACTGGTTGGGTATGCCGTCAAAATAATTTGGGAACCACTCGCTCTCAGGATAAAGTCAAGCCCCTTAGCATGTTCCCAACTGACTTTTCTACTCTTATTTTCTTAGTCTTCAATCTAACATATTGCATCTAGCATTACTGGTAGATTATTTGCTTCCACCTCTCTGCGCTGATGCTTAAGATGTTTCTTCTTCCTTGTAATAGTCGTTTCTTGCTGTATGTTTGTTGAGTTCCTACTTAGTCATCAAATTCTAGCTCAGAGGTCTTTTCCTCTATATCTCCAATGATCTCCTCTTTTCCTCACTGGGCAGAATTAATTGCTGCAGTTCTTCATTAATAATATCAGTGTGTGTGTTTTTACAGTATATCCATTTGATATATATGTGTATGTGTGTATGTATGCCTGTGTGTATACATATACATCTATATGTACAAATACATCCTTGACTAGATTCTGAGGGTATATGTCATATGACAATCATCTTTTTACAATCAGGCCTTGGTACATATTAGACATCAGTGAATTTTTATTGAGCAGAAGTCATAAAAAAGAGCGGGAGATTTGAGGTAAGAAATGCTATCATTGAAAAACTGCTCAGTAAGAATGATTTTGTTGGATCAGAAAAGAAAAAAAAAGAGAGTGAAGTTTATGCTGAGAATTAATGGAAGAGAAATTGCAGTGATCCAAGTAGTCTGTAGCTGGATCCTACCTGAGATACAGGTTATCAAGAAGGGGCAAAGAAAAAAGATAAAAGCAGAACATATTATAGAAAAAAGACCTTTTGTTTGTTTCCTTGATTGATTTTTACCCTTTGCCTGGAGTACTCATCCCTACTTACCTGCACTGCTTTTCCCACACACTTTAGATCTCTGCTGAGAAAGTCATCTTATTAGTGAGGCCTTTTATATCTGCCCTATTTATGAAAAAATCAGTCCTACCTCACTCTTTGCACTGATATACCCTAGCCACTTTCTGTTTTAGTTTTCTTAGTAGCTTTTCTTATCTGACATTGGACATATTTTATTTTAGTATTTATTTGTTTTCTGTCTCTTCTTACCAGAATGTAAGTTTCACGAGGGCAGGGTTATTTTACGTCTGCTTTGTCCGTGTTCTATCTCCCAACATTACAAAGGTGCCTATCACACCATCCCTGCCCAGTGATTAATAGAAGTATTACAGTATTCTCCCCTTATCTGTGGTTTCAGTTTCCACAGTTTCAGTTACCTGTGGTCAGCCATGGTCCGGAAGCAGATGATCTACCTTCTGACCTATCGTTCAGAAAGTTGGTAGTGGCCTAGTGTTATGACACCCTGCCTACGCTGTTCATTTCATCTCAGCACGTAGACATTATCTCACATTACCACATGCAGAAAGATGAGGGGACAACAATAAAATATTTTGAGAGAGAGACCCCATTCATATAATTACTTTTATTACGGTAAATTGTTATAATTGTTCTATTTTATTATTGCTGTTAATCTGTTATTGTGCTTAATTCATAAATTAAACTTCATCATAGGTATTCATGTGTACAAAAAAAACCTCATATAGGGTTTAATACCCTCCACAGTTTCAGACTTCCAGTAGAGGTGTTGGAAAGTATTTCCCATAGCTAAGGGGAGGCAACCGTACTATAGGCGGGAAAAGTTGAGAAAACAGTTCGGAAAACTTGGGGAAGGGGAGAATCTTGTTTTCAAATAGTTTGTTAGTTAACATTTCGAATAATGTTCTCAGTATGGGTTTCCTCAACCTCCAGACAGCTCTTCAGATGAAGTAAGCTTAAAGCAGCCAGCCTAAATATCAAACTAAAAAAAATTTATGAAAAATACATGATTTTCATTGTTTCCAGGTCTTGGGGACACTCTGTATTATATTATAGTTTTAGGGTTTTTTAGGTTGACAGTTGAGCACATTGCTTTAAATTTAGAGGTACTTTAACTGAAACCGTGCATGGATCTTAAATGTACAGTTTGATGAATGTTGGTAAGTATAACCAACTTCGAGATTGTTCAAGATAAAGACCATTTCCATCATTCCGGAAAGTTCCTTTATCCCCCTTTCTAGTCAATTCTCCCTCCTTCCCAGAGGCAACTGCCATTCTAATTTCTTCTACTACATAAATTAGTTGGGTATGTTCTTGAAATTCATTCAGATGGAAACATATGTGTTCTTTTGCCTCTGGCTCCTTTATCTCCACTAATGATTTTGAGACTTGGGCATGTTGTTGCATCTATCAGCAGTATGGTTCCTGTTTATTGGTGAGTCCTGATCCATTATATGACGTCTGTTTGCCCATCTTCTGTTGATGGGCATTTGGTGTGTGTATAGTTCTTGGCTATTATAAATAAAGCTATTATGAGCCTTCTTATGTAAGTCTTTTTGTTGCCATATATATTAAATTCTGTTGGGCATATGCTTAGGAGGAGTATTTCTGGGTCATAGTGCAGGTGTATATTCAGCTAAAGTCTTTTAAAGTGGTTTTTACCATTTCGCACTCCCACCAGCAGTGTTTGAGAGTTTGTTACTCCACATCCTTGCCAGTAGTTAAATACTGTTATTTTTTTTTTTTTTAATTTAACCAATCTGATGGGTATATAGGGTTGTTTCAATCTCCATTTCCCTGAAGAGTTGTTGAGCACCTTTTTGTATAATTCGTGGACATATGAATGTCTTTTGCCTATTCAAGTGTTTTGCCTATTTTCAATTTTTATTTTTTGCTTATTTTTTATTTAATTTGTAGGGTTTCTTTATACATTTTGGATATGAGTCCTTTATCCGATATATGGATTACAAGTATTTTCTCCAAGTTTGTGGCTTGTCTTTTCACTTTCACTTTCTAAATGTCTTTTGGTGAAGTGCAGTGTGTTTTTTGTGTTTTTATGGCTGATGCCTTTTGTGTCTTGTCCAAGAAACTTGCCTACCTTGAGGCCATGAAGGAATTCTCTTGTTTTCTTCCAGACATCTTACGGTTTTAGCTTGGTCTCTGATTGATCTAGAATTAACTTTTCTGTATATTGTGAGGTAGAAGTAAAGTTCATTCTTTTCCATGAGGTATCTAGTTGTTTGAATTATTAGACTTTAATAACAGCATTTTCATGTATGGTATCTCATTTGAGTTTTTCAGTATCTTAGAGGAATGAAAGTTATGTGTTATCTCTCTTACAGAGATGAGGAGCTAACACTCAGATTATTTAGGTAAGATTGCACAGCTAATTAATAACTGAACATGATTAAAGCTCATATATCCTAATACTGTTTAGTCCTATTCTATTATTACGCTACACAGCTTCTTCTAATTGAGTTTTTAAAAATATCTGAACAAAGTTTCACTAAACTAATAGAGTGAATTTAATTAAAATTGTCTGAAAAATACCCAGTTGAATGTTTCATACCATCAAATTATTTATTTATACAAATTATGGCATTCTTTTTATAAAACCAATTCAGGTTCTCAGAAATGTGTGCATTATAGATTTATGTACTTCTTTATTCTCAATTAGGTAAATTCATGAGATTGTAGTTAATTTTGTTTAAATGGGCCATTTTATATGTACACACACTCATATTTAAATTAAAAGTAGATTTCTTTTAAAAGGTATATTTTAGGGACGCCTGGGTGGCTCAGTGGGTTAAAAGCCTCTGCCTTCGGCTCAGGTCATGATCTCAGGGTCCTGGGATCAAGCCCCACATGGGTCTCCCTGTTCAGTGGGGAGTTAGCTTCTCCCTCTCCCCCTACTGCTCCTTCTCTCTCTCTTGCTCATGCTCTCTCTCAAATAAAATACATAAAATCTATTTTAAAAAAGTAATGTTAAGCAGTTTTACTAGAAGTAACATAGTGTGCACTGGTGACATTGGTGCCATTTTATTTTTTCACTGTCATTATCAGTCATCTAATGTGAGGAATTAGATGCTTCACACTTATATCCATGGCTGATTTTGTACAGGCTGCCTCTCTGCCTCCAGAATTGGCCCTTCCTAATCACCTACCCATTTGCTCAGTGAAATAATGTCTTAGAGTAGGAAGTAAGCCTGGTGAGCCAGAGTTAATTCAAACTAAAATGTAAACAGCAAAGACTCTAGACAATGTGATTCATTTATAAATTTATAGATTTTACATTTGTATATTTACATATATTTTGAGGAGGAGGAGGTTGTTTTTCGAGTTCAGGTTCTCACAGAAGGGCAGAAGACACCAGGTTTTAGAGAAAGGGTTTAGAGAAAGAGAATGCGGGCAAGTAGGAGGCAGAAAGGAATGACTGGAATTTCCCTTTCAAGGCGACTGTACTAAATTACAAAGAGCCCGGATATCTGGAAAGTGAGTTCAAGAAAAAAAATATTTAAAAGTATAAAAGAGTTTTTTAGATGTTGGCTGGCTGCTTTAAGACTAAAACCGAACTAACTGAAATCTGAGGATATTTCTTGTTTTACAGAAGGGACAGAACAGGGGCTGGAGGGTGAGATAGGCCGTTCCCAGGCATGTGGGATAGTGGCTAAGCACTGTGGACAGACTCTAGCTTCCCAGTGCATCAGACTTGATTTTCTCTCTCTAGCTGTCAGACAGCAGTCGTCAGAATTCTCTAACCATCAGACCCACTTGGATGGATAAGGGTGGGTGGGTTCATTACTGCAAGGTGGATGTGCTCGTCTTCCGAGAGGTGGGTTAACACAAGGCTGCTGAACAAACGTGGTCTCTTGTAACAAACATTCTTAGAGTTTTGATAAACAGATGAATTTCCTTTAAGCAAACATATAGGCTTTGGGTCATCATAGCCTGTTCTGTTACTGTTACAAATTACTTAAGAGTTATGTTACTGTGAGGTCAAACAAAACCTTTCTACCTGAAACAGTTGAATATTTTGGATCACCTTTTGCTCCTTTGAACAAATATAGTCATTGGTCATCACGACAGCAAGAGACAAACCACGAAATTTATTTAAACTTAAATACGGTGGTCCAGCCAGTCCTCCCACGTTCCACTTAATATGTTGTACACACGTGGATAACAGAGGACAGTAAACAAACAAGGGAGAATAACCAGTTTAGCACTTCGGGGCTGTGTCCACACATTCTTTTCTCAAGGTTCTTATCAAACAAAAAAACTTACATTTGTATGCTAAATTCAGTCAAAGAAATTGGAGTCTATATTATGGTCTTTATAGAGCCAGTCTCGACCTTCTAGCTTATTATTGACTTTATGACTTTGGGAAAGATTTTGTCCCCCTAAACTTACTTTTCTCATCTGTAAAATGGACTTCGTGAGGACTGGAGATAATGTCTGAAAGTCAGGAACCTAGTGAGTCATCAGTCAATATTGGCTAATACTGTTAGTCCTTGGCGTATTTTTATTTTTATTACTTTTATTTCCTGCAGTGTATGTTCATGCCCAAATAACGCAACCATTCACTAGGAAGGGCTTTGCCAGCTGCCCTGTTTCCACAGTTCCTGCCCATCCAGTGCACCTGTCCACACACCTGTCGAAGCACGCAGCTGTCTGACCCAAGTACTTGTCAGTCCCTTCACTGCACTGCCGGGTTTGGAGGGTTGAGGTGACTTTATTGGTATCCCTGTTTCTTCACCCAGTTTGGTGGAATGCCAAATAAATGTTTGCTGGCTGAACAGCTGACTAGTGGTCCAAAGAAGGGATTGGTACCTTTTTTTGGGGGTGGGGTTGATAGTTTTAAGAGCTCATTATCCTAAATGTTCTGTTTTTCTACATATAGGTTTATTTTTATTTACCCTACTTGGTCTTTGGAGATCATTTTTTTTTAAATTTTATTTATTTATTTGACAGAGAGTGAGATCACAAGTAGGCAGAGAGGCAGGAAGAGAGAGAGGAGGAAGCAGGCTCCCTGCTGAGCAGAGAGCCTGATGTGGGGCTCGATCCCAGGACCCTGAGACCATGACCTGAGCCGAAGGCAGAGGCTTAACCCACCCAGGTGCCCCTGGAGATCATTTTTGATGTGAGGATTGATGTCTTTTCTGTAAAATTCCCAGCCCCCTTTTGCTCTGAATGTTGCCTTTTTGTGATTACCATAATTTTCTTCTTTTGAAACTTCTTCTAAGTGAATACTGGGCCTTGCAATCTGTGTTTATGACTTTTAATTAATCTTTTTAATCTTGTTGCCTCTCTGGATTGTATTTTGGAAGAATTCCTTAATACCATTCTTCAATTACCAACTCGTCTTCAGTTTCTCTTCAACTGTTAAATTCTGGAGTTTTTCTCAGATGTTGAGGGTTTTTTTCTTTTTAATCCCACTGACAACAGTTTTCATTTCTAGGATTTTTAACTGGCTCTTTTCATATCCATCTGTTTTTACTTCCTTTCTGCCTGTTTTTGTTTTGGTTCATAATCTCATATTTCTGGTTGTGGATATGATTCCTGTATTAATCTCTCTTAATCGCATTTACTTAAAAATCTTTGTTTGGGGGCACCTGGGTGGCTCAGGTGGTTAAGTATCTGACTCTTGATTTCAGCTCAGGTCATGGATATCAGGGTCCTGAGATCAAGCCCCACATAAGGTTGCCCTGGGCGTGGCACCTGCTTGGGAGTTTGTCCCCCTCCTCCTTCTGCCCCTCCCCCCGCCCCCGCTTGACACATACGTGCTCTTTCTCTTTCTCTCTCTCAGATAAACTAACTAAATTAATTATACATGAAAATAAAAATCTTCATTTACGATTCTAAAGTCTTCTAACGAATCTAGAATATTGCTTATAGAATCCTGTGAAGCGCTGATTTCATTTGCAGTGAAGTTGTGTTTTGATTGCTGCTTTT
This sequence comes from Mustela nivalis, assembly GCF_964662115.1. Taxonomy (NCBI): domain Eukaryota; kingdom Metazoa; phylum Chordata; class Mammalia; order Carnivora; family Mustelidae; genus Mustela; species Mustela nivalis. The sequence continues at coordinate 8,177,720 of NC_139026.1, forward strand.
ATTAGCCATCTTTCTTAAGCATTAGATGTTTTTAAAAAACTATTTTGGAATTTGAGTTTTCTGTCTTCTTTTGACTGGGACATTCTTCCTCCTCTATCTGTGTTCGCCGCTGTATGTTGGTTTTCAGTTCTTGCCCCCCACGTCCCTAGAGCCTCCAGGACAGCCCTTACTGAGGCAGCTCAGGGCTCATGCCCTGTGACAGAACCGGAGTGTCTTGGATGCGGTCACTGAGGTGGCGGGTGGCTCGGTGTAGTTCCCAGCCTTAAGGCTGCTCACGTGTCTTCTAGCTTCTAGATCACAGCCGCAGATACGCGACAACCCAGGAAGCAGTTAGCAGCTGGGTTTTTTCCCCTTCTTTCTCTTTTCTTCTCAGCCTTCTCTCACAAACATGGATGCTCCCCAGTGAGACCAGCTCTGGTTCCCTAACGCCTGAGGAGCGGAACGGGGTCAAGAGCCCAGCAGCCCTGTGGCTTCAGCCCTGGTCATCGCCTTTTCATTCCTCGTACATTTCTGGAGATTTTTACCTTGTTTGTGAGGCCGGCGATGTCTCTCACTCTGTGTTTGGAGCAGAGCACGGGGGTACTTCGAAGCATGAACTGACTGTGCCAACTTGACTGAAGGTTTTTTAACTTGAAAATGACACTGTTGGGGCTACTGCTCCCCGCCCTCCCCACCCTACCCTCATGCTCACCTGCAGAGACATTGTGGAGGATACAGGAGAAGGGAGACTGGAGATAAGTAAATAATTCAGAACTCCGCAGGCAAGAAAAGAGCAGCGCCTGAACTAAACTAAGGGCAATGGAGCGCAGAGGACGGATGTAGAAGTTGCTAGCTGCTCCCATCAGTGGACACGGGTTCCCGGGCGTGGGAGGTGAATGTTCACAGTTTGGGTTTAGAATAGACGTAAAATTCATTGAGAAGGGAATCTAAGAAGAAGAGTAGGGGTGCCTAGTGGCTCAGTGGGTTAAAGCCTCTGCCATCGGCTCAGGTCATAATCTCGGGGTCCTGGGATCGAGCCCCGCATCGGGCTCTCTGCTCAGCAGGGAGCCTGCTTCCCTCTCTCTTTCTGCCTCTCTGCCTACTTGTGATCTCTCTCTCTCTCCGTCTCTGTCAAATAAATAAATAAATCTTTAAAAAAAAAAAGTAAATTTTGGTTGGTTAGTGGGTCAGGTATGGAGGAAGGGGAGTGAAGATATTTTATGACCACAGTTTTAGGCGTAATACAGGTTTTCCTAGAAGTCTGCTGTGTGCCTTTGCTGCTGTCACATCTCATTGCCCAACATCTCTGCATTTACTCTATTTCCAGATCTCTTTATATGCTGCTCATGTGTTTGTTTACAGGCGCACTTCCTCTGCATTTGGGACATTTTTTTCTCAGCATGTTCCTTCATTTATTTAATAGACATTTCCGAAGTAACTCTTAAGCAGGTATAATTCTGGCCTTCATGGATGTTATGCTGTAATGGAGGAAAAAGACACTTATCAAATCAATAAGAATTGCGGCGTGTGGAAGTGCTGTAGGAGAGCAGGGCAGGGACTGGAGAGTGTGCAGGGCAAGTGGGGAGGGGCTTGCGATCCCTCAGCAGGAGGTGAAGTCTGAGCTGAGCTGCTCCCTCTGCCTGAAGGGCTGCAGAGCTGCTCTCTCTGCTTGAAGGGCTGCAGGCCTGGCCTTTTCTTGCTGAGGGAGATGCCTGTCCGTCCCTGCACCACAGCTCGGTGTTTAGCTCCTTACTGTGCTTTACTTCCTTCAGAGCATGTATTTGTATCTGAAATTTTCTTGTTTGGAGATCTTGTCATTTTTTCTCTCACTCATGTTTCTAGAACAATTCCTGAAACTTAAGTGTTGAAAAAATGATCAAATGACCGCCGAGGTGAATAAGTGCATTTCCTTGGCTTTTGGTTTGGCACAGAGTTGCTTAGTGATTTGCATGTCCCGGTCCTTTGTGTGAGTTTGAGAAGCCTCCTCAGGTTGGCTTTCTGTCCGTTCATTTTTCTGTCCTCTTGACTGTCCCCTCAGTCCACTGGGCCCTTCTGATGACGGTTGCCAGTGGGAGCGTGCCACTCTCTGGCCAAGGGGACAGGCATGTGACTTTCAAGCTGAGCCAAGCCTAGTCATTCTCCTGGATTTTTCCAATTTGAGTGAAGGAAGAGGGAGGCTTCTCAGATGGCAGAGTGTGAGGCATGAACCTGGAACTCTCTGTGGCCATGTCCACATTCAGGTGGAGGAAGCCGGTCTGCAAGAGGAGAAAAGGAAAGCATTATGCAGAGGGAGGAAGGGACGGGGACGGGGGGAGCAGTCCTGGGCGTTCTCCATACTTGAAGCCCAGTGGCAACCCCTGGTTTTCCCATGGTCTGTTCAGTTTGAGTTTCTGTCACTTATAACCTAAAGATCCCTGATTTCCTAATTAAAATAGAATATAGCTTTATTTTTACTTTACCCTTCATGTCAATAACAAGCTTTATGTCTTGGTGTATCTTTGGGTATTGATCTGTTTCATAGTTTGATTTCTCATTTCAGAGACTCCATGTCTCCCTCTCTTTGTCGATCTCTCTCCCTCTCCCTCCCACATTCTTCCCCCCGTCTCTTTCTCTCTTTCAGACACAGAGCCGTGACTTCCTACATGTGTTCTATTCCCCAATTCCGTTCTAGTGCTAGGTCGCTCCTTTCCTTTCAGAAACATATTGCTTAGCAGCAAGGAGATACCATCTTTTTGGTACTAATTGTTATTTTTTACTCATCCTTGAAGCACATTTATTGGGGTTTTAGATTTTTTTCACTTTCAACTTTGGTGCTTTAGAACAGCTGGGTTTCTACTGTCCAGCATCTCAGTGGTGGTGGGGGAGTAGCCATGGCCATGCACAGCCTTGAGAATGAAGCAAACCACTGTGGCAGGCTGTCACCTGCTCCCTTAGGAAAAAGCCTTCATGTTTCAGGGAGAAGTGCTTCGTCATTGTGGCTGGCTTTCTGCTTGATGTACCTGCTTGGACCTTTGAACTTTTGTAGCTGCTTTCAAGTCCCACCAGTTCATGCAGACTCCGACTGAAATAATCCACATCTGTCCCATAATTTCTAGTTCTGACCTCTTGTAATTAAGGGTGTTGCAAGAAACTTTTTCAGGCCAGGCACCTTTCTCAGGCAGCTACACTATAAATTGGCACTCGATACCTTTCATCCATCTGGTTCCATTTGCGTTATGTCAGGGAGAAAATGGAGACTTTTTGGTAATTTGTTCCTTATCGATTTTTTTACTCAGCAAAGATTTATTGAGTAGCTCCTATGTGCCAATCATTCTCCCAGACACTGGAGATACTGGGTGAATGAGGCTCTCTGCCCTCATGGAGCTTGTAGGTGAGGAAACAAACAGTAAACAAGTAAATAAATGTGTATATATTATTATGTGTATATATATATAATTATTATTATGTGTATATACAAACATATATATGTACACACACACACACACAATAGCAGGTGGTGATAAAATGGGTAAGGGAATAGAGAGTGATGGGAAGGGGGCTATTTTGGATAGGGTGGGCAGAAGTAAGGCTTCTCTGAGGAGGTGACATTTGAGTAGAGACTTGAATGAATTAGGGACCTAGCCATGCAGAGTCCCTGGCAGAAGCAACAGCTAACACACAGCTTGAAGGAGACAGAGAGCCTGGTGTGACAGCAGAATAAGGCAGTCTGGGTGGTTCAGCTGGAGGAGAGAGAGGAAGCAAAAAGGAGATGAGTTTTTGTGAAGTTAGAAATGGAAAAACAAGTTTTCCACCCCTTCCCCCAAACTAAGCTGCGGCAGTTTCAAGGGAGTAGTGGTGTCTGGCATGTTGTCCCCAAGGGCTGACAGTCACAGCAGGCTTCTATCAGGCGACAAGGAGTGGTAACCCAAAACCCTGCAGGATTTTTTTGTTTATGGACTATAGATTCCTCAAAGGAAGTTAAGGGCGTCAAGAAGGATACTCTTCACAGCAGTTATAAAGGAAGTTTGGAAGGAGGAAGTGACTAAGAAATGAGACTGAGAGTAGATAAAATAATCTTGGGAAAGATGGCAACTTAAGCAAAGGTTTCTAACACCATTGTAGCAGTCCTTAATGAAATGACTGGCAGAGAACATGTTGGCCGGTTTTGTCAAAAGCACCCTCCATTTGACCATTTCTCATTACTTCCCCTGCTAGTAAGTTATAGTTGGATATATTAATATTTCAATTCACCACGCTTAGAGCCCAAAATGAACACAGTAGTGGGTCTTTAAGGACTTGTCATTTTACTCCTGGAGGAAGGCTTGGGAAAACGTGAGATGTTCTATTATGAGTTGGTCCCGAGATGTGGAGAGGGAAGTGGTTTTCCTTTATCATTTTTCATGGGAAGGGATTGAGATTAGTAATAATAATACTATATATTTGAATGAGTATTCTTTTGTATCTGTGATTTACACTGAGCAGATATGCTTCTACTGGTTTTCACATCAAAAACTCAAGCCCATACAGACCACCTAACATATCAGAGTCACACAGTTGGTTAAGGACAGTATTGTCATTAGGATTCTGGTCTTAGACTTTGCTCTGGCACTCTATTAATGGCATCAAGTTGTTTTAATAAGACGTTTTGTCAAAGAAAATCTAATTGTCCTCCCTACTCTTGTCCCACCCTAATGTCCTCCTTTAAGGTAGCCGATATTAACAATGCGTGGGGACACTGCTGGCCATCTGCCTGCCTATCCATCATTTATCCACCCGTGTATTTCTCTATCTACTTCTCTCTCCTTGTATACATATATAATGATTGATTTTCCCGTGTGCTTTACTGATTCGACTCATAACCGTGCATGTTACTTTAAATCTTTAGCCAATGTCATTGTCCTATATCTAGATCTAATTCATTCCTCTTCTTTTATGCCTACATTGTTTGGTTTATTGCAGAGAATGAATTGTTTTTAAAAGGAAATATATTTAGAGTGAAAAATGTCATGTCAATAAGTGATAGGATTTCATCACACATTTAGGTACTTCTTAAGGTATAAGAAAAGGAGTACTTATTGACAACTCCAATGAAACTTAGGTTTCCCTTTGACTTGTTACAGATTTTTTCTGCTTTGCTACACTGTTTACATTTTTCCCTAATTTTCTTTAGAATAGAAATTAATTGTAACTTCAGTGAATATTTTCTTACCTATACCAATTCAATGTATTTTTCAGGGTATTATATCCGGGAGAAGTCTAAGCAAGTCATAACATTGCTGATGGATGAACAGTTGCTGCACAGAGAGAGGGAAGTAGCATGTCGGACAAGACGGCGTACCTCCTACTCTATGACATTTCCTAAAAGATTACCTGGTACAGCTAACTCACCAACAGCATGTGCTTCCGCCCACACACCAGAAACTCCTGCCTCAGAGAAGAAACGTAAGCTTCTTAAGGTTGCAAGGCTACGTAATAAAAGTACGTATACTGAACACAGACCTACAATGTAGTAGGTATCATTTAAGAACAATTAAAAAATATAAAACATTAGGTTTTCATGCTGAAATATTAATACTATATTAGTACTCTTATTACTATGTTAGACATTGTACTGTACAAAACAGAGATGAAGAGTAATAGTAGAAAAATTTGTGATTATTTTTGGAATACAGGTTATCTGGGTTTCAAAAAAAGTGGGATTTTTGAGCTTAAATGTTATTAAAGTAGTGATGCTTACTTGGCATCATGATTCATTTTAAGATTTTCATTATAACTAGAATGTGAGACTCGGGGTCTGGGTATTATGCATTTTGTGCTGTTTGATCCTACATTTGCTTAAAGGTGCCTCAGAATTCTGAAAGTGTCTAAAACTCCTACAGGATGACAGTGCCTCATAGTACATACATTTTAAATATGAACTGAACTTTTTTAAAAAGGAATTTCTTTGTAGCATTACAGAAATCAGTAGGGAGATACAATTATCTTTCCTATTAAATTTGCTAAAAAGTAAAGGAATGTCAACGGACTCTGTCTTCTCCGGTACAAATCCTGTTGTGAAGTTTTGTATGAGGAATGGACAGTTTGAGGAAGCAAAAAACATTAAAGAAATGTGACTTGGATCCTTGTCCCTTGAAAGGAACTAAACCTCATGCTGTAAGTGAGAGACACAGCAGGAGTAATGTAGAGTTAAAAGTATTTTCAGAGGTTGGCCTGCTAGCTTTATCCTGCAACTCTATTAAGGAAGATCCTGAAAGAGCTACAGGTGTTCAGTTCGAACAGATGTTCCAAATGTCAGTTAAATCTGGAAATTAAGAATGTTCATAGTAATACCAACGTGGAACAATCCTAAAAATCACTAAAGTACTTTTCTGACTCGGTCAGGGGTTCTCAAATGTTCTCTCACTTTGTGCTTGTGTGGACTGCGGAGACGGAAAGACAGTAAAAGACAGTAAATGCCATCTACATGCTTCTAAATGTAGTGGAACCTCTTTCTTGAGGGCGGCCATTTTATTTTGAAATAAATCTCCAGGAATGATAAGAGACCCATTCTGAAATTTTCTCACAGAAGCCTTCAGTTCAAACTACTACAGAAGAGGGTTACAGAGTAAAATCACCAACTATGAACTGGCCCAGAGTTTCTTCACTCCTTTTGCAACTGCTCTGTTGCCTTTCTTATTCTCCCTCCATTGCTTTTCTCTCTTCCTTTCTCTTTCATTATAAACTTATATTTATGGAATTTATTTGAAGTTTGAATTTATTTGAAGGTACCGAGCAAAAATTTGGAGCTATAACAGTGAGTAGACCATAGTCCCTTTCATCATGGAGCAAATATTCTAGGGATAGAGACATATACTAACCACACACAAACAAAATAGATATAAAATATTATGCTAGGGACAAGTCCTATAAAGAAAAGGAAAGCAGTGTTAGGGGACAGAGAGTGACAGGGATGGCTTTAGTTTAGGTCAGGAGTGAAGGAAGGCCTTTGGGAGGAGGAGACCCAAATGAAGTGAGGGGACAGTCCATCTGTATCTGGGGTGTTCCAGGCAGAGGAAACTCCACGTGTAATCTGGGGCGAGCTTGATGAACTTACTGTAAACTTAGGAAATGAATCTTTAAATTGCCAAAGAAGTAGCTTAGCTCTGAGCCATTTTTATGATTCATACAAGGAAATTGAGTTTATTGCTTTATAGTCACTGCTTTTTTTTTTTTTTTTTAACCCCAAATGATATTCTCTAGCTTTATGACACATCTTGTTCACTAAACTGAGCTTGGAATGACTTTTGACTACTTTTAAACAGTCAGTCTACCTTCAAATGAAGTCTTGCTGCAGTTCATTTTTTTTCATATTACGAACATGTATTGAATACTTATTATATGCCAGACACTGTTCTAGGACTGGTAACCAAATTGGATGTATTTCTGCTCTCTTAGAAGTTATTGGGGTGCCTGGGTGGCTCAGTGGGTTAAGCCTCTGCCTTCAGCTTGGGTCATGATCTTAGGGTTTTGGGATCTAGCCCCGCATCAGGCTCTCTGCTTGGCAGGGAGCCTGCTTCTTCCCCTCACTCTCCCTGCCTCTCTGCCTACTTGTGATCTCTGTCAAAACAAAATTTTTTAAATTTAAAAAATGAAGTTATATCTAGTGACGGCTTTCAGCCTGTTTAAAAAAAAATGTTCAAAAGGAGTTTTGGTGAATGATGGCATCACCAAAATGAATTGTAGTTTAAGAGTACTATTTAAAAGTGAATAGTGAATGTTTGGATGTAAAAACTTAGTGTGTTAGAAATCTGTTAAATTATTTAAAAACTTCATTTATCTACCACTAGGTATAGATGCACATAAACATACTAGATACATAGATGTGTGTGTTTGTGTTCAAAAAAGAGTAATTGTATTAAGCTTAGCAAACTAACTGTTTCCACATGGGCATTTGAATATGAAGCTGTATTTCTTTTTTTTTTTTCAAAGATTTTATTTGATTATCTGACAGAGATCACAAGTAGGCAGAGAAGCCAGCAGAGAGAGAGAGGAGGAAGCAGGCTCTCTGCTGAGCAGAGAACCCGATGCGGGACCCGATCCCAAGACCCTGAGATCATGACCTGAGCCGAAGGCAGAGGCTTTAACCCACTGAGCCACCCAGGTGCCCCTGTATTTTTTTTTTTTTTTTTTTTAAGATTTACTTATTTATTTTAGAGAGAGAGTGTGAGTACGAACACAGGGGGAAGGCCAGAAGGAGAGAGTCTTCAAGCAAACTCCCCGCTGAGCACGGAGCCCGACCTGGGCCTGGATTTCACAACCCATGAGATCATGACCTGAGCTGCAACTAAGAGTTAAGTAGTTAGCTGACTCAGCTGCCCAGGTGCCCCAGAAGCTGTATTTTAAAAGAAGAAAGGAAACTGACAATTTGGTGTATATGTTTTGGTGTATATGTTTTGGGGGTGCTGAGGGAGATAAGAAGATGAAGTGGGGGAGCATTAATAGTGGGACAGAAGTAGCTGATGAAAACTCAGAGATAGATGAATCAGTTAGAATTCAGTGTTCTCAGAAGTGATAGTAGAAGAGGCCACCAAAAATGTTAACAGCTTACACAAAATGGGATTTTTTTTCTCTCTTCTAAAAATAATCCAGAGCTAGATATTCTAGGACTGATATGGCTCTTCGTGATGTCAGGGACCCAGAGGTCTTTCTGTCTTGTTGCTCCAGAGAGGCTGAAAAATGTAATTTTTATCCTGGACAGCCATGTGCCCTGATTAAAGTTAGAGGATCTATCATTAAGGAAGGAGAGAATAAATATATGGGAAATTCAATAGTCCCTACTGTAGAGGTAAAGAAAAGAAGAAACTAATTAATCATGTTAATGCATGGTTGTCAGACTAAATGGAATAGAACACATAAATTTGAATATGTTAAAAATGTGGACAGGTCATTGAGAGTTCATAAAGGACATAACGAAGAGTATTTGGAGATTTCACTTCGGTACCACTGGCAACTAGGAACCACTGTAGGCCTTGGAGAACAGAAGGGGTATTTAGCTTAGTCACAGAACTTTGCTTTCTTATTACTGAAAACAGCTGTTGGTGGAAGATAATTCTTATTGCTTTGTGTAGGAATGAAGGCCATACGAATTGGAGAGAAGCTCTGTAAGAGACAGTTGTTTTCAATCCAGCATCCTGCTCTAGGGTTATTGAAATGAGGGAAAGGTAATGTGTAAAGATAGAATATGGAGAGGAAATGGGGTAAGCAGATGATGTATTGGAGAAGAAAGAGAAATTGAAAGCGACTAACATTTCAGTTAGAGAGGCAAGTGATGGTATTACACAGGTGCATTTCCATCAGGAGGTATTTAAAGACATCTCTAAATTATTTAGTTATATTGAAATGTAAAGTTGAATCATTGCTAGAAATCTGATTCCCAGGCTTTAGGATCTAGAGCTGAAACAGCTGTGCCTAGCTTCTTTGTGGTAAATTAGCAAGGGGAAATAGGAGCTTTGGAGAAGGTGTTATGCACACATTACTACCTCTATCCCCTTTTTTTCTATTCGTACATGTTTTCTCCAAGTTTTGATTGTGGTAGGAGGCTTGGAAAGTTTTTGTTTAGGTATTTTATTGCTTGAAGGAAGAGATGGACTGAATGATAATTATTGTTTGATGTACATGTACTCTCGCTACGAATTCATCTCCGTGATGCCATCATTCACCAAAACTCCCTTTGAACATCTTTTTTAAAAAACAGACTGAAAGCTACCACTGGGCATAACCTCCAAGAGAACAGAAATACAAGGAAAACCCTATGTGCACAGTTAAAACTCTTGCTTCTCGGAGCTGTAAGCATCAGTCATGCCCTTATCTTAGAGGTGATAACGATAAAAAGCTATCACCAGAGACACTGCTTACAACCAGACCAGCAAAGCATTAATTACCTCTGTTGGTCACCTGATCTTCCATAAAAAGCTTCCATTTTCACACTGGTGCTATACTTTGCAATGGAACTTTACTTCTATTAGAGAAGGATTACTTTGGTCTATGTTAAATGTAGTAGCACTCTATGTCATGGAAATGTTTCCCAAAAATCGTGTGTATTTCCTGTTGGACCAAAAGTAGAACTTCAAAGTAGTAATGATTTTATAAGCACAAACTCCAGTGTTAATGTTACTTCCTACGGTGAACCTTGTACTAACAGAGTTGATGTGAAGTCACACTTGGTGGCCATATCCCACGCAGTCTAGATGGCAGGGCTCATGGCACAGATGACAGTTCCTACTAAAACAGCTGCACTGATGAATGGCAAGCAGTGATTTTTTTCAACTTAAACAAGTATACAATAAAGAAAATAACAAAACAACAGTAGCTTCCATCTCTATCACCCTAACCCAACTGCCATTAACACCTTAGAATACTCACTTCCAGTCTGGCTCTTTTCCTTCTTCTTTTTATTTTATTTTTAAGTTATCTCTACACCAGATGGGGGGCCCAGACTCACAACCCCAAGATCAAGAGATCAAGAGTCACAGGCTTTACCAACTGAACCAGCCAAGTGCCCTTATTTTCTTTCTTTTATTTTTGTTTCAGAAAAAAACCACTCTATTCTTGTAAAAACAATGCAGGCTCAAAAACACTAATGAATTAATATTTTTCAATGTCTTCACTCAGAAATAGCCATAACTCATGTCAGATGAGCATAAATTCTAGGCATCTTTCTGTACATATATACATACAGAAAATGGATAACTGGAGAGAACTTATTTTTATAAAAATGGCATTGTACTAGATGTATTTTTTTTTTTTTTTTTTTTTTTACTAAAAGGTATTTTAGGTCTATTTCTAGTGATGAGACTTACGAGGGATTCCAAGAAACTCATTTATTGCATAGTAACCAAAGACTAAATGATGAACCATTGCAACATTTCTGGCCTCGTTGGGGGTATGGGAAATCTCCACAGATCTTGCCTTCCAAAAATTTCAATTAATTAATTAATTTAATTAAGTAAATAAGAACAGGGCAGGTGAGCAAGAGTCAGAGTGACTTGGAGCTGGTGCCTGAAGGCCCTGCAGGTGTCTTTCAGGCTTGAATTGTTTAAGGGCACTTGTCAATAGTTAAGAAAATGGTTTGGGGCCTGACTTGAACATTGAAAGGAAAGCCTGGGTTTGTTGTGCTGAACCAGGTGGGACTGAGTGATCAAGGCAGTTTTCTCTGTAAGAATAAAGACCAGTTCACAAGTTAGGTCCATAGGCTTCCCTCCAATTAAAATCAGGCAATGAGCTCACAATCTATATCACCAACCCAGGAAAAAATGAGTAGCCCCCCCAAAGATTGTTGATAGTAGAGAGGCCAGATACATGACATAGAATAGCTACGCATTTAAATATCTAAATAAACAAAGGATTAATCATGGTATTGATATGGAGAGGTAATGCATGTGTCAGAGAGAGGTATATGGAAAATCTCTACTTCTCAATTTTGTTGTAAACCTAAGATTGCTCTGAAAAATAAAATCTTAAAAAGACATACATACAAGCAAAAGTGTCAAATTGGATTGATCCTTCTCTAAATTAATCCAGTTATTCAAATGTCAGTTATATATGCCATTGCCTGGCTCCTTGGGCAAAACCAAATTCTAAAAATTAAAACTATTTTACTTAAAAACAAACAAAAAACATCACGGGGAGCCTGGGTGGCTCAGTTGGTTAAACGGCTGCCTTTTACTCAGGTCACAATCCCAGGGTCCCATGATCAAGCCCTACATTGGACTTCCCTGTTCAGCTTCTCCCTCTGTCGCTTCCCTGCTTGTGTTCTCTCTTGCAAATAAATAAATAAAATCTTTGGAAAAAAGATTATTAGGCATGCATATATTAACTTGAAAAATGGACACTTACAGAAATGAGAAAAACCATTGAAATAAAAAAACTTAATTTAGTGAACCAGAAGGTCTGTCCAAAGGAAGAGGAAAACAGAAAAGCAGTGTTAAGACATAGAGGACACATCTGCGGGGGAATGGCTGTTACCCTGCCAGTGACCTCTCCTCTTCAGCTACTGTGGAGGCCAGATGACAATGATACAGCATTTTCAAAGTGCTCAGACAAAATAACAGCCTGTGATTATGTACCCAGCAAAACTGTCATTCAGAGATAAGGGTGAAATAGTCACTTACAGATAATAAAAAACCCAAGAGCTTACCACCAGGAGACCTTCATTAAAGGATATACTTGAAAAAGAAGGAAAATTATTCCAGAAGAATGGTTGGAAATGCAAGAGGGAGTGACTAACAAGTAATAAACTTGTATGTAAAATGAACACTTTCTGTGTAAAGTAGTAATGTCTAACTTTTGGGTTTGAAAAACAGACAAAAATAGTGGGTAGCCATGGTCTGTAGGTTGGAAGTGAGTCTACAGAATTCAGTGTTCTAAGATCCTTATATTTTTTGAGAGAGGGGTAAAGATATTGTTTGACCTTCAGCTTTTTTTTTTTTTTAAGATTGTATTTATTTGTCAGAGACCGAGAGCACAAGCAGGAGCAATGGCAGGCAGAGGGAGAAGCAGTGTTCCCCCTGAGCAAGGAGCCACATGCAGGAGTTGATCCTAAGACCCTGGGATCGTGACTTGAGCCGAAGGCAAACTTTTAACCAACTGAGCCACCCAGATGTCCCAACCCTCAACTTGTTAAAGTAAATGTGCATGATAAACTTGAAAGGTTTAACACCAAAAGAAGAGAAATAGAGTGCATAAATTCCAAAGTAGTGAAAAAATAGAATGAGAAAATGAAAGTTTATAAAGAGGAAGAAGCAGTGCTGGTTTCGGCAGCACATATACTAAAATATAAAGAGGAAGAAGCAGAGGGGCACCTGGGTGACTCAGTCAGTTAAGCATCTGCCTTCGTTAAGGTCATGATATCAGGGTCCTGGGATCGAGCCCTGCATTGGGCTCCCTACTCTGCAGGGAGGTTGCTTCTCCCTCTCCCTCTGCCTGCCACTCCCCCTGCTTGTGTATGTGCACTCTCTCTCTCTTTTTCTCAGTCAAATAAATAAGACTTTTTAAAAAAAAGAGCAAGAAGCATAGATAAAATGGGATAGATGGAAATAAAAAAGGTAAAATGGTAGAAACAAGTCCAAATATATTAATAATCATAAATATCAGTGGATTAAACTCATCTTAAGGCAGAGATTATCAATTGAGGAAAAAAAAATCCAGATATATGCTGTGCACCTAAGTCCACATAAAGGTTAAAAGCAAATGGGTAGAAAAAGATAAACCAGACATATACTAAAGAAAACTGGTATAACTATATTGTATCAGATAAGGTAGAATTTAAAGCCAAAAGCATTATTAAGGACAACGATAACAGGCTTAAATCCCCAGGAAAATATAACACTTCTAAATGTGAGTATACAGAATAAAGTAACTTCAAAGTATATGGAGCAAAAAAATGGTAGAACTACAGGAAGAGATTGAAACATATCCCATTATAGTAATGACTTTAAAGTCTCTCTCTGATAAATCAAGTGAATAAAACATCTTTTTAAAATATGGATTTTATAATTGATATTATAAAGAAAGTCTTAACATTTCAAAGAATCTATGTTAGATCTATTTTTCTAGAAAAAATGCAATTCAGTTTGAATTTTTAAAATGTAAAAGTTTTTCAGACACTTAAATGTAGAAGTATTCCTTTTAGAATCAGGTGGGAAAAAATGTTCCCATTCTCCTTGCTTCAGCTTTGTACTATCCTTAGCCATCACAATAAAATAAGTAAGAGAAATTAAAAGTAAAAGTATAGAAATGGAGGCAAATGTATTTTCAGATAATAAGATCTTCCTATAGAAAACTTGAAAGGATCTACAGACATATTAGAAATAGAGTTTTAGCAATATGGCTGGCTATAAGCTCAAAATGTGTAAATCAAGTTATATTTTTATGTACCAGCACAAAACAGTAAACATTTTTAAAATACCATTTATAATAATAAAAAAATCACTATCTACTTAGGGATAAATCTTTAAAAAAACTATACAGGACCCGTACACTGAAAATTATAATACTTAACTGAAATACATTAAAGATGACCTATATAAATAGAATGATATTCATGTTTGTTTATTGAAATATACAAAGATAAATACCAATTCTCTCCAAATTATACAAATTTAGTGGAGGTTTTCCCTCAGGCTTGGTACTATTGATATTTTAAGTCAGATAATTTTTTGTTGTGGGGGCTGTGGAGGATACTTAGCTTTATCCCTGGCCTCTACCCACCAGATGCTATTAGTACAGCTCCCTACCTGTTGTAAGATCCAAAACTGTCTGCAGATATTGTCAGATATTTCCTGAGGGCCACAACTGCCCCCAGTTTGAGAACCACTGATCAGTGCAATTACAATCAAAATCCAAAGAGGATCTTAATTTGGGCTGATTCCCAAATTTATCTGGAAGTATCTAAAGGTCAAGAATATCCAAAACATTCCTGAAGAAGGATAAGTTGGAGGGCTTGCCTTTCTGGGTGACAGGACTAAAGCAAGGGTCATCATGACAGTGTGGTATGGATGGAGGCATAGGCACGTGGACCAGTGGAACAAACCTGTAGAGCCCAGCAAATAGACTGTGCAACTAGGTTATCTTAGTATATGACAGAAGCGGTGCTCCACACTGGTGGGGAGAGGATGAACTGCTTCATAAATAATGCTGGGGCAGTTATTTATTCATATTAAAAAAAGTAAAATTGGGTCTCTACTTCATATGCAAAAAAACAAATTCTAGAGGAATTAAAGACTTAAAGGAGAAAAAAAAAGATGTCGAAGTGTTTTGAAGAAAATAAAGGGGAATATCTTTTTTACATTGGGATAGGGAAGGATTTCTTAAACATAACTGAAAAAGTGCCAACTATTAAAAAAGCATTTGTAAGTTTTACTCTTGTGGTAGGGAAAATTCTGAGAATAAGCCCCAATGACCCTTGTCTTTATATAATCCCCTCCCCTTTGAGAGGTGGGCGTTACCTGTGGATGATTACCTCCCATGATTGTGTTACGTTGTATGTCAAAACAGCCATCAAAAAGAATGAAATCTTGCCATTTGCAATGACGTGGACGGAACTAGAAGTATTTTGCTAAACAAAATGTAAGTCAGAGAAAGACAGATATCATGATTTCACTCATATGTGGAATTTAAGAAACAAAACAGATGAACATGGGGAAGGAAAGGAATAATAAGATAAAACTAGAGAGGAAGACAAACGCAGGAGACTCTTACCTATAAGAAACTGAGGGTTGCTGGGGGGTTGTGGGGGGGAGTGGAGTAATGGGGGATGGGCATTAAGGAGGACCCGTGAAGAAATGAGCATTGGGTGTTATATGCAACTGATGAATTACTAAATTCTACCTCTGAAACTACTAATACACTAGATGTTAATTTATTCTAAATAAATAATAGAATAAAAATAATGGATATTCTTTGTTTACTGATGTAAAATGCCTACCATTTTGTAGTCATTTTCCATTAAACAAATTTTCTAATAAAGCCACTTAACATTCCAAAAAAGGGGAAGGGAATGTCCAGACCAGCTTAATCCAATCACACACCATTTAAAAGCAGAGTTTTCCCCAGGTGGCAGAAGAGGAAGTCACAGATTCCAGGTGTGAGAAGGATTTGATGCACCTTTACTGGGTTGAAAAGGGACTGGAGTGGTATCACTGGAGTGATTAAGGAACACAAGTGGCTTCTAGAAGCTGAGAATGATCCCTGGTTGCCAGCCAGCAATGAAATGGGGACCTCAGTCCTACAACCACAAGGAAACCAAATTCTGCCAACACCCTGAATGATCTTGGAAGTGGATTGCTCCTCAGAGTCTTCAGAGAAGAGTCCAGCTTGGCTAACACCTTGATTTTGGCCTCGTGAAACCCAAAGCAGAGCACCTGGCTAAGCCTGCCGGACAGCTGAGCTACAGAACGGCAGCATTGTTTTGGGCGTTGTTTTAAGCCGCTAAATTTATTGTAACTTTTGGCAGCAATAGAAAACTTCTAAAACTATATTAAATTCTCTTCATCAAAAAACACCCTATAAGAAGTGAAGAAGACAGTCCCAAACTAGGAGAAAAATTTCTAACATATGTAAGTGACAAAGGATTATCCAGAATATATAAAGAATTTCTGCACATCGGTGAGAAAAGGACAGCCCAAAGGAAAAAAAATAGGAAGGAGCTATGGAAAGCATTTCCTAAAAAAAGAGGAGGAAACATGTAAGGCCAAGAAACATTGAAAAAAAAAAAAAAAAAGCTCAACCTTGTATTGTCATACAGTAGCAACAATTCTAAAATGAAATCTATGAAAATACACAATTTACAATAACTTCCCAAACCATCTAATGCCATATTGTGAGGAACGTCCTTCTGTTCCTTGAAGTACATTCTCTTGTACATTTGGAGTCTATTTTTTGCATGCCGGCTTCCTCCCCCTCTCTCTCCGTCTCTTGCTCCCCCCTCCCTTCCTCCTCCTCTTTTCCTCTTTTCCCCCTGGAATGTGTTTGTGGAGTTGCCGGGTCTCTTTCCATCTTGCTGATGCTCCGGCAGCTCTCGCGAGGCAGTGGGTTTTGAAGGCAATGAGGAGTTAAGGGTTAAGCACTTGGGTGCTGGCACTTTACTGACCGGACTTGAATCCTGATGCAGTCTGTGTGGACTGTGTGCCCTTGGGCATGCAAGCTTTTGTAGCACAGTGTAAAATGAGGATAATATGGTTTCCATCCACAGAGTTGTCTTAAGGAAAAGAGGAGATAGAGGGACAGCACCATCATATTCAGCAGTTACAGGCTCAGACACACTGAGTGATTTCTTCACTCTTCCCACCATGTTTGAGACCAGTTTGTTTTCTCCACTGAGCTGTGGTTTTAGTGCTGTTTCTTATTTTATCCATTTTCTGCAGCAGTGAGGAAGGGAAGCCTTCATGAGGCCTTACATGATCTTATTTAGAACACCTGGGCTCTGCTCTGTCCTCTGAACATTTTGTGCAGGATCCTGCTCATCCTGTCTAGCTGGGAAATGTGTCCTGCTGCCCTGGGGTGGGGAGATACTCCTGAACTTCAGATTATCCACGCAATTCAGTGTGAAACTGTAGCTTTCACTTCCATGAAAGTGTCGGCATCTGTATTTACTCACTCTGGCACACCTCTTTTTTTCCCCTTTACCAATTTCCACCTCTTCTCAGTCATAAGGAGTGAGAAAAGCATTGTCCGCTCAGTTCTCCTTGTTCTAGACATGTGGATAGTGACAAGAAATCTCAGAATCTTTTTTTTTTTTTTTAAGGATTTTATTTATTCATTTGTCAGAGAAAAAGGAGAGCGGAGTGGTAGGCAGAAGGAGAAGCAGGCTCCCTGCTGAGCAAGGGCCCCAAAGCAGGACTCTATCCAAGGACCCTGAGATCATGACCCGAGCCAAAGGCAGATGCTTAATGGACTGAGTCCCTGCCCCATGTGTCTCTGAGAAATCTCAGAATCTGATCAACTCATCACTATCACATTTGGGGGACAGGGAATGCTTGCTTTGGCCACCAGTCATTTTCCTTTTAAAAATTTTTGGTTGTATCTGTTTTCATGTTAGATTGCTGTTGTACATTTTTTAAAAATTAGTTTTGACTTTTTTAAAACTTCTTAAGTTTTAGGATGGAAATGTGTGTTTCGAAGGCAGTAAAGATGGGGTGCCGTTTCAGTGTGCTGTCTTAACCTAGGAGCCAGCCCTGAACACTTAATCCTGCTCGCGCAGTGACTGTGTGCTCCTCCTCTCTGTGGCTGAGCTCTTAACGCGGTCTGGGCGTTTTCCCGTTCCCGGTTAGTCCTAAGAAAGAACTGCTGGCAGTGTCTCAAATTTTGTATGCTATTGTTAGCAAAACACAGAAATAAAATTGCCTTAATTCCCTTTTTAGGATCTCCTGCAACAAAAGTTTGTCTTTTCTCACCTTTTCTCATCTACCAATTTAAAATTTGATTTTTAAAATTGCTTAAACATCTCTGCTTTCCTATTCTTTGTGTTTTCATTGTGGGGGGGGAGCCTTTTCTCTGCTAATCTCAAAATTCGCCTTTCAAAAAAGATTTACAGTACTCACATTCTACCTCCAATCCCTCTGCAGCATTTCTCAGGGTCTGCAGGTGGGGTCTGCCGTGGACTTTGTGGTGCCCCCCAGACCCTGTCTCCCAGATCAAGGCACTCATTCCCTCTGCTGCTGGGAGGGTGGGCAGCTGAGGGGGTCTCAGCTCAGTCCTTCTCTAGGAATTCCTAACATTTGAAGGGAACCTCTTGGCTCAAGGTCACAGTCCCTTCCTGAGGGAAATGACATCCAGTGGTCCATGGTTGTGGCTGGGCTACTCCCTTGCTTCAAGGCAGGACCACAGTGAAGAGCCATCCCAGCTCCACAGCTCCTGGCAGATCGGTCCCCGCCTCTGCTGCAGCCACGTGACAGATGAGTTTCTCCCTTGGCCCGGTCCTGCCTTCCCCGCTCCTCACTGGTGCTGATACAGAAGGTGCTCACTCCCTAGTGTATCTCCCTCACACAAACTTGAGCTTTGGGATCTGCTTCCTGGGGAACCCAACCTACGACAATGGCTTTTCCTCGAGGTGTAAAACATTGGAGTATCATAATATGTGTGTGTCCACGAGGAAAGAGAATTATAAAGCAAATGGAGCAAAACGTTAACAATTGGTAAACCTAGATAAAGAGTATTTGGGAGTTCTGTGTAGTCTTCTAGCAGCAATATTTCCATAAGTTTGAAGTAATTACAAAATGAAAGTTTAAAAGATTAGAACAAACATATATTACTTGAAGATGCTTAAGCAATTATGCTCCAATACAGTGAAGTTGTTAAGGTTCCAAACTCATGATTCTGCAAAAGTTAGATATAAAGATAATCACAATGAGACTTCCCCATCTTATCAGTTCATCAGCCCACGGAGTATTTTCTTTGGTAGATGCGTTTTCTTTTTAAAGCTGATTTTGTTAAGTAAATGACTTACCTTACACCTGAAAGGATGCTGTCAATACATAGCAATGCTATTTATTAGATTAAATAATAAGTGGAGGAATTTGGGAATTTACATAATTTGTGCCACATTTTGGTTCCAAAGTGTGCTCTTGCCTTGTTAATGTCTGATGATTTGAATGTCAGTTTGCTATCTCATCTAAGAAATATCTCAGGGCTGCCAGTTCTGCTCTGTGGTATTATCTGAGTTGCACAGGCTCACTGAAATCTACAGGCTCTCTCTCAATGGTTTCCTCCCGGCACCTCCAGCTTTGGTATCTAACCTCTCATCTTCGAATGACCCGATAGCATCACTGCCTCAGCACCTTCACTTTTCCCTCTGGGGTTTCATATTTGCACACGAGTCCCCCTGACTTGTGACTTCACCGTCTCAACTGGTAAACAGCTTATGATACCAAAGGGCCTTCATTTCCACTAAGAAACTAAACTTGTGCTCTCGGCTTGCACTTGCTTGTGAAAATCCAGAAATAAATCTGGTGTAATCACCTAATTTAATTAAGCATACCTCACTTCCAGTGCTGTGCTGGTACTAAAAAATAAAGTCTCAATGAATTTCCATAGACTGACTATGTTCTAACTGTCTTCTTTCTTGCCCTAGAAGATTATTTAATATAGGTTTAGAATATTTTAGTTGTTTAGCCTAAAATGTGTCTCTAAATATTCAAGATATTTTTTTCGTTCACAGTTCTTGCTGTCCTTCAGTTTTCTTCACACTTTAATTCAAAGTTAACTTCCTGCAATTGTTATTAATCTACCTTTGTGATGTCTAAACCTAAGTCCGTATCACTTGAAGGATAATTTTGTTGCTGAATATTCAAAGAGTGATCATAAAGGTAGTTCCTGATGAATCACATGAAAGTACAGAGATGATCTAAGCCTCAAACCCCTACTGTTTGCCAGTAATCATTATAAAATCTCTGGGCCCCCAAATAAGCTCATTTTAATTATTCATTTTCATGTGACATTAGGAGAAGATGAAAAGTTAGAGTCATAATTGCAAATTTCTTATTCTTTCTTCGGTGTCTTTGGCATATATCATACTCCTTTTGCCCACGTAGCTCCTTCTACTTGGGATAATTTCTCATTCTACATTGATCAGGATCCTAGTCATCCTTCAAAGCCTTGTTCAAATTCTACTTCCTATATGAGGCACTTTCTGGTTAGTGCACATTGGGTTTTTTTTTCTTCCTTAGAATGCTTATTCTCAAAGTTCGTTAATTTAAGAAAGTTCGGCACGGTCTTATTTTCCTCTAATTGTTTCCCATTAAGTCTGTGTGTCAGTCTTACCTCCTGAGTCCGGCTATAAACTTTCTGAAGGCGAGAACCACTGTGTCTCAGACTGTTGGTTTTCAAGCTATTTTTCTTGCATAGCCCCTAAAGTGATTTTGAAAAATTAAATACCTCCTGCATTTTTTTTTAGGTTGCCATGTGAAATTGTATCACAAGTCACTGCAAAGGACACAATTCAAAATACTGACATTAAGGACAAAAGAAAACAAAATGAAACGGTTCTACGAGACTTTTAATAGTATCTAAAGGAACCTAAACACTGCGTAACTGCTACCTGCAGCCATTCATTTGAAAAAACACAGTCTTTTTTTTTTTAAACTGATGTATTTTTTTAATTAATTTTTTATAAACATATATTTTTATCCCCAGGGGTACAGGTCTGTGAATCACCAGGTTTACACACTTCATAGCACTCACCAAAGCACATACCCTCCCCAATGTCCATAATCCCACCCCCTTCTCCCAAACCCCCTCCCCCCAGCAACCCTTAGTTTGTTTTGTGAGATTAAGAGTCACTTATGGTTTGTCTCCCTCCCAATCCCATCTTGTTTCATTTATTCTTCTCCTACCCACTTAAAACACAGTCTTTAACTGTTGGGAGCTTTACATCACGTAATTTCTTTTTCTCCTTGAATTCATATTTCTCCTCTACATCCCTCATAGGATTTCATCCTAATAGAAAGTATTTTGATGCCTGGAAGTCCTCTTTACATCAAACATGTATATAAATTGAAATTATATTTTCTAGGTCCAGAGGCTTTTAAGTGGTAAAATATTCTTTCTAGATTGATTTATCATTACAATTATTTTTAGCACACAATTGATCAAAACCAAAACCATGTAAGTATATTATAATTTTTATAAATACTCAAAAAGAATACCATTTTATTGGAAATGCATGTTTCTATGAGATACATGGAGCTGCTTATTGACCCACCTATGAATATTACTTACTGCTGGAAGTAAGCAGGGTTCAGCATAAATTCTGTTTCTTTTTTACATTTTTATGGATGGAAATGCTAAGAAGACTTGTTCACATAAAATTGTAGGTGGGAATAGAAGGTGTTTTATTATAGCAATGTCCGTCAATTCGATGAATTCCTTTTAAGTAATATTCCAGAATTATATAGTAATTTATTATAAAAATGGTTTTCATCTCTTGTCAGCTGTTGACTTGATTAGTTCTGTCTTCAGTGTTGTTGAAAGCAAAGAAACGGAAACAACTCTCATAGAAAAAGATTTGTTAAACAGTCATTAGGAGTAATGGACTTTCTCAGTTTTGGGGAATAATATCAAAAAAACCTTTACTAAAATTTATCAGATTATTAATTATTGCCAGTTACACTTTAACACAATATACTCACAAAGTGTGAAAAAGAAAAACATTCATCGTGGAATGCGTGTTAGTATAACAACTTTTGAGATTATTTCATATGCTTTAAATATGTCTCAGCAGTTCTTCAGAACTACAGATCTCGTTCATTCCACTTTTGGAAAACATTGACCATATTTACCTAGTTGGCAAAGCCAGCCTTTATTGTCAAAATAGTCTGCTAGATCAGATTTCAACTTTCTTTCAGAAAACATCTTACTTCATTCAAATAAACATCACTGTGATTGCACTCACGTTCTTGAATTCTTCTCCTAGGGGAGATGGCTAAGATGTGGAGCCTTGTTGTAAGTCTGTCGCTTTGATGAAAGAAGTTGCCCCGTCTCCCGGGCTTGTGCTTTCCTTTTGTCCTCCTCAGAAGTTATGCATTTTTGGACAACAGCTGAGGGATGAAAAGCACAGGACATTAAATGAAATTTGTCAACTGTCCTGCTCTTCCATACTATAATAGGTCTGAAAACCAAACACTCCAGTATGGACCAAAATACTGTGCTATTTATGTCCTGCTTTGCCATTAAGAGAAATATGTGTAAAGTAGGACAAATTTTGGAGCTTTACTTTGGGTTTTTCCTGCCTTGGTTGAAGGAGGCTTCCCTACCCCAGTCTTTTCTACTGTTGTACTGTTCTACTGTTGTTTGTTTCGATGGCTCTAAGAGTGGTAGCCTAAAGGACGATGCATCGTAAGAAGATGGGAAGAGGATGGGTCTGTCTGTGTAAAGTGAAAGGAAACCGACTATGAAAGCGGAAGAGGGAAGAACTGGCCTGATGCTACCACACAGTCCCGTTCTTAGGCAGATCAGTTTTTGGAAAGAGTATATATTAAAGTGGTAGGTCTGGACATTGAGTTCTTTAAAACTGTGTATGCCCACCTAGCCTTTGGGAAGTCTTTAAGTACCCCAGTGGTATGCAAATACCGGTTTGAAGATGGCTTCCTTACACTTATTGTACCCAGTAGCATGCTGAGAGAGAGTTGGCGGTAGGTAATTCGTTTACACAGTAATTCAGATAGAAAGAAAGGAGGGAGGGGCGCCTGGGTGGCTCAGTGGGTTAAAGCCTCTGCTTTCGACTTGGGTCATGATCCCAGGGTCCTGGGATGGAGCCCCGCATTGGGCTCTCTGCGGGGAACCTGCTTCTTCCTCTCTCTCTGTCTGCCTCTCTGCCTACTTGTGATCTCTGTCAAATAAATAAATAAAAAGAAAGAAAGAAAGGAGGGGTGCCTGGGTGGCTCAGTTGGGTAAGCATCTGACTTGGTCTTGGCTCAGGTCATGATCTCAGGGTCCCGAGAATCTGTGACAGGCTCCATGTTGGGTGCAGAGGCCGCTTGGGATTCTCTCTCTCCCTACACCTTTGCCCCTCCCCACCCAGGAAAAGAAAAGGTAGAAAGGAAAACAGCAACTACAAAACCATTAAATTCAGTTAAAACATACAAGGAGAAATCTCCTATTTCACTGGCATAGCATGTTTAAAAATTTTTTAAATTTTGTTTAAAAGTGCTTTCTCATCATACAGCCTACACCTCATATATGTGAACACTTGACATTCACACTGCAGTAATGAAGTTCTTTTAAATATTAATTGGGATAATTCTAGTTGTCATTCCTGCTTTTGCTAAGGATAATTTTCATACAATAATTTTCTATACGTATTGTGCCTTATTTAAAAAAGATGTTTCAAATAATAAAGCATACAATAAAAGTGTTGATGGGTAAAAAGGCTAGAATCAAAGTTATATTTTTTAATTGGCCTAAATTTGTCAATTATTATGAAGGGATAAATTGAAATGACCGTCGGCCCAGGAGGTACCTGTTGCAGACAAAATGGGTCTTCAGAAGTAATCAGCTTAAAAATTGGGAGCTAACATAAAAACGTTACTATTTTTTGCCAAAGTGAAATCTTAGCTTTATGTTGTTGACAGAAAACACTTCCAAGGCAGGAGCGAAGCAAGAGCAGTGCCAAGACACTCAGTTGCCTAGTGGAACCGTGTTGTCCCAGGGAACACTACCGGTCAAGACTAATGCTTGGAAATCCACAGAGGTAAGTCACTTGCAGCCGTTTCCTGTTGCTGCTCTAACAAATCACCGCCAACCCAGTGCCTTAAATCAGCACAAATGGGTTATTTTACAGTTCTGTAGGTTAGAAGTCTGACACGGGTCTCACTGGGCTCACATCCAGGCGTCTGCAGGCCGCATTCCTCTCTGGAGGCCCAAGGGGAGAATTTGTCTCCTTGTCCTTTCCAGCTGCAGCTACATGTGTTCTGAGAGAATTGGTGCTTGTCTTTGAACTTCATTTTTGTTGGCTTTTTTTTTTTTTTTTTTTTTTGCTATACACAGTTTTAAATAAGAATACGTTTAGATTATCGAAGTTTCCCTTTATAGCTGATCTTTTAAAAACATCTTATTTGAGAAATTCTTTTTATGCCAATATAATAAAGATCTCTGGCTTTTTCTTCTAAATGGACTCCTTGTACCCTCTAGAATTTTATTATATAGTGTAAGATGGGTTTTGTTGTCTTTGCACCCCTGTAGATAAATAATATTTTGGTTGTTGGACAGTCCATCTTTCTCTCCTCATCTAAAAAAACCTTTTTTTGTGAAATAAAATTATAGACTTGGAGGCAGCTGCAGCTATAGGTACAGAGTCCCAAGTACCCCGCACCCACCATCTCTTCCCCCCACCCCCCCACCCCCCCACTGGCATCGTCTGTGACTGTGGTACGAGTCACGGTATTGAAACAGAGATGGCCGTCGCTGTGTTACTGCTGACTGACTGCAGGCCTTACTCAGTTTCCAAATTTTCAATTCAGTATTCAGTTTTTTAACCTGTATTTATGTATGTGTGTTGGGGGCGGGCAGTTTCCTAAGCAATTTTATTCCAAGTATAGATTCATGTTATCAGCACCAAAATCAAGATCCAGAAGTGTTATGTCCACACAAAAGCGGTCTGTCCTGCTGCCCACCCCGTCTCCTCCCCACCCCTTAACCACCTCATGCCCTGATAGCCCTAATCTCTTCTCCATCTCTATAGTTTTATTATTTCTAGAATGTTATGTAAATGGACCCCGACAATATACAACATTTTGAGAGTTTTTTATTCCCCCACTCAATATAATACTCTTGAGATCCATTCAGGCTGTGACGTTTTCATATCTCTAGGATAAATGCCTAAGGATGTGATTGCTGAGGGGTGTGGTAAGTGCATACTAAATTTGGTTAAAAAAAAAAAAAGGTCCAACTGTTTTCTAGAGCAGCTATAACATTTTGCATTCCCACCAGCAGTGTATGAGAGCTCCAGTTTCCCTGCGTCCTCACCAACTTTTGCCATTACCATTTTTATTTTAGATATTTGAATAGGTCTGTGATGATACCTCATTGTGGTTTTAATTTGTGTTTCCCAAATAGCTAATGATGTCGAGCATTTTTTTCATGTGCTCCTTTGTACCATCATAACTTCTCTTTGGTGAAATGTATGTTCAGATCTTTTGCCCATTTTCTTTCTTTTTTTTTTTTTTTTAAGATTTTATTTATTTATCTGACAGAGAGAGACCACAAGTAGGCAGAGAGGCAGGCAGAGAGAGAGAGGGAAGCAGGCTCCCCGCCAAGCAGAGAGCCCAATGCGGGACTCAATCCCAGGACCCTGAGATCATGACCCGAGCCAAAGGCAATGGCTTAACCCACTGAGCCACCTAAGCGCCCCTTTTGCCCATTTTCTAATTGAACTGTTTGTTTATCACCATTGAGTTTTGAGAGTTCCTCGCATGTTCTGAATACCATCATGTTTCTGTTCGTGCTCTTATCCATGAAGATGTCTGTCTTGTTTCTGAGCATGACCTGTGTCTTTAATTTTAACATTCGTATTTTCTCTGCCATTGCTGTGTGTTTGGGG
Organism: Mustela nivalis; assembly: GCF_964662115.1. Classification (NCBI taxonomy): domain Eukaryota; kingdom Metazoa; phylum Chordata; class Mammalia; order Carnivora; family Mustelidae; genus Mustela; species Mustela nivalis. The sequence continues at coordinate 8,203,248 of NC_139026.1, forward strand.
AAGGTTGGTATCCCCAAAGTGTGAACTTACAGAACCATCTTGACTGGCAATCTGTTCAACTCAAGATTATTTGCAATGATCTCATTCGCTCATTTGTTTTTCTGTTTTGTGTATGTTTCTCCTTCTAAGGCAAGCTCCTTGAGAGTAGAAACCATTTTAGTCTTACTCGTTACTGAATCTTTATTTGCCAAATATTTGTTAATGAAGAAATGACTGAATAGTAGATGCTCCATATTAACTTCCCTCTTTCCCTTTCTTGTAAAAGAGACATATTTGGTCTTCCGCTTGGCCTGCCACCGTTCCAGTGAGAGTGGCTGGAATTATTTATTCACCATCTGTTCCCAACCCTTTCCCGAACTCAGTTAGGTATTAGATTTACCTGATTTTCTAGCAGCTCAGAAAAGTACATAAAATTAAAATTTCACTGTTCCTTAATTGCATTGTAGCCCACAGACTGAAAATCTGTAGATTATGACGTGGGAAGCAAAGGCAGAAGAAAAGTCGTCAAATTTCCTTATTACTTATAGTCCATTGATAAGTCCTTGAAACAGGCAGAGTGACATTCCTCTAGGGACTCAGCTGCCTAAATGTTAATACTTTGCCAAGGGCAAAAGGTAATCTTAACCCAACCTCCAGGACCCTGTAAGTCTACTTTAACATAAAAAGATGCCTTTGGAAACTTCCTTTGCCTCTACCCTCCCACTCCTGCCCCCCACCGCCATACATGTTGGCAATCATCTTCCAAGCATATGACCCACTGATATACATCTGAAGGGTCTCATGACTGAGGGCTTACTAAACAATAATAAATGACTTTTCCCAACAATAGTTAACCCCCTCAGGATCCTGAAAACCTTCCTTCCTAAGTACCTGGGAGGCTTACACCATCCCTAACCCCCTCCCAACTTGAAAGTATATAATCGGCCGCTCCTCAAGACCCCAGTGCAGCTCTTTCTGCCCACAGGTCCTGTCCCCATGCTTTAATAAAACCACCTTTTTACACCAAAGACGTCTCAAGATTTCTTTCTTAGCTGTTGGCTTCAAACCCTAAAGTCTTTCCTATATCAGATTATTTTTTAAAAATTGACTCTAAGTAAAATTGATTCTTAAATTTGAGACCAGATTTATTTGCTGCTGCTGGCTTTTAAGGGAGAAAATAGACTTGAATAATCTTACATGCTTTGGACTCTAACGAAGGCATAAAATAGCACCTGGCTTTTTTGTATCAGTCTTCCACTTCTCATTAATACTGTTTTCTCTTACTTGAGAGGAACCACTATAACTGATTTACATCACTCAGCATCTTCCATCAGCATGAAATGGTGCCCTTCTCTCAAAAGAAGTTTAAAGCTGGATTTTCCTTTTTCAATTCATTAGCACTATATCGTGACACGATTCCATCATTCTATTGACAAGCATCTCCTCTTCTTACCATCAGGAACATTTGATGCAACCCAGTATGTCCTCTTCAGAAATCTCCTTTTGTGGCAGAAGACAACACCTACCAGGCTGAACAGTAAAATCCAATTGTTGTTGCCAAATGTACTACATCTACATTAAAATTCTCATGTTCTTAATAAGAATGAAATAGAAATGATACTGTTGATTGCTTAGGCAGATGAAGGGTGCTTAAAAATATCTTTTAAAAACTTTAAATAGAAACCTCTTTATTCTCTTTCTACAAATGAAAGAATGATCTAAAAGCAGTAAATAAAATTCTTAACAGAATAGGGCTTTCAAAAGCAGAACAGCGCTCGCCTGTGATACTTTCAAAACTAAGAAAAGCCTGCGAATGTATGACACTTAGACAAGGATATGTTTTCTCTCTGCGTACTGTCCAGAATTTTTATTATTAAATTTGCTAATTAGTAAGGTTATATGTAGCTTTTCGCCACCTTGAAAGACCTTCCTCTTTTCCTGTTTGAGGAGATTCAATAATAAGGGTTATTTTTTTTTTTTTGTCACAGTTGTTTCTATAGCAACAGATAGGGATGCTACGAATTGGTTCACACAAAATTAAAGCTGACCAAAGCCTTCAGTCTAGTTGTGAGTTGCTAAATTGCTAGTGATGGAAGATAAATGTTTATTTCCTACTGTCTCTGTTTATTATTTTGCTAAATGAAGAGTAAACAGTTTTTATCCTCGGGTTTATTAGCATATCATTCATTATGTTTGCAAAAATTTGAACTCATCATAGCTCTTAGGGAAGTGGAAATTACACCCATTCTAATCATGCTAACCCAGCATCCCTTTACTTCTTTTCTGCGTCATTACCTCATGCTTAAAAGTCCTTTTTTATTTTCATGTCTGTATTTTTATTCTTTTTGAGTTGGAAGATAATTATGGAGAAAAGTTCAAACGATATGAAATGGTAACGAGTGAAAGTTTCTTCTTAATTCTGTGTGCACCTTCTATTCCCTTCTTCAGAGGCATCCATTACTAACTAGGTTCTTTGAGATTTGGGAGGGAAATTTTCTGTGTCCGTGCATTTCTTTAACCTAAAGGGATCCGTTCAGTATGTACTGCTCCGCAGTGTGCTGTGAACTAAGCGATATATCTTGGACATCTTTTTAAGTAATCAGTGTAATCACTGAATATATATCGTCCCAAATTTTTTTTGCTAAACTGTAGATTATGAATTCCTTTCTCTATCAGTCTGTATAACTGCCGTATTCTTGATGCGTAAATGAATCTTCATTTATTTCATCACCCCCTGAATATTTTTATGTTTTTGTCTATTGAAAGCAATGTTGTAATAATGGCTCTTATATACATTGATTTTGATGTTGTCCTAAAAGTGGAGTTATTAAAAGGTTACATTTATTTTTCATTTTGAAAAGTCCTCCTAAACTGCCCTCCCCAGAGTTGCACAATTTATATCCACCAAAAGCATATCCCTTCATCTTCGCAAATAACGAAGTATTACCATCTTGTACATTTTTGTCAGTCTGAGAGGTGGGAAAAGTTTGTTTTACTTTGTCCCACAATAATTATAGGTAAGATTAGAATAACTTTTGATGTTTTTATTGGGAATTTGTGTTTCTTTTTTATTATGAACTCTATTCATATCCTTTGTTCATTTTTTTCTGGTTTCTCTTTTTCTTAACAGATTCTTTTTCTCTTTTTAAAAGATTGTATTTACTTATGTGACAGAGAGACACAGTGAGAGAGGGAACACAAGCAGGGGGAGTGGGAGAGGGAGAAGCAGGCATCCCACCAAGCACAGAGCCTGATGTGGGGCTCGATCCCAGGATGCAGAACCCCAGGACCAGAGCTGAAGGCAGAGGCTTATTGACTGAGCCACCCGGACGCCCCTTTCTTACCAGTTTCTAAGAGCTATTTGGCTATTAAGTGATTAGCCCATTGTCTGCTTCTTTATCTGTCTATTCATTTTCAATTTTACATTTGATTTTTTACTTTATGGCTTTTTTTTTTTTTTTTTTTTTTTTTTTAGGCCTTTGTGAAAGGAGAGCACACTGCTCTTCCTTTGTTTCTTTCTGCCTCTCACACTGTGGTCACACTTCACTTCTGACAGCAGAGATGTGGGCTTTCCACACACCAAGCTATTCTCTGCTACACCAGCTGGGTGTCCTGCCATTTAACTCATTTCTGACACTGTCTACCTGAAGATAGCATCAGATTTCACAGGCTGCTTGCACAGTCCCCAAAGCTCCCTTTCCCCCACGTCCCATTTCAGACGCCTAGTGCAAGCCCAGAGTTGTCTCCTGCACTTCGAACCCACCACTAGAAATTGGGATTCCCATCACCCCTTCCTTGGGTTTGATCACTTGCTAGAACAGCTCACAGAACTCATACAAATTTTTACTTACAGTTGTGGTTTATTATATAATAAAGGATATGAGAAAGGATGCAGATGAATTGTCAGATGAAGAAATGCATAGATAGGGTAAGGCCCAGAAGTTTCCCAAGTGCAAGAGTTGCTGTCCCCATGGAATTGGTCTATGTCACCCTCCTGGCATGTACATATATTCACCAACCCAAAAGCACCTTGAACGCCAAATATTTGGAGTTTTCATGGCGGCTTCATCACACAGGCGTGATTGATCCTTTACTCCATCTCCAGTATCTCTCCCCTTCCGGGAGGATGGGATGTGGGACAAAGTTCCAGGCTTCTAATCATGGCTTGGTCTTTCCAATGACTGGTCTCCATCCTGAAGCTGTATAGGAGCCCATCAAGAGTGACTTCATAGGGGGGCCTGGGTGGCTCAGTGGGTTAAAGCCTCTGCCTTCAGCTCGGGTCATGATCCCAGGGTCTTGGGATCGAGCCCCACATCAGGCTCTCTACTCAGCAGGGAGCCTGTCCCCCCACAACCTGCCTCTCTGCCAACTTGTGATCTCTGTCTGTCAAATAAATAAATAAAATCTTAAAAAAAAAAAGAAAAGAAAGAAAAAGAATCACTTCATAGAACAAAAGACGCTCTGATTGCCCTGAAAATTCCAATGGATTTAGGAGCTCTGTGTCAGGAATGGGGATCAAAGACCAAATATTAAAACAAAAGATACTCCTAGTGCTCTTACGGAGCTCTGTGCCAGGAACCGTAAATAAAACCTAAATATATTTTTATTATAAATCACACTAGCACAGCCTTAAGGCAGTCTTCAATTTTTGTTAAAAGGTAATCAAATTTTCCTTTCCATTATTATGGCTTCTAGATTTTAAGTCATTGTTAGAAAGACCTTCTATAATCTAAGATTTTATTAAATATCACCCTGGCTTTTACTGATTTTTTTTAGAAGATTTATTTATTTATTTAAGAGAGAGTCGGGAGAGAGGCACAGAGAGAGGGTGAGAGAGATTCAAGCAGGCTCGTGCTCAGCTCAGTCTCATGACCCCAAGGTCAGAACCTGAGCCCAAACCAAGAGTTAGGTACTTAACACCAAGAGTCAGATGCTTAACCAACTGTGCCACCCAGGCACCCACCCCATCCTGGTTTTTTATCTAACAAGATATTTTTTAGGTCAATTTTAGACTCACAGCAGAAGTGAATGGAAAGCAAGAAGCTGTCCCATATACCCCATGTGTACCCCCACCTGCCTCTGCCCCATATGACCTCTTGCACTATTAACAGCCACACCAGAGTGGTCATTTGTTATAATCAATGAACCTAAATCAGTGCTCGTTACCATCCAAAGACCATAGTTCACACTAGGGTTCACTCTTGGTGTTGTGTGTTCTCTGGCTTTTGACAAATGTGTAATGTCCTATATCTACCATTATAGTATCACGGAGAATAGTTTCATTGTACTAAAAATCCTCTGCACTCCCATCTGTTCATTCCTCTGCCTGCTAACCCCTGGCAACCACTGCTTCTTTTACTATCTTCTTAGTCTCGCCTTTTCCAAAGTCATATGGTTAGAATCATACAGTATGTAGCCTTTTCAAACTACTACTTTTATTTAGTAACGTACATTTAAGATTCCTCTATGTCTCTTCATGGCTTGACTGCTCATTTCTGTTTAAAACTGAATAATATGCCATGGTCTGGATATAAAGATTATTAACCCATTCACCTCTTGAAAGACATCTTGATTGCTTACAACTTTTGGCAATTATGAATAAAGCTACTGTGAACAATTGTGTGTAGGTTTTGTGTATAGGTTTTGTGTAAGTTTTTAACTCCTCTGTGTAAATACCAAGGGGTGCAATTGCTAGGTTATGTGATAAGCGAGTGTTTAGTTTTGTAAAGAACGGGTCCTACTTCTTTTATGCTTTAATTTTAAAAATCTATTTAAATGTTATCCATCAAAAATTTATTTGTTGAATGGGGAGTGGTAAAGATTCATCTTTCAAACTATATCTTTATAAATGATAATCAGTTGTCTCAGTGTCACTTACTGAACAATCCATGTTTTCCCCATTGACTTGAATTGTGGTTTCTATTACATAATAAATTCCCATTTATGTTTAGGTCCATTCTTGGATTTTTCCATTTCTTTATATTAAATATGTACCATTTAAAAGATCAGCTATAACATTAAAAATAAAGAAGAGGTTACTCATAAAGGGAAAGGGGAATAAGGTGGAGAGGATAAATAGAAGCTAGGATCCTTTGATTATACAGTGGTTTCAGATTTGTTATTGAAATCCTGGAAATATTTTTACTTAATTATAAAATAATATTATACTAAAGAAAGTAATCCTTTAAAATGTAAAATAAAATTAAACAAACGTTCATTGCATTCAATTGGTGTTTTTATTCTACGATGTTGGTGTTTTTGACCCAAGATTATTGTGAGTATAATGTGGAATGAATCAAATGAATATCATCTTTGTATCATCTTTGGTGCCCTTGAGAACTGGGATTCTTGGCATGAGGGAAAGGAGATAATGAATTTAAGATAGAAGAGACTGTCATGACCTCACAGACCTGAATTGGATTGAAGGTATATCAGTATAAACTCATGAGGATCTTACCTGAAATCTTTTGGAAAATAAACTCCTAAATTTTTCATCGTCAAGGGGAAGTCTCACAGAAAGTGTTAAAATGCATAGAATTGAATGAGAAGACAGCAAAACGTATCAAAATATATGAGACACAGGTAAAATAGTTGTGGGGAGGAAATTTATAGCACTAAATGCTTGTATTAGAAAAGAGAAATGGTGTAAAATCAACAATTTAAGTTTCTTTGAAAAAACTAAGAAAAGCAAAATAAACCTACATGAAACAGAAGAAAGAAAATAAAGAATAGAAATTAGTGAAATTGAAAGCAGGAGAACTGTTAACAGAAAGTGAATGACATAACAAAACCTAGTTCTTTGAAAAATATAAAACTGATAAACTTCTAGCAAGACTGATGAAGAGAGAAGACCCAGGTTACCGATATCAGGATGAAATAGGATATTCCTGCAGTTCCTGTAGCTATAAAAGGATAATAAAGAATTACTGCCAGCAACTCTATGCTCATAAGTTTGACAATTTGAAGAACTAGAACAATTTCTCAGAAAGCACAAACTACCAAAATTCAAAGATGATGAAAAAGAACGTGAATAGTTCTATAACCATTTTTTAAGTGAATTTGTAGTATCAGTCTCCTGAAAAATCTCCAGGCCCATATGGTTTTACTGGAGAATTCTATCAAAGATTTAAATAAGAATTGACACTATTTTCATACAGAGGTCTTTCAGAAAACAGGAGGGAATGCTTCCCAGTTCATTTTATGAGGCAAGTATTATTCTGCTACTAAACCCAGAAAAAGAAACTACAAAGTGTATATATATATAATATAGACCTATTATCTCTCATGAAATTAGATTCAAAAATCCTCAAAAAATTTTACCCATCGAATCCAGCCATGTATTTTTAACATTTCAACATTTGAAAGCCAGTCAATGCAATTCATCATATCAACAAATTAAAGGAGAAAAATCATAGGATTTTGTCATTGATGCAGATGAGCATTTATTAACAAAATTCAACACCCATTTATGATAAAAACTCAGCAACTAGAAATAAGGAATTTCCTTAGTTTGATCAAGATAACCTACACAAAACCTACAATAGCATCATTCTTAACAGTGAATGCTTTCCTTTCAAGATCAGGAACAAGGCCAGGACTTATTCAACATAACACTGGAAGTTCCAGCCACTGCAACAAAAAAAAGGTATGGAAAATAGAGAGGAAAAAATTAAATTGTCTTTGTTTTGAGATAGTCTGCATAGAAAATCTCAAAGAGATGACAAAAACAAACTTCAGGTGCCTGGTTGGCTGAGTTGGTTGAGCATCTGATTCTTGGTTTTGGCTCAGGCTTGTGCTCTCTCTAAAATAAATAAATAAATCTTAAAAAACAAGGACGACAACAAAAAACCCTCATAGAACCAGCATGTGAATTCAGTAGGGTTATAGGGTGTAAGATCAACATACATAAATAAGTTAACATTTTTATGTACTAAGAGTGAACATGTTGAACCTGAAATTAAGACACATCCAATTTGCAGTTAATGCTCCAAAATGAAATCCTTAGGTATAATTGTAACAAAACATATGTAGAATCAGTATGCTGAGAATTATAAAATACAGAATTATAAAAATACTGATGAAGGAACTTAAAGACTAGTCAAACATACCATGTTCATGGGTTGAAAGACTTGTCATAATAAAGATGTCCCTAATTACTCTATAAGTTTAATGGAGTTCCTGTCAAAATTTCAGCAGTTTTTTTTAATACAGAGATAACAAAGTTATAAAATTCATATGGGAAGGCATAGGCCCTAGAATAACTAAAACCATCTGAAAAAGAAGAATAAAGTGGAACTAATCTTGCTGCCTATTAAAGCCTATTTCATAGCTACCATAATCAAGAGAGAGTGGTATGGGTGGAGAGATAGATACCTACGATAGAAAACCAAGAAAGACCCACACCAATATGGCCAATTGATTTTTAACAGAGGAACCAAAGGAATTCAATGGAGGAAAGATAACCTTTTCAACAAATGATGTTGGAACAATTAGACATTCATAGGCAAAACCATGAACCTCAATGTAAACCTCATAGAAATTGAGTCCAAGTGGATCATGGACTTAAATATAAAATGTAAAACTATCAAACTTTTTAAAACTACTGTAGAAAAATCTTTGGGATCTAAGGCTGGCCAAAAACATGATCCCTAAAAGAAAAAAAGTTAGACTTCATCACACAAGGGTATAAACACAAGTTACAGCCTGAGAGAAAATATTTGCAACCCACATATTCAGCAAAGGACTAATATCGGGAGCATAAAAACAAAACAAAACTTCTCGGAGTCCTGCATGTGACTCTTAATCTCAGGGTCATGAGTTTAGGCCCCATGTTGGGCAGGGAGCCTACTTTTTTAAAAATTAAAAAAAAACTCAAAATCCTAACAGTTAAAAACCAAACAATCCAACTAGAAAATGGGCAAATGACAAAAACTGTCACTTCAGCAAATAAAAATGGCAGATAAGCACATGAAAAGATGTTCATTATCACCTGTTAGGAATATGTAATTTTTTTCAAGATTTTATTTATTTGACAGATATCACAAATAGGCAGAGAGGCAGGCAGAGAGAGAGGAGAAAGTAGGCTCCCCGCTGAGCAGAGAGCCCGATGTGGGGCTCGATCCCAGGATCCTGAGACCATAACCCGAGCTGAAGGCAGAGGCTTTAGCCCACTGAGCCACCCAGGCGCCCAGAATATGTAATTTTAAACACATAATGAAATATAGGCGTGCCTGGGTGGCTCAGTGGGTTAAGCCTCTGCCTTCGGCTCAGGTCATGATCTTAGGGTCCTGGGATCAAGCCCCGCACCAGGCTCTCTGCTCAACAGGGAGCCTGCTTCTCCCTCTCTCTCTGCCTGCCTCTCTGCCTACTTGTGATCTCTCTCTGTCCAATAAATAAATTTTTAAAATCTTAAAAAAAAATAAACACGTAATGAAATATCAAAGTGGCTAAAATAAAAAATAATGACAACACCAAGTTTTGGCAGACGTGTGGAGAAATTAGATCACTCAAATATTACCAGTGGAAATGTAAAATTGTGTAACAATTTTGGAAAACAGTTTGGCAGTGTCTTAAAAATTAAACATGCAACTACCATACAACCTGGCAATTGCATTCTTAGGCATACATCCCAGTGATATGAAAATTTATTTGATATGAAAATTTATTTCATTTTCATATGAAAACCTGTACATAGTGTTAACAGCAACTTTATTTATAGTAACCAAAATCTGGAAACAATCCATATTTCCTTTGATAGGTTAAACAAACTGTGATACATCTATACCATGGATACTACAGAGCAATAAAAAGGAACAAGTTATTAATAAATGAAACAACTTGGATGAATTTCTGGGAATTATGCCAGGTGAAAAAAGCCAATTCCAAAAGGTTATATCCTGTAGGATTCCTTTTATATAACATTCTTCAAATGTCAGAATTACAGAAATGGAGAACAGATTAGTAGTGGTGGGGGGCAGGCTATGGTAATAAAAAAGTATCAGGAAGGATCTTTATGGTGAAGAGAATGTCCTCTATTTTGACTGCATCAATGTCAATATCCTGGATAATATTGTACTACAGTTTTTAAGATGTTACCTTTAGGGAAAACTGGGTAAAGGATACACAGGATCACTCTACTATTTCTTACAACTGAATATGAATCAACAATGAATTTAAGATGAAAATTGAAAATATAAGAAGTGGCAAATCATTTGGAAAATGGTTTGGCAGTTTCAAGGAAGTTAAAAGCTAACCTATCCTATGACCTAGCCATTCTAGTTCTGTGTAAATATCCAGGAGAAATGAGTACATTTGTCCATAAAAAGATTTGAATAAGAATGTTCATAGTAGCTTTATTCATAACAGCTGAAATTTGGAAACAATCCAAATGCACATATGGAGGAGAATGGATAAACAAATTGTGGTATATTCATACAATGGAATACTTCTTATACAAAAAAAAGGAACTGATACACATAAAATACGGATAAATCTCACAAACATGTTAAGCCATGGGAATCAGATACAAAAGAGTATATACTATATGATTACATTGACAGGAAGCTCAAGAACAGGCAAACTCCTTGATTACGGTAGAAGGTACAATACTGTGTACTGGTAGCAGGGGAATGGTGTCAGCTGGAAACGAGCTGGAGGAACTTTCTGGAATGACAGAAATGTGGCTACACAGGTATACACAAAATGTTAAAACTCATTGAGCTCCACACTTAAGATTTATGCATTCTATGTTAATTATACCTTAAATAAAGTACTGTGGAACAAATTTCTGTTCATGGGGGTGAAAAGACATGTCAACCGATCCCACCATGTACTTTATTTGAATCCTCTCTTAGACAAGCTATAGAAAAACCTACTTATGGCACTTAGGAGAAATTGAAAAGATGAGTTTCTAATTGATGACATTAGGGAGTTGTGAAGTTTCTAGGTATAAAATAATCATTGTGAAAGAGTTTTTGTCATTTCAAGAGATATACTGAAATAAGTGATACATCTAGGATTTGCTTCACAAAACAGATGAGGAGTGGGAGGATATGGATAAAACAAGACTGGCCATGCACTGATTTGTTTAACCTGCACGGCTGGATTATCATCTGTTTTTTTACTCCATGATAAAAAGGTAAAGTTTTAAAATATGAATAAAAGATACACATGGGTAGCTTTATTATTGCCAGTAGAACAGAAGAATCATCTTCCCAGATAGCTCAAGGGCTGATAGGGACAGTTAATGCCTCAAAGAGAATCATGGCTTGCCTGCACCAGCTGTCTTCATCAAGGAGTGAGGATCTCCAAGGGTAGAAAACCACCCTGTACCCAGTGGACACCGAGTGCATAGCTAACTTATATATGGGTTCTTTCAATTAAAATGTGTTTATGTTTGCCCATATAGACACACTGTAGCTTTATAAATTGTCCACCTACTATAACAAACTGAAGCACTGGGATCAATTACTTTTTTCAACCTTCATGTGCTCTCCTGTTTTCTCTAAGGACCTGATGTTATTTTATGAGGATGATCCAAAGCCACTTTTGCCGACAATTCCTCCTTCCATTATCTCGTCAACTAAATGGCTATCAGAAGGACCAGCAGACGTTTGTAACCTCTGGGATGCAGGTAAATTGGTTAAAAGATTAGAAAGGCGACTCAGAAACATGAATAAGAAGCATTGGACAGGAATTGCTTTTCATCAGATTTTATTTTGTGAAATACAGCAGCAATGGCTTTAATTTAACTTCGATAATGAGGGATGAGACTAGCATGGATGAATTCAACCCACACATGATCTTGTAATCTTAATTAACATTTGTTTCAGTGGGGTTTTAGTCCCTCTATTTTGCTTTTTTCCTTTTTCATTGTGTCGAAAATTATTAACTGCAAACCTCAAATCTCTTATGAATGGTTTTAAATGCAGAAAAATTAGAGTTCCTTTTTTCATTTGTGTTAACTTCGCTTTGATAAAGAGTTTAAATGGTGACATTTTTCATAAGCAAGCATTGGACCAAAATGTGAAAAGCAAGATGTACGGCATCCCACAAATTGGCTAATCACCTCTTGAATAATTAACATTAGAGAAAGTATGGTATAAAATGATACAGACTGCCCTCCAATAAATGACATATCCATTTCCACCTGGGCTTGGCTGCTGCTCGGGCTCTGATTGATTCACACTGGAGCCACTCCATACTGTCCCTGTTCTTCAGAAACTCGATTTTTAATACATCCTTCCTCTTGCTTTTCTCAAAAAATAGGACTCAGGACCCTCTGCCAAGATGGGAATGAAACATTCTCATTAGTATCTTTCAGCCCTTCATTTATCTGTGCTTTTCTATTCAGCCAGGCATCCTTTCCCTCACTGCAGAGGTGGCTCCTTATGTTTCGAGTTTCATCTGCTCCCTCATCTTTAGGCCACGTGCTGTGCTTTCCTCCTCCTATAGATCCCCAATATCCAAATAAAAACTGTAGTCGATTAGAATAGGTTTCTTTTACGGGTTCATGTTTATATAATTTTCTTATAAAACTCATCATGAGAATGATGAGGAGGATATTTCAATAAACACGGATCACGGAGTTGTGGGTTATGGTGATATTTGTAGTACAAGGATGGTATAATTACTCACATGGATAATTCGTTATAAGTGCTTACCATTTTCAAGACAGCTTGCTCCATATTCTTAGAATACACTTTATGTCAACTGATCCAGATCCAGAAGCTTCAAAGAAGAATGGTAAGGAAAACCTTTTTTGTGATCTAATGTCCCCTCATAGTCCCCCACCCCCAACATTTTAAAAATAGGCTTCATTTTTTAAAGCAGTTTTAGGTTCACAGTAAAATTGAGTGGAAGGTACAGAAATTTCCCCACATACGCCTGCCTCCAGACAAGAACAACCTTACATCTGTTGCAGTCAGTGAACCTACGTTAACACTTTCATTGCCCAAAGACCGTGGTTTCCATCAGGGATCATTCTTTGTGTTGTTGTGTTCTGTGGGTTTGGACGAGTGTCTGAAGACATGTATCCGCCACTGCAGTATCATACAGACTAGTTCACGGCCCTGCCAGACTCCTTGTGCTCTGCCTGCCGTTCCTCCCTTCCTCCTAACCCCTGGCTGCTGCTGATACTTTAACTGTCTCCATAGTTTTGCCTTTTCCAGGAAGTCCTATAGCTGAGCTCACACAGGATGTGGCCTTTTCAGACTGACTTCTTTTATTCAGCAGCACATTGAAGGCTCCACCATATCTTTCATGGCTTGATAGCCCCTTCCTTTTTAGTGCTGAATGGGATATACCAGGGTATTTACCCATTCACCTGCTGAAGAACATCTCGGCTGTGTCTAAGTTTGGGCGCATTTAAATGAAGCTGCTGAGAATATCCATGGGCCCATTCTCGTGTGGAAATAAGTTTCCCCAGCCAACAGTGTAATACAAGTGAAATGGAATATAAATGAGCCTAAGAGGCAGCCCTGTGGAGGAAAAGAGTCACAAAACATATTGAGTGAAGGATGATTCCACCATGTTCCTTGGTTGGAACTCATCTTGATTGGAGGAGTTTTCCTACTTTTGAGCCTGCCTTTTCTCCTGCTTTTCCTTCACACCAATCTCAGAGGTGTCTTGCTAAAGTGCAGGTCTAAGCATTTCACTTCCCAGCTTAAAAACTTTCCACAGTTTTCTACGCCAATAGGATGTCTAGTTTCTTCACGCTGTCATAGGAGACTTTTCATGGCCTGGTTGCCGCCAACATTTGTGACCTCATCACCCAGAACTGCCAACATTCCCGTTGCTCTGTGACGTTCTGTTACTTGTGTAGTTTCTTCTCCTTAGAAAGTCTTTGTTCCAGTTACTTCAGCTGTGTAACACATTGCTCTCAAACTTTCTGGCATAAAATAACCATTTATTCTGCTCATGGATTCTCTGGGTCAGGAATTAGGACAGGGCACAGTGGGGATGACTTTTCTCTGCCCCATGACGTATGTTTGGGCCTCAGCCCGAGAACACAAAGCCTGGGGATGGGAATCATCTGAAGGCGCATTCACTCATGTGTCTCGTAGTTGGTGCCCACTATCGGCTGGAGGCCTCAGTTTCTCTCCACATGAGCCTCTTCATGTGGTCTCTCCACATAGGCTAGTTTGGGCTTTGTCACAGCATGGTGGCTAGGTTCCAAGGGTGAGCATCCGGTAAAAGAAAGGACTGGGCAGAAGCTGAAAAATCTCAAAAGTCGTTCTGTGGTACTTCCTTCCCATTCAGTTCATAACGCAATCATAAAATCTCGCCCAAGTTCAAGGGGAGGGAATGTAGACTCCCCACGCCTCTATGGACAAGTGTCAATGTCATATTGAAAGAAAAGCATACAGATTGATGTGTGTGTTAGTACAGTCATCTTTGGAAAATACAATCTGCCACAGTCCTCCACAAAGTTATGGATGCTTGACAAAATTCTATTTAAACAGCAAGGCCCAGCTCAAATGTCACTATTGCTATAAAATCTTTTCTACATAACCAGTTTTTCCTTTCACTGTGTTCCAATGAGACTTTGCCTATAACATTAGATATGAATTTATAGTTGTGTATCATTTTATAAGTTTTATCTATTTTTAATTAGATAAGTAATAAGTGAATATACTCTTATTTTTTAAATTCAAACAGTATAGAGTCAAAAATCCTCCGACTGTCCCTCACACTAACACAGTTCCCTCCCCAGAGTTAACTGTTATTATCAATTTGTTGGTTACTCTTCAGGTCTTTTTTTGTGCATTTATATACATACCTGTACCTTTGGAAGTATGGAGAACTGACTTTATTTGGATTTGGAATTTTCTGTATTTTTCTGGAACTTTTTAAAGCAATATCACTTGGCAATCCTTCAGTGTATGTCGATATCTAGAGATTTACCTATATATTTTTTAACTCCTACATTGCCTGGATATTATAGTTTATTTCCCTGCTGATAGACAGTTGGTGTTTTATATTTTTCACTATTACAAGTGATGGTTCAGTGAATAGCTCTGTGCACATATGTGGGTGTTTCTTTAGGGAGGATTCCTGGAAATGGAATCCCTGGGTCATAACTAAAAAATTTTCATTTTTTAGTGAATACTGCCAAATAGCCCCTCAAAATATCAGTACCAATTTACACTGGCTTGCAGTTTATAAGAGTACTTATTCACTCATACCCTTACTGGCACTTGATATTTTTCAAGTCTTACATTTTTATCACTTGGAAAAGGTTGCATTGCGTGGTAGGTATAATTTACATATCTCCATGTATTTCATCGTCTGTGCATTGCCTGCTTTTATCCTTAATCTGTTTTTCTTTTGGATTGTGCCTTGTGTTTATTTAAATTAAATGACTGGAACGTTTTTATATATGTTGTTAACCTTAAGAATAAAAACTGCCAGTTATTTTACCGGCAAAAGATGGGGTTATTTGGGAATAGAAGAATTGCAATCCAAGATAAACAAGTGGTGGCCAAACAAAGGCAAATCCAAGGAACAAGGGCGAGGTACACTTTTTTTAAAGAGAAAATGGGTAGTTGGGAAGGCTGCTATAAGCTAAACGTCCACTGGGGTAAACTGAGAGTTCCAAGTGTAGAGGCTTCTCATTGGCTGAGCTGTTGCTGGAGGGGAGGGGGATAAGGAAAGCTACTCTTCCCCCACCTAAATGGTAGAGTAATGTGCTCGGGCAAGGTCAGCTCCGGCTCTTCCTGCTGCACCTGCAACTAACTGGAGTGGTAGGGCGTGAGAGCTCCCCTGGGGAGACTCCAGACTCTGTTTTAGTGAGGGTTCTCCATTACTAATTTCCACTTACTAATCCTTTCTGTGACTTATGTTGCAAATATCACCTTCTAGGCTAGGGGCTGTTTTTCAGATTTCTTTATAGAAGATTTTTGTTTTCTTGCTTTTGTAGAGGTTTTATGTAGTCATGCGTATTATTATTTCCTTCCAGAGCTTTTGTTTTTTATATTTTGTTAAGTTTATTTTATATTGCAGTATAATTAACATACACTGTTACATAAGTTTCAAGTGTGCAACATAATGATCCAGCAATTCAGTACACTACCCAGTAGTGCTCACCGCGATAAGTGTAGTCACCATCTGTCACCGGACAACATTATTGCAGTTGTATTGACTCTATTTCCTGTGCTGTACTTCTCATCTCTCCGACTTACTTACTTTATAACTAGAGGTTTGTACCTCTTAATTCCCTTTATCTATTCCATCTCCCTCCCCACCTCCCCCTGGAAGCCACCGGTTTGTTCTCTGTATTTAAGAGTCTGTTTTATTGTTTGTTTGTCTTTGTTTCTTTGTTTGTTCCTTTGTTTCAATTCTTAGATTCCACATATGAGTTAAATCATATGGTATTTGTCTTTTTTTTGGTCTAACTTTCCAAAGAAGACAAACAGATGGCCAACAGACACATGAAAAGATGCTCAATATCAGTAACCATCAGAGAAATGCAAATGGAAATCACAACGAGATACCACTTCACACCTGTCAGATTGGCTAGAATAAAAAGGACAAGAAATAACAAGTGTTGGCAAGGATATGGAGAAAAAGGAATCTGTGTGCACTGTTGGTGAGAATGTAAATTGGTGCAGCCACTGGAAAACAACATGGAGGTTCCTCAAAAAATTACAAATAGAAATACCCTATGATCCAGTAATCCCACTACTAGTATTTACCCAAAGAGGATAAAAACAGTAACACTTGCACCCCTATGTTTACTGCAGTATTATTTACAATGTTCAAGATACTGGACAACCCACGGGTCTGTCAATAAATGGATGGATAAAGAAGATGTGATGTGTGTGTATATATATTCATATATATGTGAGTAATATTCCATTGCATATATATACGTATATATTCCATTGCGTGTGTATGTATTTTTGTGTGTTTGTGCATATATACACACATAGATATACACATGTATAGTCATGAAGAAGAGATCTGGTCATTTGTAACAACAACAAATTATACCCTAGAGGTGAAATAAGTAGAGAAAGGTAAATAAGTTGAGAAAGACAAATACCATATGTGTGTGTGTGTGTTTTGTTTCGTTTTAGAGAGAGAGCACGTGCACATGTGTGCAAGCGGCAGGGCAGGGGGGCAGAGGGAGAGACTGCTCAAGCAGACACTCGGCTAAGTGGGGAGCCCAACTCTGGGCTCAATCCCAGGACCCTGAGATCATGACCCAAGCCAAAATCAAAAGTTGGATGCCCAACAAACTGGGCCACCTTGGTGGCCCTTTGTGTGTTTTATTTTATTTTTTTAAAGATTTTATTTATTTGTCAGAGAGAGAGAGCATGAGAGCGTGCACAAGCAGGCAGAGAAGCAGGCTCCCTGCCGAGCAAGGAACCCGATATTGATACTGGACTTGATCCCAGGATCCTGGGATCATGACCTGAGCCAAAGGCAGTGGCTTAACCGACTGAGCCACCCAGGCGTCCCCCTTTATGTGTTTTGAAGAAGGTTTCCCTTATATCAAATTAATAGTATGTATTCACCAATTTCTAAATGTTGTTTTAGTGTTTTAATCCATCTGGATTTAAAGTATTTGTTATTGGTTCTAGATATGATGGGCCACCAGTTGTCTCAAGAACATTTATTGACTAGTTCATTTTTCTCTACTGTTTTAAAATGACTCTTTAACCTGTACTAAATAGTATCTGTTAACAACTCTTTTCTGTTCTCTTGATCCGTTTTTCCAGTCCTGGTCTGTTTAAATTTTTGTAACTACGTAATAATATGCCGTAGTATGGATGTATTCTATTTTACTTAACCAGTACTATAGTAATTGTAACTTAGTTATTTCCATATTTTTACTATTATAATGATGAAATGACATCTTTGTCCCCTCTCAAATAAGGTAGGCTTTTTATTTATCTCATTGTTATTTATTATTTATATTATTATTTTATTTTTCACAATTTGATGCAGATTCTAAAATACATTATTCTGAATTTCTGTTGATAAATTCTGTCCAGTTTACAACTTATCCTGTCGTCAAATGGTTCTGCTTTACGTGTTATGATTTTGGCAACTTCAGCCCATGGCAAAAATAAAGGCGGAAAGTCATTCTGTGCAACATCCTCTCCTCTCGCGCCTTCTCCCTCCTCGGGCACTCAGCGGCCTGCTGGTCCCACCGGCCTGCAGCGTGGGGGGGTCCTTGCGCCCTCACTGACCCTCCGTCATGGCTCCACTGACCCCCCGACATGGCTCCACTGACCCCATCCCTTTCTTTAACTGCCTGAGTGGCCACTCTTGAATTTTGTGCTCATCGTTCTTTGCTTTCTTCTTACTTGTACTACTTACGTTTATTCACCAAACAATATGTTACTTGGTTTTACCGGGTTTTCAACTTTACCTTCATGGGGTCATTTTGAATTTATTTTTGGTGACTTATTACTCAACACGTTCTTGAGATTCATCTGTGCCTGTTGTCAATGTCATGGTTGTCGTTTTGTTTCCACAAATGCTGTATGGTGTTTACTGTACACGTACGCTTGAGTGTGTGTGTTCCGTTCCACTATCATCAGTACCATGGCAAGGTTTTTGCATTGTGAACAGTGCTGTTCGTGAACGTACTTATATACGCCTCCTGCCTCTCATGAACAAGAGTTGGTCTGGGGCATAGATCTGGAAGTGAAATTGCTGATGGTTCAGTATACATATCTTCAAATTAACTAGATAATGCCCAGTTTTCTCCAGAGTTCTAGTTGTCCCACATCCTCACCCAGCCTTCATATTGTCATTTTTAGGAAAAGAAAAATTGCCAATCTATTGAGTGAGAATTAGTATAGTATTTGTTCTAAAAGTTCTTTCAAATAATGAAATGGAGCGTATTTTCATATGTGTGTAGTTCATTCATGTTTCCTCATCTATGAAATGTCTGTTCGTGTCTTTTGGCCATTTTTCTATTTGGTTGTTTATCCTTCTCTTAGTTGATTTGTAGGAATTCTGTTATCTATTCTGGAAACTAAACATTTCATTTTGTAAAGTTGTTCCAGTCTGTGACTTGACTTTTCTCTTTGCAAGGGTCTTTTGAGTAACAGAAATTCTCAATTTTAATGAGGTAGAATTTTATTCTTTATGGATTGTACTTTTTGTATCTTACTATTTAAATTCTTTCTTGTCTCAAGACCATATAGCCCATTTCTATCAAGGCTAAAATTTTCCTGGTTTTGCTCTCCACAATTATAATTTTAATGCCTTTAGAACTGGTTTTTATGAGTGGTTGAAGCAGGAGTCCAGTTTTACTTCTAAATGGATAACCAGCTGTCCTGGCATCATTAATTGAAAAGTCTGCTTTTTCTCCAATGAACGTTTGAAAAGCTGCGATGCTATTTATATCCTAAAGCAAGTTTTCCCATATGTATGGATTTGTTTCTGGACTCTATCTATTCTGCTCCAGAAGTTATGTGACTGTCCCTGCACCAACAAATAGTTTTAATTACCCTACCTTTGCAATAATTCTTGATGACTTTTCCCTCATCAGGAGTGTTTTTGTCTCGTTTTGGTCTTTTGCTTTTTCACATAAAAGCTTGTCAAGTTCTGTGGGCGGGGGGGGGGGGACCTATTAGTTTTGATTGACACTGCCAGTCTTTACCAGACTGTGTCCTGGGACCCAGCAACAGTAGAAACGAGGCTGAACCACAAATTTAAAGGCACCGGCAAGGCTTAATGTGGGCAACAGCTGCAGCTGACGGGAAACACAGCCCTGACAAAGGAGCCAGACCCGAACACTAGCCAGCGACAGTTTTAAAGGACCTAAGCCACATGAGGAGTGACATCTAATCCTGTAGGGGTGGGACAGTACACAAAACTGGGCACGCAGGCAGGCTTGGCAGAACAAGCTTCTCCATACATTGTATGTTTCATTTTCATGTTAAGTCTCCATCTCTGGGCAGGATTTTTCGCATTATAATGAGGGAGAAAGTTGGTGAAAAGTCCAATTTGGTGACCATCTTGTCTTGGACTAGTTTCATCCGGTCTAGGCTTGCTCCTTGGCTGGTGCTTTGCTAGAAAAAGTGGTAATAGCCGGCTGGAGTGTCCCAGGTGCAGAGGGACTTGTCCCCTACCGCCTCAGATCTTTAAATCAGTTTTTACGATTTACAACACCACATCATTCTATTCATTTAAGTCTTCTTCAATACGTTTTACAGTTTTCTTGCACACAGGTCTCCCATGTCCTAGATTAAGTCCTAGATGTTTAGATATTTTTGTTGCTACCCTAAATGGTATTTTATAAATTGCATTTTCCAACTGTTGATGGTGAAAAGAAGTGTAATTAATTTTTGTATATTGATTTTGTAGGCAGTGACCTTGCTTAATTAACTCTCACTAATTTTCCTAATTTATCTGTAGATTCCTCTGGGTTTTTAATGTTGAAAGTTATATCATCTGTGATTGATGGCAAAATTGTTTCTTTGTTTATAAACTGTATCCTTCCTATTGTTTTCTTACTTCCCCATGCTAAGTAGAACCACTCAATGTTGAATGAAAGTGTGATCATGGGCTTCCTATACTTGGTCTGTATCTTAAGAGAATTCTTTCAACATTATGCCATTAGGATGGGCTTGCTGGGGGTGCCTAGGTGGTCAGTGGGTTAAGCCTCTGCCTTCCCCTCAGGTCATGATCTCTGGGTCCTGGGATCAAACCCCACATCGGGCTCTCTGCTCAGCGGGGAGCCTATTTCACCCTCTCTCTCTGTCTGCCTCTCTGCCTATTTGTGATCTCTCTCTCTGTCAAATAAATAAAAAATATTTTAGAAAAAAAAAAGACAAGATTTGCTGTATGTATTTTGCAGATCTCCGTTCCTAATTCAGTAGCAGTTTTCTCATGAGCATACGTTTAATTTTCTACATTTTTAGCATCTGTATTAATGCTTGTAGGTTTTTCTCCCTTGAGCTATTAATTTGGGAAGTAGTTGATTTCCAAATATTAAAACCACCTTAACTTCCTTGAATACACTCAATTTGGCCGTGCTCTATTTTCTTATGGATATGTTGCTGACTTTGATTTGCTGGTGTTTCGTTTAGGGGTTCTGCTTCTACATCTAGGAGTGAAATTAACTGGGATTATCTTCTCTAATACTCTATCACATTTCGGTATTGAGATTTTGCTAGGCTCATAAAAAGAGTTGGAACCATTTGCTCTTTTTTGAATACTCTGGTTTGTGTAGGATTGTTTGTGATGATGCCAAAGTAGCTAAGGGCTTCTGTAAGTTCACTCACACTGCCCACTGAAGGGCTGCAGGCCAGGTAGGCAAGTCTGCACCCAGAATATATGCACCCCCATGAGGGCAAAGTACTGCTCTCTTTATAGTGGAGAGGTCTGGTATAACCAAGCTGACACTGGGTCACTGGCTATTTTCCCTGGAAGATGGTGCCAGGCTATGGATGTAGCTGTAACCTCTACTCTCGACAGCTTAGGCACTTTGCAGTTGGGTGGCCGGGTCACCCTGGCCAGGAGGAGTTCATGTCAGGGAGCCCTACCAAGCCTCCATCCCCGCCATATGGTCAAAGCCTATTGGACAGCCACAGGAGTGACCAGGAAAAGAGGACAATTGGTGGCCAGTAAACAGAGTGTCTTCTCCACTTGCTTTTTGAGGGCCTCTTCCACAGGGAATGTCCCATGGCAGGCATTTCTGCAGGTCGTGAATATCCTCACATATACATCCCGACAGGTCCATCCGTATACTTCTTTGTCCTCAGTCTTGTTACCTCTGCATCATCCCTGGGGTCATCTCCAGCCCACAGAAGACAAGCACGACAAAGCTCGTGGGGAACACTGGTGCCCTTGCCGAGTGCATTCCTCATGCCCTGGGGAAGCAAGTGTCCTCCAGGACAGTTAGAAGGTGGCGGAGCATGTTGTATGTAACAGATCCTGCCCAGTAGTCCCATCGTGTGGAAGCTTGAGGTTTCCTTTCCAGGGTGCCAGAGAAGTACCTGTTGTTCTGAAGGCCATTCCTTCGTCCCATACAGGATGCTCTCTCGCTCTCTGGCACGCGCGCTCTCTCTCTCCCTCTTTTTTTCAGTCCTGCTGAAAAGTTAGGGTCTTGGGAGACTTTCCTGAACATTTTACTAAAAATTGACACACCACTGGCACACCCTGCCTTGCCCCCACTCTGTCTTCTCAGTAGCACTAGACAGCCTCTGAAGCATGTACCTATTTGATTTAGCAAGAGACTGGTCTGATGCGGGAATTCCCCAGCCCACCCATGGGTGTCATGTGAATCCACCTTGATGCTGGGCTCTGCTCTTTGCTGCTTCTAGGTATATACTCTGCTTTTCAAAGCAGTTGCGTGCTGTATTTGTGTGCTGCTCATGAACTGGGTACATTGTTCTGGTGTCTTCCATTCTGAGGGCAGTTGCTGTATGCTTTCACATTTCTCCGCAAGTGTCTTTATATCAATCATCAGAGCATTACGAAGCCCGCTTTGAATTACAGAACTGACTACAGAAATTTGAGAGGTTATCAACATAGCAACTGTGTATTATATGGCTGGTATTAAGAAAACCAATTAAAATCTTTTTTAACTTAATTGTTCCCTCCTTTTTAACCTCAAAAATATAAGAAAACATGAAAAATAGACATAAACGAAACTATTAAAGGCTTCCATTGAAAGGAGTGAATAGAGCAAAATCACAATCATTTGCAGTAGAAGTCAATTAAATAATTAAAAAGGTTGGCAGGATATAACTACATTTAAAGATGTCACCTTTTGTTTGTCACACACTGACCAAATTTGTTCATCATTGTGATGACTAAAAGAAATATTAAGGGATACTGACTTTTGAATTCTTTGTGAATTTTAGGTCAAGAAACCACCAGGCCTAAATCCTTTTCTCCCTTACTAATGAGTCTGTGTATTATAAAAATGTCACATAACCCCACCAACAGTCCAAATTAGGAGAAGCAGACAATCTAAAGTGAGGGGATAGGTTCCTCATCAAAATGACTGGCCTCTCAGACATCTAAGTCCCGAGCGGACTTATATGAATGAAACAAATGACTGTGTATGTTTTTCCCAAAATGAGTAAATTATTTGTGCTATAAAAATATCCTGAATACCTATTACAGTGCCAGCCGTGGTGCTGACTACTTGATACTCAGTGATGTACCAGATCCCTGCCTTTCTGTAGCCCCCAGCCCAGGGGTCAAGTCGAATGGGACAAGTGAGGTAAGTGTAAGAATAGGGAGAGGACAGGGAAGCACCCGGGAGGGCACCTGTCCCTGATTCAGGTGTTAGGAGAGGCTTTCTGGAGAAAGTAACCCGAGCAGAAGGCAGACACTTAACCGACTGAGCCACTTGGGAGCCCTGAGACCAGGACACTTTTGATGTGAAGGGCAGCAGGATGAATAATTATGCCAGGATCACAGATGTAATGCTCAAGTCCCTAGGCAAAGGGACGTTGCTGTCATCTGGGTGTTTGTGCCCCCCCCCCCAAATTCATATCCTGAAAACTTCATGCCCGAAGTGATGGTATTAGAAGGTGGGGCCTTTGGAAGGTGATTAGGTCAGGAGGGTGGAGTCCTCGTGGATGGATTTAGTGATTTATGAGAGACCCCATCGAGCTGCCTAGCCCCTTCCACCCTGCCAGCACACAGTGAGAGGTTGGCAGCCTTCACCAGACCCTGACTGTGCTGGCGCCATGATCTTGGACTTCAACCTCCAGAACTGTGAGGAATAAATTTCTGTTATTCATAAACTGCCCAGTCTGTGGCATTTTGTTATCACAATCCTGACAGACTAAGCCCGGCGTGTGTGCCCCGTCTCCTGATGAACGATGTTGAGGGGTGTCCGTTGTGTCTGAAAAACAATGGGGAGCCTTTGAAGTGTTCTAAGCAAGGACGTGATACAACCTTACTTCAAGAAGGTGGCTGTGGAGGTGGTGGAAAGAAAGGATCGGAGGAGGCAAGTTAGAAAGAGCAACTGGGTCAAAACAGAATTAGAGACTTCAGACATTTCTAAAATGCAACTCTAATCAGGTCACAACTGTGAGAAGCTCCCCTAGGATGAAGTCTTAGCACCTTAGCATGGCAGATAAGCTCCTGGTTTTCTCTCCAGCTGTACCTGTCACCACCCTCCTCCCCTGTCACATGTGTTGGTCCAGCTATGGTTGCTGAACTACTTTTCTTAAACGCCATGTTGTCTCCAGTGCTTTGCACGTGCCCCTTCCTCGGCTGGGAAGCCCCACCCCTTGCATGTGAATTTATTTGTGTGAATCCTTAAGATTCAACTAAGATGCTCTTTCTCCCTGGAAGCCTTTTCTGACACACCGAAGGAAGGGTTACTGCTCATCCTCTGGGGTCTGCGTGCTCCAGATCTAGCATCGATTCCTTCTCGTAATTGCCTGTTATTCTTCCCTGCTGTCAAACCAACTAGACCATGATTTTTTAATTTAGATATAACTGACGTAGAACATTATGTTAGTTTCAGGTGTACAGCCTAATGATTCAGTATTTGTGTATATTGCAAAACGATCACCACCGTAAGTCTAGTTAACATCTATCACCAGTACTTCGCCACAGTTTTTTTCTTAGGCAGAGAATACCGTGATGATCCTCAAGATTTGCTGTTTAGCAGCTTTCAAATAGACAGTACAGTGGTATTAACTAAGAGCCCCCATGCCATACATTAGGTCTCCTTGACTGACCTATTTTGTAGCTGAGAGTTTGTACTTTTTAACCCCCTTTATCATCTTGCCCAGCCCCTGCCCCCTCTGGCAACTGTCAGGGTGTTCTCTATACCCATGAGCTTGTTGTGTTTGGTTGGTCGATCGGCTTTCTTTTGTTTTTTAGATTCTACGCATCAGTGAGATTATAAGGAGTTTGTCTTTCCCTGTCTGACTTATTTCACTTAGTGTAATGTAGTCAAGT
This sequence comes from Mustela nivalis, assembly GCF_964662115.1. Taxonomy (NCBI): domain Eukaryota; kingdom Metazoa; phylum Chordata; class Mammalia; order Carnivora; family Mustelidae; genus Mustela; species Mustela nivalis. The sequence goes on from NC_139026.1 coordinate 8,228,124, forward strand.
TCCATCCATGGTGCAATGGCTAGATTTCCTTCCTTTTTATGGCTAAATAATCCTCTGTGTGTGTGTGTGTGTGTCCCATTTTCTGTATCCATTCATCCATCAGTGGACATTTAGATTAGATTGTTTCCATATCTAAGCTGTTGTAAATAATGCCACAGTGAACACAGAGGAGCAGATAGCTTTTCGAAGTTAGTGTTTTCATTTTCTTCAGTTAAATACCTGGACGTGGAATTGCTGGATCATACAGTATTTCTGTTTTTAATTTTTTGAGAAACCTCCGCACTGTTTCCCACAGTGCGTTCACAAACTTACCTTCCCACCCACAGTGCACAAGATCTCCTTTTCTCCACATCTCCACCAACGCTTGTTATTTCCCGTCTTTTGCTTTTGTTGTCTTTGCTTTTAGTGTCCAATTAAAACAGTCCTCACCAAGACACGTCACAGAGCTTGCCACCTGTGTTTCCTTAAGGAGTGTCATGGCTTGAGGTCTTACCTGAAATCTTTGAGGCATTTTGAGATGATTTGTGTATACGGTGGAAGGTAGTGGTCCAGCTTCATTCTTTTGCGTGTGGCTGTCCTGTCTTCCCACCACCATTTATTCAAGAGACTGTCTCTTACTTGGTTGCTTTGTAGTAAATTAGTTGATCATTATAGGAGTGGGTTTATTTCTGGGCACCCTATTCTGTTCCATTGACTTGACTATGATTTCTTTTTGAGAGGTCTGTGTCTTGTTCCCTCTAAGCCAGTGTTTAGCATATAGTAAATATCCACTAAATATCCACTAAATAAGTGTCCTTTGAAATACCCCTAAATGGAATACAGTCACCCTCCCAATGTTCTTTCTGTATTTTTGGCGTATACTTTAGTAGTGTCTCCAGAGAAGAGTTATCATAGTTTTGTAGAAGAGCAGCAGGAGCAGCACATGGTTGTACTCCCAAGTTTACCGGTGAGATGAGGTTCACTACCGGCAGAGTCAGCTTTTGGAATATTGTAGGATTTTCCTCATCCCTGGTTGACACTTGATTGTTACATTAGCCAAGGGATAGTCTGTTGAAAAGGAAGAAGTGCTCGAAACACATAAAATTTGAGATCACGTTCAAGGATATAAAGAGGGAATATACAAGAGCCCTGGTGACGGCCCAGCTTTTATTTATTTAGCTTTTCCTCTCACATCACCTCAAGTCTGGTCTGAAAGCAGGATCTGTCTCTGATGTGGCAAGAGCCCAGGGAGAGCATGGGGGATTTCTCCTCAGTTTCTGGATGCTGTTACTCAAGGTAGTGGGTTGTAGAGGGAGGAAAGTCTGGAGGGCAGAGAGAGAGCTGAGCAGCTCTTTGTGGGGAGGCAAGACCAAGGGATTTCTGAGAGATGGAGGAGCCTCCCTCAAAGGCGGAGGTGGGTCTTATTCATCCCTGAGTCATCGGCATGATATTTTCAAGCTATGACCCCCCCCCCCACAGTGTGCCAAAAGAAGTAGCTATATATTTTTTACAATTCAAGATAATCTTAAATTTCCTGATGACCGAAAATAAAAGCTTATTTTGTTTCCTCAGTCGTTTCTGGTTTAGACTCAGTCAGTTCAGGATTTCCTTTTCTCCCTCCTCTCGAGGGCGGCATTCAAGTTTCAGAGACCAGCTTTAGCATCAGGACTTTGGGGATGGGCATCTCTTAAAACTGTCTTCTGCTGAGAGGAAACAGCTCACTGTTGTCTAATTGTCTACATCTCTTTCCGCCAGAGTCCACTGGTATCTTAATAGCACTGTGCGGGTATAAGGTATGGGGCTGTGTCTGCGGCATCCTCTCTGTCCCACTGGTGAAGCCCTCTCCTTTCTGCCTCTCTCTCTCTCAGCCCACCCCTGTCGCACGTGGTGGGGGTCTCCGAATGACTGCCCCAGGTGCCCTGTTCCCAGACCCGCCTCCCTGCATCACTGTTCAGCTGCTGCCATCCTGGGCCACTGGCATGAGGTAAAGACAGGTGGGGGGATTCTAAATGTCACTCACTTTTCCAAGCTCCACTGGGGGAACAAGCAGAAATCCTCTTCACCCTCGGAATGAAAGCAGCATGAGGGAAAGAACGTTTTTTTCTGTTCTTTTCCCTGCTGAGCGCACAGGGCCTAGAAGTGTGGTTAGCCAGCAGTACATGCTCGAGAAGTACTTGGTGGGTAGAGGGATGGCTGGCCTCCCCCTGGTCTCCCCAGCTCCCATGCCTGGGCTCTGGGCAGACTCAGGGCACAAGACCTCCTTGCCAGTATCTAACTCTTGCTTCTTCTGTTTGTCTCCTCCCTCAGGAGACCTCTAGTCTGAGGTGGATACTTAGAGGAGTAGGGCAGGGAGAGTCTGGCTGAAGTGATAGTCTCCCCAAACTCCCTCTGTGACAAGTTAATCTGGCTTTTGTTTTGAATCGAAATCTTCATCTCTGACCCATCAAAACGGTTCTTCTTGGGCAGCAGGAGCTTGTATTTAGGTGACTGTGCTTGGGGAAGGGCCTTGGGGATTCAGCTTGCGGGGAGGGGCGTGGAGAGACTCTGCCTGTTAGTATTTCACCATCATCCTTCTACCTTCAACTTCTAGGCTGCAGTTCCTAGCATGGTGCCTGGCACAGACTGGGTTCTCAGTTCTTTACTGAATTGAATCCTGGATGAGTCAGAAATTGGTCAGATATTGAAGGGAGAAGAGTGGAAGCTTGTGGGGAGGTTGTCTGAGTAAAGATGGAACGAGATCTAGAAGGAAGCTCAGTATGCTCGAGTCTTTGCTGAAACAGAATTCTATTCAACAAAGCCACAAGATTGGTTCATTTTAATTCTAATAAGGAGTGTTGCTATAATTCTTACTGATTGTAATGCTAGGTTTTCCCTAGACCCCAACTTAGGAAAGCAGCTCTCCAAATTTGAGCCAAACCGGAGATTGCCCAGCTTTTTATAGAATAAACTGAAATAGCTATCAACAACTAGGTATTGGTTGATAAACAGGAATAAGATTCTAAAAGGGAAGATTGAGAAATTTGGTTTTAATTCAACAGGTACTTCTCGAGTTTCTATCATGTGTCCAGCACTGGTGGTAGGCATGGAGATATAGCTGTGAGCAGGGCAGTCCCTATCTACCTCAAGAAACTTCTGTTCTGGTGAAGGTAACCAGTAATAAACAAAAAAATAGTACAGGCTGTAACCTGTGCTATTAAGGAAATGCACTGGGATGCACGCATGTAAGTTTTAGTTAGGGCAGTAAGAGAAGGCCCCACACAGAGATGGTGTGCTGTGAGATAAGGATGAAGAGGCCTGGAAGGAGCATTCTAAGCAGAGGGAACAGCAAGTTCAAAGGCCCAGGGGCAGGAAGAAGAGGTTAGCTTGCTCCTAGAATTGCAAGCGAATCAGGGGACAGTGGTATGAGCAGAGATCAGCGAATAGTAGACAGAGCCATGTCACGCAGGACGGACAGTCAGAGGGAGGGGTTTCAGATGGAATTCTGAGCACGGTGGGAGCGTTTGAAGCACACGAATGCTGTCATCTGGCCTGTATTCACTTAAATATAAACTGGGAGAGAAGGCATTATGGGGGAGTCAGAAGCAGAAAGATGAATGAAAAATGTAGGTAGACTGTCCAAGTGACCATGACTGAGGGCGGAGGCTGGGCGATGGAGAAAGGTGTACAGATCAGAGACTGGTTTGGGGTTCAGCCCTCAGGACTGCTGGTGACTGGTGGTTGGAATGAGGACGGGGTGGGGCGAGGGTGAGCCTTGGCATCTGCCTTTGGGAAGCAGCGCGTGATGGTGCTACTGAGAAGGGGAGACGGTGGGGAGACAGCTGTTCGGGGGGTATGTTAAAGACCGTGTTTTGGATATGTTCCATTTGAGGTTCCTTTGAGACATCCATATCAATCACTGTGTTCTGGAAATGCTGAATATCAGTACACTAAAGTAACCAAATTGGGGCTTAGATGATTGTTTTTCCTACTTCTCGAATCAGTCCCTCTTTTGTGGAGACACCTCATCTTTTAAAAAAAATCTTAACTCTGCTTTTGGGATGCTGGTTATATGTGTGCTCTGCATTTCAGAGATCTGAGCATTCCATTACTATTAAAAAAAAAAAAAGGCACCACAAACCTCAAATATAGGTCATCACCAGACATGCCCAATCCCTTAATACAATTCTGAGGGCAGAATTGTATTGTCCAGGGGTTCATCTCTGTGCCCCCGCTATTGATTTCAGTCCAGCACGCCCGCAGGTTCAAACCACAGCTTCACCTTCCCTGAAGTTAGCCATTTGCACAAAATGCAAATAATGGTACTTGATTTCTCCTCTTCCTATGGCTTCGTATGCTTCAGAGGACTGGGTGAGGTAGACGATGGATGACCTACTTTCTCATGGGTTGATTAGACTCCTACAAGGGTCCTTTTTCCCTTTTGAAAGATGTTATAGCATGTGTGTGTGCACACGTGTGTGCGTGTGTGAGAGAGAGACAGAGAGAGATGGCAGCACTAATGCCCTACAGAGGTATTCGGAAGTGCCTCAGGGTTTGGCAGCAGGTGTTTCTTTTATGCTCGGGATCAGCTCACAGTATGGCCTTGCCGCAAGATAAGCAAAGGGCTGTCGCTGTTACAAATCTTGATAGCTTTGTGTGGTTCGTTCCAAGGTCAAAGACTTTGAATAAATATAGATTAAAAGGACGTCTTGCTTCCTGGAAGGTATTTGACTCATTTGATTGAGAAAAGAAAAACTCAGAAAGGAGTACTTCATGCTTCGCTAATGAGAGTTATTAGTCCTTTACTACCCACAGACTTCGGGAAAGCTTAATTATTCAGAAATATTCAGTCACTAAATTGTGACAGTTCTATGACAATCATATCTTAACTGTCATCTCTGGCCCTACTTTGGGGGCTCTTGTCATCCGTTGCCTGCTCTATTAGGATACCTTTGTCAGTGATCTTTGCACCAGAACCTCACTCCTATCAGTCGCATAATCTCCACAGAGATCTAACACACAAGCCTTCAAAACAGCCTCTAATGGCTTTTCATTATCTACAGATGAAAACTATACTCCGGACTTCTTACATTTTCAGTAGTGTGGTGGACTAGAGGCTCTGAAGAGCTTCCCGCTACGGGAAAAAAACCCCAACAACCTAGATTCTGGATAAAAGATACCTTTTGATACATTGTTGGGATTTGGGGAACCAAAGGAAATCTCTAAGGGCAAAACAGAACAAAAACCATGCTGTGTAAACCCGAGACCTGGAACCTCTTTGGAGCAGGGAGCTGAGAGCGTGAAGGACTGTAAAGACAGGTTTCCCTGAGGGCGAATGCTGACATCAGCACCCCTGAGCTGGCAGCGGGGAGGAAGTGGAGTCTCGGACTTGGCGCTCAGAGGGGCACTCAAAGGGGGCTGCCCTGGCTTCCAGTGTGCATCCCAGCTCCTGACAAAAATACAGAGCCTTTCTGGGGGCCCCACTGAGACCCAAGACTCTTACAGATTAACCTCAAAACAAACACGATCTCACAGTCTGTGTTTGCCAGAAACACAAGGAATAAGCCTCCATGCTTGAGTCTACAGGACGCACACAGCAGAATTCAGCCTCCAAGGATTTCAGCTGTGAACTATTAGCCACGCAATATTAGCTGGCTGTGAGATATTTAAAGAAAAAGAAAAGGATGGAATCAGTGAGGGACAGATGACTAGACAAATTTGGAAAATAACCAAATAAAACTTACAGAAAGGACAAAATAAAACTGTTTGGAAGTAAAAACTCAGTGGATATAGATGGATTCAACGCTAGATGTGATAAGACTGAAGTGAGAATTGGTGAATTGGAATGTGTATCCAGAGAAACTCTCCAGAATGCAACAAAGAGGCCAAGAAGGTAGAAAATATTTTTTAAAAACTGAGACACAAATGATAAATGAAGTGTAGTGGCCAATTAGAGGCAACATTTGATGAGCTAATAGAAGATCATTTTTCCGGAACTGATGAAAAGCATGCAATCTAAGATACAGGGAGCACGATATATATACAAATAGGATAAGTAACTACAGAAATCTGCAGACTCACATGTTAGAATGAACGTCTACAACACCGGAGGTATTGAGAAAGACAGATGATCTATGAAAGAATAAAAGAGAAGACTTCTCAACAAGAAACCAAGAAGACATGGAATATTGTCTGCTTTCTCAGGGAACAATATCTGTCAACCTACAACAAGGTAGTCATTAAAGAACAAGAGTGAAATGAAGAGGCTTTCCAAGAAAAGATGTTTCAAATAAAAAGCGAGTTTTATCACCATGGAGTCCCAGTAAAGGAACTTGTAAACATTTATTTCAGGAAGAAGGATATTCCAGGAGAAAGGTCTGAAGACTGAGAAGAATAGTGAACAAAGAAATTGGTAGGAGCACCTCGGTGGCTTGATCTGTTGAGCATCGACTCTTGATTTTGGCTCACATCATGATCTCCAGGTTGTGAGACCAAGCCCTGCATCAGGCTCAGCATTGGGCATGGATTCTGCTTGGGATTCTCTCTTTCCCTCTCCCTCTACCCCTCCCCACCAAGCCTTTAAAAGGCTAATCTAAACAGATTAGCCTTTTAAAATTAATTGTAATATCTAATTTGTGATGTTAGGAAAAGAACAAAAATGCTAGATAACAATAGTGCGCAACTGAGGGAGGGTAGGTTAGAGCTACAGGTTCCAAACTCTCCAAATAAAAACTCAGGAGTGAGGTTACTATATTAGCTTTAGATTCTGCCAGGCTACGTATGTGTATTAGAACATTCAATGGGACCCTTTCTGACTCTCTTTTGCTTTAGGTGTTAATAATAAAATAGATACCAGATATCTAGTCCATGTGTGGAGATTTTTTAAAAAATGGATGATTTTTAAAAAAATGGATAAAAAATTTTTTTAAAAATGGATGAAAACCTAGAGCCCCACCGTCACCACACTCACACACACACGCACGCACATGCACTCACACACTCGCACATGTACACACATGTACACACGCGCACACACACACACATAGCAAGAGAGAGTTCAGAAGATTTTAAGGGGACACTGTGGCGGGACAGAAAGAACCTGGGGAGGAGAGTTCTGGGGAGGAGGACTGTTGCCAGGCTTTGAGCAGGTAACTGGACCCCCTTTGGGGGAGGGGGGACACTGCCGCTCACACTCAGCCCCAGGGAGAGAGGCTTTGACATATGCTTCCTGGAATTGGAGAACCAGCGCCTGACTCATGCCTGAGATCATAGTCAGGATCTGACTCTGGCCTGGGAGAGAGACAAGCTGACCTGTAGCTTTGGAGGTGAGGCTGCTGGGGCCTGGCCTGTCCCCCGCGACTGATCAGAGTTAGTGCCGCACTGATGTGGGCCAGATGGGAAGACAGCCACGGCGGCCATCTTGGGCAGTCCAGTAGGGCTGCCAGGAGAGCCGCAGGAGCGCGGCTGGAAGAGGCGGGAGGTCTGTGAGGACCGTGTGACGCGCAGGCAGCGGGATAGGGAATCTCATCCCCGCACACCTTGGAGTCGCCCTCTGCTTGCTCTTACAGCAGCTCCGCTTCTGGAATATATCGAGAAACTGGTCACCTCCCCCGCTGGTTCTGGTCCTGTTCACAGTTACTGCTCACACGGGGCCTGCAATGGTCTCTTTGCTCAGGACCTCTCCCCTCCCCGGATTCCCCATTGGCCTTTCTTCACTTAAAAGCCAAAGTGATTTTATTAAAAAGAAGTCATGTCCTTCCTTTGCTTAAAAACCCTCCAGGGACCTGTCATCTCACGCAAGAGTAGCTCTGATCTAGCTCCCAGCTTCCTTCCTGGCTTCCCCTCCTGTCCCTTCTCTTCCCTGCTCATTCTGCCACGATCTCTTAGACCCTGGGCCGTCCCAGCGACGGCCGGGTGCCCTCCAGCCTCTGGGACCTGTGGTGACCCTTGCCTCCGACTGCAATGCCGCACTCCTCTACTCCACATGCCTTTCCTGCCCAGCTCCTGCAGCTTGCTGCTAAGCACCGCCTTCCCAGGGAGACCTCCCACCGCACCCACCCCGCGGGCCTGCTCATCCCCCGACCCTCCCCACGCCGTCCACCACTTCATTGTCCTCCCCAGAACTCATCACCGTCTGGCGCACAGCGCATGGGTCTTTGGTTGTTAACAACTTTCTGCTCCTGTAATGCACGTTATCCCTGCGCTCCAGGACAGAAACTTTGTGGTTTTGTTCAAGGCTGTATTTTTAGTCGCAAGGATGGTGTGCGCCACACTGACTGCTCAAAATCTTCTGAATGAGAGAGAGTAGGAAATGAAGGGCTCGTGGGGGGGGGGTGGGGGGGGACTAATCCATCTGAAATGACACAGAGTCATCCTGTGACCAAAGACGGAAAAATGTTCATTGGAATTAGCAATGAAAAGGTCAGTGGTCTTCAGAGAGAACAGCTTCAGTCGATGCGTAGGAATGGAAGCCAGACTGTGGTGTTCTAAGGAGGCAAACAGGAAAGAGGGAAATGAGTTCCTTGGTGGGAAACATTGGTTTTCAGTATGTTTGGGTGAGTGGAGCAGGAGACAGAGAGGCCCAGAGAAGTATTTAAAGTAAAAGAGACCAGGCACCTCTGTGAACTGAAAGGAGAAAGCCAACAAAAAAGAAGAGTTGAAGATTAGGAGAGGAGGCAACTTGGGTGGCGTTTCGGTGACCCAGATGAGAAGACACACCTGAACAGTCATAGGAAGTGTTTCTGACCCTCAAGACTGAGGGCAAGGCGGGGAGGAGTGGTCATAGACAGTAGTTCAGTTGGCTGGCAGGAGCACGAGAAGCTGAAACAAATCCTTTGAAAAACCTCTCTCTGCTTGAGGAATAGGGAAGTTCATCTCCCACCAATGAAAGAGAAAACGTCCGGTTGGCAAGGGTGCTCGAGGAGAGCAGTGCAGGTTTGGAATTGTCTGTGAGCGAAATGGGAGGGCAGAGGACGAGCGAAAGAGTTCGTGACAGCCCCGAGGGTTGGAGACCACGAACTTCGAGTTGAGAGTTTTCCCCCAGGAGCAGTCAGTCACCTGGTGTTACAGGATTTTTTGTTCCCTTAGTGCCCGAGGTTCTTGGTCATGCTGCTTTGAAGAATGGAGAGGTAGCCCAGACGAAGAGTGGAGGGCAGCAGAGCAAAGTTTATGGAGCAAATGTATCAAGCTCCTGGAGGGGCGCCTGGGTGGCTCAGTCAGTTAAGCATCCGCCTTCAGTTCAGGTCATGATCTCAGGGTCCTGGGATCGAGCCCCGAATCGGGCTCTGTGCTCAGCAGGGAGTCTGCTTCTCCCTTTCTCTCTGCCCTTCCCCCCACCTTGGGCTCTCTCTCTTTCTCCTCTCTCAAATAAATTTTTTAAAAAATCATAAATAAATAAAACAAGCTCCTGGAGAGGGATGGGGCCCCAAGAGGGTTCCCCTCAGAGTTTCTAAGTTTAGGGTTTTTTGGTTTGTTTTTTTTATTTTAATAAAAGAGCTCTTTTGCAGAGCTATGTTAAGTAACCAGGCTGTGCTGAGTCGTGCCAATCAGGGCTCTGGTCACGTATCTGTCTACCTATTAGGATAATGGCTACACACGAATGGGCTTTTGGGGCTGATATCTGGGGGTTTATGTCTTAACTGGCTCCTTGCAAGGAGCTTTTTGCTCCTTATGCTCCTTGCCCATGATATTGACAAGTGCTTTGTGGTTAATTGTTTCATTTTAGGATGATTTTCAGAAGTCACTTCTGCCAAGGCTGCAAAGTAGAATGTTAGTGCGGGTCCTGTCTCAGCTGCAGAACAGGGTGTCAGTGCTGTTTGATCTTGGCTGTCCCGACTCCATCTGTTGTGGTTGGGGACCCCGGCTCTGACTACCTCACTGTCCAGCTAACTCCTAACACTGGCAGGGGAGAGGATGAGGGGAGTCAGATGCTTGCCAGGCCCAAGGTGCTAGATGTTAACACTGAAAGTCACTGAGGGGAGCATGCAGCCGGGAGGTGGTGGATCCAGACCGGGATCCCCCACATTAGGGAATGGTGTGGTTAGGGGGCTCCTTAGGGTGCACTGGAGAACTTTCACATTCACTCCACAAGAGAGCCAGCATTTGGGTGCCTGCTGTAGAAAGGCTGTGGATGGCCGTACTAGCCAAAGCAGTAGCCCCAGACAGGAGATACGTGACTATAGCAGTGGCCAGGTGAAAAGGAGATAGACACTTGTCTCTTACTCCCTTCCTCTGCTCTGACATTGAATAGAGCTGAGCTCCGAGGAAGGAGCTTTGTCTCGTAAGTAGGTCAAAGACAACCTCCAGATGAGGGAAGGAAAGAGAACTAAAAGCAGGCCAGGGAGGGAGAGCAGCCAGCACAAAAGCCTAGGAGTGGGATAGCACCAGGGGTACAGGGACTCCTTCTAGGGATTCCGAACACCTGATGTGTGCTGGGGTGTGTCACTGGAGACCGGAAGGAAGGTCGCACTTAGACTGGGCATGAATGACGTTAGTGTGAAAACACTCCATCCACCCTATTCCTCAACTCACTCCCAGATTTTCTTTTGCTTTGATCTCTGTGCTGTATTTTTAAATATTTCTTTGTACCTATCTTCAGTTCTGTCTTCTTTTCAACAGGAGTTAATCTGCTGTTGAAGTCAGCAATTATGTTTTTAATTTCAGTTATTTATTTTTCATTTTTAGAAGTTCTACTTGGATTTTCTACTTGGTTTTGTTTTTATAATCTCTTTCTTATTCCTCACTCATATTTTCAAGCTTGCATGTTTTTAAGCTTATTAAGTATATCAATGGTTATTTTATCCTCTGTGTTTTGTAATTGAAATGAATTACCATGTCGGAAGACTTTGCCGGTGTAATTCTGGTGGCTTTTGTACTTGTAAGCGCAATGCATGGTACAGAGTCTGTCCTCAATATATTTGTTACATAAATGAACGAATGAAAATATGTGGGAGGTGTTGGAATAAAAAGAGCAAATGAAACATTAATAGGCAAATTACAGTATAGTGCTGTAAGTCATATTATAAAAATATAAGCAAAGAGCTTTAAGAGCGAGGACAGTACACTGACTCTGCCTGAGAAAGAGAAATGGTATGTGTCCTCTTAGGTATTCAGGAAGGTATTTTCCAAAGGATATATGTTACATGACATAAGAAGTTGTCATAGGTGAGGTTTTTCCCCTTGGCTTATTGTGGTAAATAGAGAATTTCTACTTCATGAGAAATAACACTTCATCTGAATTCACAGTTTAAATGATATTCTCAAGTTCATTGCAGTGTTGCAGACTTAAGACATGACTTTATACCATATTGAAGTCAAGGTCAGTTACCGGTCTGTACTAATGAGGAAAATACTGAGAATGATAAGTCTTCATCTTTTCATCATCTCTCCGTAGAACATCAGTTCCCCTGGTCTCAAATACCACCTACTAGGAACAGCGGGCACAAAGGAGACCCATCATGCTTGCGGTCGATATACACAGGAATTTTCGGTGGGAGGGGAGAGTACCAGGTGTGCTCTGGTGCCCATCTGCTTCCAGTCAGGACCACACGTGGCGGGAACTCCTCAAGAGTTCTACCCCCTTCTTCGGACTGTGCCATATAACAATACCCAGGGCGCTGTCACATTTACTGTGTGCCGGGTACCACTTCAAGCACTTCCTATATTTAATTCTTGTCAGAGTTGAACCTCTGACCTATTTATCTTAATTTTGTATTCTCCAAGGGTGCCCTGTAGGCTTTTATTGGCAGGTTAAGGTTTTGTCTAATGGCCACAGACACTTGTGCCTTCAGGCATCCGCTCATCTCCTCCAGCCTGGCATGTGCTCTGTAAAGCAGCAGACCCTCCCATGCCAGAGATCAGTTTCCATCTCAACCCTAGCCCAAGCAACAGGAAACATGGCGCTAGGTAACAATCACTAGCTTCCCAAAGACATGTTCAGCTTCAGTTTTTATAATGATAATCTATTAAGAGAAACTATGATTTTTATTGTTGATGAAACCATAACTATGATATAAAATTTAAAAATGAGCATCTGGTAACCCATTTTACAATCCATTCTCTATGATCCATTTTCATGGCCTGGAAGTCTTCAGCTGTCCTACTTGAAGAGGTTTTTATTTTTTTTATTTTTTTATTTTTTTTTTAAAAGATTTTATTTATTTATCAGAGAGAGAGAAGGGGAGAGAGCGAGCACAGGCAGACAGAATGGCAGGCAGAGGCAGAGGGAGAAGCAGGCTCCCCGCTGAGCAAGGAGCCCGATGTGGGACTCGATCCCAGGACGCTGGGATCATGACCTGAGCCGAAGGCAGCTGCTTAACCAACTGAGCCACCCAGGCGTCCCTTGAAGAGGTTTTTAAAGCACCTTTAAATGTGCCCATATCTCTATTTTCTTTTGAGAAGTTAAGCCATTATCTTCAATTTATATTGAAGTAGTAATTATACTTGCTATATTTCATAGCCACATTTTCCAAAATATTTTTTTAAACTTGGTTTCAGTATATTCTGCAGTTAAATGTGATGATATATGATGAAATGAAATTTTCAAAAACCTACAACTATGCACACACACACACACACTTAGATCAGAGGGAGATCTAACTTAATATGATTATTTGGAGTTTTATGCATATCCGGTAAGAAAAATATATTAAGATTGTCATTGTCATGTCAAACATGTTACTCAAGTTTCACATTCAGTATCCATTTTAAATTAGTGGTTTGTCTGTCTACGTTAAACCAATATATTAATGAGTAATTCAAATCAGCCCTCTATATTAATAATTTATAGCTGTGGCATCTTGGCAAAATGGACCTCTTATCATCAGATCCTATTTCCTTTGATTAACATAACTGCAAAAGTAGAAGCTCCTTTGGTTACACATTTTTAAACTACAGAAGGACATATTTTGGCATCCATCTTTTGTCAGGCTTGCCAGTTCTCTGCTTTGTAGCTGTAATTGGATCCAATGTATCAGACCAACAGGAGCATTGATCACAGCAATAGCTCTGCTGGAATTAACACCCATTATTAGATTCATAATATCATAGAATATAAAATAATATGTGATGATTATAGTACCTGAAATAAGGCAGTAGAATTATTGAAAAATGAAAGAGAGTTACCAGTATAGAATGTTCCTATCTGTAGGCAAAGTCTCTTAACTCAGAATTAAATCCGATGTTCCCTTTCAAAAATGATTTCATCATCATCATCTCCAAACGAGCAAAAACATTTTCAGTACCTTCAACAGAACAGCTCTTCTCTTTTGCCCTTTGGCTGAAAGCATGAAGAGGTGTTGTTGGGTTTTGGTGGGGGGGTTCTTTTTTTTGTGTGTGTGTTTTTTTTTTAACCTCCTTACTTTAGGCATTTTAGTGATAGTCTGTATTTAAATTTGCAGCCTGATGTCTTATACAGGGAATAAGCTTCTTCCTAAAGATAACTATCAAGAGTAATCAAACCAGCTTTATAATGACTGATGTTTCAAGGTCCTATTTTGCATTAATCAAGGATATTGGCAAGTGTAAAGTATTGTACAATAAAGAAAACTGGGTACAGTCTCATAATTTAATACTGAGCTTCTCAACCAGGAGTCTGCCAGATAGATACTTGAGAACAAAGCTCTTTGACATTCAGGTTTAAATTGAAAGAAAATGAGAAACCAGATAAAGTAAGCCAACCAAATTAATTCACTCTGTAGTCCTATCTGCTTTTTAGTGGAATTCAGAGAAATTCTCTCCCAGAGAAAGTTGGGAGGCCCTTGTGAAACAATTGCTTTAGTGTTTACAGACTATACATTTCTGTGTTTTGCATTCAACCATATAGAAATAATATTTATTGCTGTTCTCCAGAAAATCCCCAGGAGTTCCTATGGGCTTCAGAAAATTTTCCATAAATGTTGTGCATTCCTTATACGGACCCAAGAAAACATCTACCCCAAAGCCCTTCCTGGGAGGAGATAAATAGGCAGTGATACCTGGGCCAATTGTGTACTTAACTCAGTCCTCCTCCACATGGCCCTGCATCTCTAAAAGTGGCACCAGGGACAAAAGGAGTGACCCCTCAGGGTAAACACCAGTCACTTCCCTGCTAGGGACCATTAGAAGAATTGTCAGTGAAGAAGCACTTGGTACAGCAGATTCTACCACACAATTTATTTCTTCTTCTTTGCCCCTAGTAAAAAGAGCATTGATTTAGAATTCAGGAATTAGAGGCTCTACCCTTCCTGATCCTGGAAGTCTCAGGTTCCCGTGTGTATCACAAAGGGGCTGAATTAGGATGTCCCCAGGACTTATTTCTCAACAGTTGAGTTTATTTTAATACCAGACCATCCATATAATGGATCATTGAACTGGCATTTATCAAATGACTGTCACATACTCTGCTAGTACCTTATGGGTTGAGCAAGTTGGAGAAGATGTGTGCCCTGAAGGAGTTTGCAGTATACTGGAGGTGATGTATCTGTAAACAAGAAATTATAATGAATCATAAGCAACAAGTTTGTTTACTGCTACTACAGAGCTTAGGACAGTGCCGGTCACATCCTTGTACTTAATAAATAGCTGTCAAATTGAGACTAATAATTGAAATAAATGAAAAATGTGAATATCCACATTGTATTATGCAAAAACAAAGAAAAGAGGGATTCGTTTTAGCTTGGAGGATAAAGGTTTCACAAAAGGGTAGTATTTCCATTGAGTTTAGACAAATGATAGAGGAGAAGGGTAGGGATAAAGGATATTCTAGGCTAAGGGAGCAGAATGAACAAAAACAGAGATATGTAAATGTATGTCTACCTAATGGACATCACCTTGGAAATTGGAAATCACATATAAAGAGGGGGAAGAGCATTTTAGGCACAAAAAAGCATGGGTGAAAGCTTGGTAGGAAGAGAAACATGATAAATTTGAAGAACTGAAAGAAATTAAGCATGGTAAAGACAGGTTTAGGAAGAATTGTGCTACAAAATGGGACAGCAAAGCAGAGGTGTGGTCTGTGGTGTCCTGTCCCCAGTGTCACAAAGCTAAGAGACAATAGCTTTAAAACTGCCCCAGCCTGTCCACTGGCTACTCAGCATCCATCCACATTCTTCTATGTATATTGGAACATCCAGACAAGAACATCTCCCACTGTTTGTCCGAATGAAGAGATCCTCTCCCCGAAATAATAAGGCACAAAGTGCTCACCTTCCTCTTCCTGAAACTTTCTGGAGTTCGGTGGTAGGAATTGACTGTTTTTCCCATTGCCTTCCCCTCTACAGCGTCTGGGAGTTTGGTTCCTTACTCCATCAGCTGTCCCTTTTCTAACAATTTGTTGACATCTCCCATCTTCTCTTGTCCTCTCTTCTCTCCTGTTCTATTTGCCCTTCTAGGTTTATACCTCTTTATTCCACTTCTGTCACTTCAGTGGGTTTTGGGGAAGGAAAGGTAATAAGGGAATATATCTTATAGTAGTGCTGTGAATGCCCCACCCCGTATTCTCTGGGCCTGCCTCTGAGGACTATTGCAGTCCTGGTGACCGGTTCCCATATGCCCCAAGAGTGCTTATGTTTCCCAAGTTCTCAACCAGAGTTTCCTCTAGAGCCCAGAGACTTGTTCAGCATAAGCACAGGATAGCCTGGAAGGGCCACCGATTTATTATTCATGGGGGCAACACTCAACCAGTGAAAGCGAGAGACTCCATCCCATTCCTGAAAGGACAGCTTTGCAGCAGGATCAAACCTCTTTTGCCCACAGTGGTCATCGGGCCATTAATAAGCTCTGTTGACTTTATCCCTATTTTGTTTGACCTTTCCCACTCCTTGATGCATGCTCTTGGGATCAGTGCCCAGATCAGCTACCTGGGTCCAAGTCTGTTTCTCAAAGACTGCTTCTGGGGGAACCCAATCTGAAACATGTTCAATTTACGTATTATACAAACATATTCTTTTTTGTTCACTCACTTATTGAGAAACTACAATCTCTTACACATTATGAAATTGAACTGGTAACTTGTATTATTAGTTATTTCTATTGTTTGTCAGACATATACTTTTTAAAAAAGATTTTATTTACTTATTTGGCAGAGAGAGAGATCACAAGTAGGCAGAGAGGCAGGCAGAGAGAGAGGGGGGAAACAGGCTCCCCGCTGTGCAGAGAGCCCAATGTGGGGCTCGATCCCAGGACCCTACGTTCATGACCTGAGCCGAAGGCAGAGGCTTAACCCACTGAGCCACCCAGGCACCCCTGTCATACATATACTTTTGTGTGTATATACGTATGTATATGCAAGAATGTATATATATTTTACCTATCTACCTATATAAAATCCACCCATGATCTTACATTCAATGACAGTAGAAACAATGACTTGCACTTAGATATGGCTCCAGAGTCTAATATAGTCCAAAGCGAACAGAGCTGTATAGACTCTATAGAGCATATAATTCGTGGAAAAAATGAATTTATTAAAAAAAATTTACAGAAATGAATATTTACTATGCAGAGAAGGGAAGGATTTGGTAGAGTGATTCGAAGTAGTTTCCAGAAGTAGTTGAGATGGACTTTGAAAGGTGGTAGGGTTAAAAATAGATAAAGGAAGGGGAGGGCATTCCATGGTGGCATACCGGGTGAGGCGGCGATGGTAGTACAGATAAAGAGCCGTGGAGAATGAAGCTAAAGGGAACTGAATGAACGTGGGGTGTGTGAGTGAGGAAGGGAGCACCTGGCCGGAGGCTAGTTTCCTGTTGAGCAGCGACAGAAAACAAGCAATAGAATAACAATAATGGGAAAAGAAGAAATGGCTGAAGGTGATCAAAAGGTACAAACTTCCAGTCAAAAGTTAAGTTGTGGGGATGTAATATACAGCATGGTGACTGAGGTTAACAGTGCTGTGTTGTATATATGAAAGTTGCTAAGAGAGTCTTAAGATTTCATCACAAGAAAAAGCTGTAACTGTAGTGGATGTTAAGGAGATTGAGTGTGGTGATCATTTTACAACACACGCATCTCATCACTATGTGGTGCACTTGAAACTAGTGCAGTTATATGTCAACTGTAGCTCAGTTTAAAAAAAGAAACAATAAAACGAAGTTATTATTAGTTGAAAGGCAGCAGAGGTTTCTAGATAATATGTATATAAATGGAAATCAAGTTGGAGGGTTTTCAGTGGGTCCATTGATGAAGAATGAAGCTGTTAGGGCCATGCTCTCCAGGGGTGCAATCCTTCCAAACTGGAAGCATTGGCCAGGAGAGCATTTGCAAGATCCAAGCCTGCCACCTCCTACTTGGCATTTAGCAGCTCACCAAACCCTGTGGTAGGGCTGATGCCCACACCTAATCCTCCAGACGTTGTAGAGCCCATGCAGGTGGGGTAGACTCTCTTCACTCAGTATCCGCCTCAGCAGGTACCGTTCGTTTTCTGAAGTGACTATAACCAAAAAGAAAAGGAAAGGAAAAACAAAACAAAACAAAGCAGCAGCAATGGAAGGCCTTTAAAGCCCAAGAAATTTAGACTTTGTCACTGGAACAAGAGGGAGTTTTTGAAGGATTTGTGAATATTAACTACAACTAAAGCAGTGGCGGGACTGCGGAGGATTGGCTGCGCTTGTCGCCCCGGAAGGGGTGGAGCAAGGAGGCGGCGGAGACCCTGTGCCGCTTTCTCTGGACTATTAGGCCTCTTCCACCTTCCAGTTAAGGAAACATTTCCTCTGTCACCCACTCTGCATTTAAAATCATGATTTTTGAATTGTTTTCATGCTTTCTTCTTTTAGATCATAGTGTTTTGTTCATTAAAAAGATTAGTTTAGGGGCACCTGGTGGCTTACTAGGTGCAGCATCTGCCTTCAGTTCAGGCCCTGATCCCAGGGTCATGGGACCAAGCCCCACATCAGGTTCTGTGCTCACCAAAGAGTCTGCTTCTCCCCCTCTCTCTGCCTCCAGCTTGTTTTTTCTGTCTCTAATAAATAAAACCTTAAAAAAAAAAAAAAAAAAAAGATTGCCAGTTTAAAAAACAAAGTCTAGGGACACCTGGGTGGCTCAGTTGGTTAAGCATCTGCCTTCAGTTCAGGTCATGATTCCAGAGTCCCAGGATTGAGTTCCGCATTAGGCTTCTTGCTCAGCAGGGAGCCTGTTTCTCCCTCTGCCTGCTACTCTCCCTGCTTGTGCTTTCTCCATGACAAATAAACAAATCAAATCTTTAAAACAAACAAGCAAACAAACAGAAAGTCTAAACAATCAGAAGACTGTGTTCTTTTCTTCCTCGACAATTAGGAAAGGGGGTGGATAGACTTCAGTCTGGTTTGTCTCATTGATTTTTTTTTTTTTTTTTTTTTGAGAGAGAGAGAGAGAGAGAGAACCAAGCATGAGTGGCTAGGGTAGGGGCTGGGAGTCAGACGGAAGGAGAGAATCCCAAGCAGACTCTATACCCAACCTGATGCAGGCAGGGCTAGACCTCACAACCCTGAGATCATGACCTGAGCCAAACTCAAAAGTCAGACGCTTAACCTACTGAGCCACCCAGGTACCCTGTCTCATTGAATTTTAAGATTACTCTTTCTTTTGTAATTTTAAGTTTCTGTACTAAACATTAACATGATGGCCAGCGGCACCTGGTTGGCTCAGTGGATAGAGCATGCTACTCTTGACCTTGGGGTCATGAATTCGAGCCCCACACTGGTATAGAGATTACTTAAAAAAATAATAATAAAGTAAAACGATGGCTGTATAGATGAGCTTATATATCCTAGCTTTGAGATTTAGATTGAGTGTTATTACGAATATTTCCATCAGAAAGTCATTGTCATTCTAAGTTATTTTACTTTACATATTGTTAAATTTTAAGATGATTCTGTTACAATAGAAAATGCTTTTCCCCCATTTTTCTTGAATGTAAAATGGAAATCAATGGAGAAATTTTTGACTATAATTAACTTTCAAGGAATGCTTTTATGGAAATATGGTGATGTACACATGTACTTGAGAATAACATAAATCTAGCTTTCTACCAGGAATATATTAGTATTTTTTAAAAGATTTTATTTTATTTATTTATTTGACAGACCGAGATTACAAGTAGGCAGAAAGGCAGGTAGAGAGAAAGGGGGAAGTAGGCTCCCTGCTGAGCAGAGAGCCCAATGTGGGGCTCAATCCTAGGACCCTGAGATCATGACCTAAGCCGAAGGCAGAGGCTTAACCCACTGAGCCACCCAGGCACCCATATATTAGTATTTTTTAAAAGATTTTTAAAATTTATTTATTTGAGAGAGAGAGAGGGAGAATGATCCAGGGGGAGGGGCAGAGGGAGAGCCTGATGACGTGGGGCTCCATCCCAGGACTCTGAGATCATGACCCAGGTAGGAGCCCCTTAGGAGATAAGAGTGGGCAAAAGGAAGATTATTATTATTTTTTCTTTTATCCTTGTGCTTTGATTTGTTCTTTTCCTCAACAGGCATTCACTGAACACATCCTAGGGGCTGTGCTTTTAAGGAGCACAAACAGGACCCCTGCCAGTGTCTCTTCAGGGCCCTGTTCTCGGGTGGGGGCCAGACCAGGGAGAGACAAGATGAAATGTATTGATGAGTCGCAGGGCTCCGACCAGGGCTTGGTTAAGAAAGACCAGAACAGGATAGGGCAAGGAAAGGATTAGGGCAGGAGAACGTGAAACTCGAATTGAATCTGCAAAGATGAGAAAGCTTGCAGCTGAGAGGGTTGGAAAAAACAGAATGCCTGACAGCGGCGGTGAGGCCCAGTGCTGGGGCGTCCCAGCAGCCCTTTTGCCCAGGCTGACCTCCGACGGTGGATGAAGTGGGGAAGGAAGGTTTTTAGAGTGAAAGGAAATTTGTTTTTCTTTAAAAACTCAAAGCCTGACCGTGATGGTGACAGCAGATAAACGTGCGTTGTGAGGGAGGTGATGATGTCAGCCATTGACAGTGGGTTACACAGTTCCTGTACCTTCTTCTCTTCTGGAAGCTTCAGATGATTTCATCTTCCTTTTGCCCACTCTTGTCTCGTTATGCCTCTCATTTCATCAACTCTATGTCTTAAAATAATTCTCTTTTCTTCCATATCCTGCTTCAGGTAAAACTTCTGGAGAGCAAAGCCCTAGCACTGAGTGTTGATAAAAATTGGCATTTAGAAATTTGGACCAGGCTCATAATTTATAGATTCAATAGATCTTTCTGTATCAGACCCACCTTAAATATCTGTTCCTTTCAATTCTTTCTATTTATAATAGATATTACTTCTCCATTACATTCCAGGTCCTTTGTCATAGTCTAGGTACACTGTGGTGATAGGAATGAATGAAATGGACAAGGATTCTGACCTAATGGAACTTACATTTTGGTAATCATCACAGCTGCTCTGAAAGATTGCTCTCCCGCGTAGACAAAGGGTTTATTAAAATTAGGCTGCTACCTAAAGTTGGGTTTTCTTTCATGGGCTCTGCATAGACACTAGGACAAGACTTTTTTAAAATAATATTTTATTTATTTATTTGATAGTGAGAGAGAGAGAATAAGCAGGGGGAGCAGCGGGCAGAGAGAGAGGGAGCCTCCCCACTGATTAAGGAGTCTGATGCAGAGCTACATCCCAGGACCCTGGGATCATGACCTGAGCTGAAGTCAAACGCTTAACTGACTGGGCACCCAAGTGCCCCAAGAAGACATTTTTTTCTGTTACAGAGGAAAAGACTCTCTTTTTTTTTGGTAGCTGGAGGTTCTATAGGGATAGACCAGTATGATGTGGCATATTTTCTCTAGTTTATCTTGTAAAAGGCAAATGTTTGAAGGTACTAAAAATATAGTGGTTTCAGAGACAGATAAGTGGGTGAAGAGAGAAATATTTAAAGACAAGTTATTTGAAGCTTTCCTTGTCTTGTGTTTTAGTGAGGAGAGAGAGAGAAACGGCCACCAAATGACTAAGACATCAGTAATCGCCAGGGTATACTTTCCATAGGCACGAGAGAAACATAGTAAGAAAGTAGAAACAACTAAATAGAGAATCCTGTTATGGCATTAAAAAATCTGATTTATTAAAATTGCAAGAGATTTGGGAGCATCTGGCTGGCTCAGTCAGTGGAGCCTGAGCCAGGATCATGAGTTTGAGCCCCACGTGTGGTGTAGTTTACTTCAAAAAAATAAAAAATATAAAAAAGTAAAATTGCAATGGACTTTGAATAGAATATTTTCCGCTGTATTTTTTGACCATAGTTTTTACTTGTTATTTTACAGATGCTGTGCCTGCTCCCTCGGCAAAGAGCCCATCTTGGCAGACAAATGTGAGTTTGGACAAGAAATCGGACAGTACCATTACAAATACTGTAACTGAACACCCTTTGCAAATGCCTCTAGAAAAGAAGTCAGTTGCAAAAAGTTTTGAAACGTTGACAACCTTACCGTCATTTCAGTCACCGGATAAAGAGGAGTTTATCAGCCCTAATTTAAGGGTGTCAAAGTCAGAGTCTACTTTCTACAACCAGGCCTCTGTAGAGACACTTTATGTCTCTCCCTCATTTAAAACCTTTAACCCAGTGAAGGAGATTCTAAGCAGTAAGGACTTTCAGAAGCCAACCCAATCCAGCGTTATTCAGTTGGACGAGGAAAACCTCAAGTCTGTGACCACATGGGGTGAGTCTATACACACACACACACACACACACATCCTTCTTTTGAAGCATTCATCTGTTACCTCTCTGTGCTTTCTGGCCCTGTTTTTGGTTCTCCCCATCCAGTGGTATTAAAATGTACGTGCCAGAGTGAGGGACTTCTTTGTTGGGAAAACACCCCTTTTATTAAAGATCCAAGAGGCACTTCATCAACTCGAGGCTCCAAGTGCTTGGCTGAAGTACAGGTTCTGAGCGATTCTAATGCCGAACAAATTAGAAAGAACTAACATTAAATAATAGCTTCCTGTTAGACATTTAGGTTACTTATTAAAAGACTGTATAAAAAAGAATTAGTTATTATGTCTATTGCTGTGTATACACACAATATATGTGTGTGCATGTGTACGTGTGGCCTTTTTTAAAGGGCTGTACTGATTGCAAAACAGTGGTGGAGAATCTCTTCCCTACCACGCCGTACTGGTCACAGTGACTGTGATGGTTTTGGTGCATGGCTGTCCACTGGGAAGTTGTTACTTTGACTTCATCTCTTCCACAAATACCCCCAAAAGTTCATTGAAAATAGTTTTTGGCCATTGCCTGTGTACCAAGTACACTTAGTTATGAAAATTAGCTGAGAGTTCCTCTAAAGCCAGTTAGCAAGGAAGACTTGCTTCTGTTTATAATGAAGTACATAGTATTGTTCTAACCTTCCCGTGGACAATGCTGGTTAAAGCTGGAAAACTAAAAGCTGGTCTGAAGCCCTGTAACAACCAAGGTAGAAAACACAGAATGGGTTAGGACCCTCCAGAAAAGGACTGTGATGTTCTGATATAATGAGTAATGTGAATTTGGTCTTCATCCCTGGTTTCTGGCACAGAGCCTCAAAAACTCTTGGAATTTCCTGAGTGATAGGGGTGAGAAGAATTATATTTTTGTTATTTGTAGTAAGCCCCTTCCTTCCCTTTCTGAGTTTATGCTGAGGTGACACTTGAGGTGACAATTGGAGGTTGGGTGCTGGTTGCCAGGGTAACCAGTCAGGTGGTGAGAGGGTTGGAACTTTTCTCCCCAGCCCCTGACCTCTAGGGATGTTGTGTTATTCACCCAGGGCCAATGATTTGATCAGTCATATCTCTATAATGGAACCTCCATAAAAAGCCTCAGACTGTGGGGTTTAGACAGCTTCCTGGTTGGCAAACACATGAAGTTTCTGGGAGGGTGGTGCACCCAGAGAAGGCAGGAAGCTCTGGGCCCCTTCCCGATACCTTGCCCTGCTCATCCTTCCCATGGGCTGTTCTGAGTTGTGTTCTTTATAATAAACCACTAATAATAAGTAAAGCACTTTCCTAAGTTCCACAAGCCATTGTAGTGAAGTATCAGACCCAAGGAGGGGATCATAGGATCCGTCAACTTACAGACAGCAGGTCAGAGAGATGGGAAGCATGGACTTTTGATTGGCATCTAAAGCACAGGGCAGTCTTGAGACTTGAGTCTTGAGATTAAGGAATCGAGCCCTTAATCTCTGGGTCTGCACTAACTCTGGGTAATGTCAGAGTGGAGTGAAATCGTAGGACACCCAAGTGTCCTATACATGTCTTTGTCACATACAGAGAATGAGAGAAATCCATGTGTAAAACCCACACATTTGGCATCAAGAGTGGTGAGAACGAAGTAGGAAACTAGTTTACTTTTAGTTGGTCCCACATTCACCTCAGTTTTCCCACTGTGGATCATTTTCTTGTTGGCAGAGTAGGATCATAGAAACTGAGGGAAAGTCAGAGGCCTGGACTCTCCACGGTCTCACTGACCTTGGGAGACAGGCTTGGAGTTCAGGGCCTCCCTGGTAGCAGGGACTCCAGGGTCACTATTCCAGAGGAGAGGAAGTCCAGAGGAGAAAGCCCAAAAGTCTTTGCGTAACTTCCTCCTGAGAAACATCTGCCTCCTGCTAAAGCTGCACACATTCTGGATGTGGTGCCAGGATACTAAACAGGAAGCAGCTTCTAGGGCCCAACATGCTAAAAAGAGATTCTGGCTTTCTCCTGGGGCTAGGAGACGGGCTGGAGCGCAGGATCGGCCATGCCATAGCAGTTCCGGTAAGGACTCCATGCTCTCAGCCGGGATCTCTGACAGGCTCCCCCATGAGCACCAGAACGACCTTCCAGGGGGAAGCGCAAACCAGAACTAGACCAGCCCTCACAAATGCTGAAACCCAGCTCCAGCTGGAGCAAAGTCATTCCTTTGTATCCCATCTGTCTTCTAGATGACAGCGAAATCCTTTCCTAAGAGCTCCTGTCATTTTTCGCACAAGATTTTTGGCACTCAGAATCCAGAAGAAAAACAGACAGCAGAAGCAGACCCACAGATAAGCTAGTACTGACATTGTAAGACAGGCACTTTAGGATAACTGGGGTGAATAAGACCAAGAGCACAGAGGGAAACATGGAGGATTTCATCAGAATACTAACATCTGTAAGGGAAGAATGATATGCACGTTCCAGAGTGGAAACATACATTAGCCAACATTAAGACCCTGAGGGCACACTTCAGTCCTACGAAATATTAAAAGAGAACCTCAATGCTGGCCGGGGAGCTGGGCAATTCTGTGGGAAATCCCAACAGGGAAGAAAACTCGGAAGGGATGAACCCCACCCCACATTGTCTGTAAACTCTGCCTGGATCCTTGACTGACTGTTAAACTACACAGGGAGAAGAAGACCCCAGTGTGTGGGGAGGGGGGAGGCAAGGATGAGCAGTAGAAATGATAAATATGTGGGTAAATATAAACTTCAATTTTTTTTTAAGATTTTTTATTTATTTATTTGCCAGTGATAGAGGGAGAGAGAGCGAGCAAGCACAGGCAGACAGAGAGGCAGGCAGAGGCAGAGGGAGAAGCAGGCTCCCTGCCGAGCAAGAAGCCCGATGTGGGACTCGATCCCAGGACGCTGGGATCATGACCTGAGCCGAAGGCAGCCGCTTAACCAACTGAGCCACCCAGGCGTCCCTATAAACTTCAATTTTATTCTAATTTTAAAATGCATATGACTATTTAAGGGAAAAATTTCATAGTTTGGATTTTAAAATGGAGACGGAGAATATGTTCCGACCCAGCGTAAAGAGAGGCTGAATCGGAGAGCTGTTAGCGGCTCGGGCCCTGGAGTCCCACTGCCGGGGCTCACGGCCTCAGCCCAGCCACTGCTCGTGTGACCTGCCTGCGTCGAGTGCCAGCAAAAGAGTTTGCTGTTACTCCAGCGTCTGTATTTTTAGTTCTACTTGTCAAGCTCGAGGCCCTCAGCCCCCTCCTAACCCTCCAGATCCATCCCGGTTATCTCCCAAAAGTCCCCAGGAGATCCTTGCTTATTCTTGGGAATGAGGAAACTCTGATCCTTCCAGAAAGGGCATTCCAGGCCGAGGAGTAATGTTGTGATTGTCCAAAGAGATTTTAGGGAGCTCCGAGTCCTTCTCCACAGAGCAGCCAGACAACATGAGGACTTCTGTGCCCCACTGGAACCCCAGACTTCTCCCCGCGTTCCTAGAAATCAAATAACCTGCTGCTCCCCCAGCAGCCTGGTGTTCTGTTTGCCAAGTAAACCAAATGGCTTGGCCACCTTTGTGCTGCTGTTCCCTCGGACCGGAACACTTCTGATCTACCCCTTCCCCAGTTCGCTCCTGCTCACCCTCCGCTCAAAGAGCACTTGTGTAAGATGTTCTGAGCCCCTCGATTACTTCAAATCCTCTCCCTCTATATGTTGTCTTAGTACCTGTAATTATCCTCCTAGCGCGTGTGCTCATTCGAATTCATTACATTCTAATTCAATACCTACATAATTATAGTATAGTCTAATTATAGTATAGTCTAATTATAGTATAGTCTAATTATGTAGGTATTGAATTGTTTGTTGTCTCCCCCGCCCCCCACCCGAGTGGAGTAGCCCTTCCTGAGGGACGGGACCCTGTCTGCCTGTTTACTATTGTATCCCCAGCACCAAACTCGGTGTCGTGTACGTAATAGGTACCCAGTATTTAATAAGTGAATTAAAAGCAGCCTAGTAAGACAGGAATGGAAAGTGTGCATGAAGAAATAACAGAATCAAACACCGGAGAAATATGCCAGGACAGAGGAGGTGTGTGGGCCAGGTTAAGGAGTTTATTTTGGACTTTATTTCGAAGAGAATGCAAGTCACTTAAAGGTATTAAGCCTGGTGAGTGGCTTTTCATATGCGTTCTAGAAAAACTAGCGTCAGAGAATGTGGAGGATTGTCATGGAGGGGGCGAAACTGGGACAGGGAGCCCCGCAGGGGCTGTTGCAGGGGCTGTCGCTGGGAAGGAAACCACCGAGTGGGAGACAGGAGACAAGGGGGGGGCACTAGCCTGAGATGGGGCACGGCCGGGGGCAAGCAGGTGGGCTAGAACCCAGAATAGAATACACTCACCTCATCCCGAGGGCCTGTACCGAAGGAGGGGCAAGGATGTATCAGATGTGAGGGAAGGAGCTCGTGGTTTTTAATAACTGAGATGTGTGGAGCTTTTTGCCCCACACATTATGTGTCATGGCCTTCGTATCTTATTGTCTGATGTCACCTGCCCAGACAGAGGGGTTTGGAGTCGTAGAACTGCGGTAAAAAGACGGGTAAGATTTAGAATAGCCACTTCAGAGAAGGGAAGAAGGAGCCAATAAGACCCTGATTCAGGCACCGTTATTTGTAGGAATCCTAATTTGCCGGATCCTTTTCTCCAATAGTGCTGAGCAGCCTCGGGGTAGGAATAAAAAAGGTAGATATTTGAATTGAAATAAGATTAGGACCGGAGCTTGCAAACCATAGCTTTGGGGCCAAATGAGGCCCCTCCTTGTTTTTGTAAGTGAGATTTTATTGGAACAACCACAGCAATTGGTTTACATGTAATCTCTGTTTGCTTTTGTGCTACAACAACAGAGCTGACTAGTTGGAGTAGAGGCTGTAGGTCTCATAAAGCCCAAAATATTTACCATCTGGTCCTTTATAGGAAAGGTCTGCTGACTCCTAGATTAGGAATTAGCATGACTCCTAGATTAGGAATTAGCAGCAGATAAAGCGGAAAAAACGTGGAGGGGGTAATGGGGGAAGTAATGGGGGTAATGGAGGTGATGGGGGAAGACAAGAAAGGAGAGGCAGGTGGGCGTTGATGGAGAGAAAGTACACGGATCCTTGGATCTTCTGGCTCAATGAGGCCAAAGTATAGATGCATTAAAAGGAAGAAGAGGGCTGGAAATAATCAAGAAAATGTCCTCTTGGAAAGCAAGATTTCAGAGCAGGGCCGTTCTACGTGATGGCCTGTTCCAGAAAGCGCTGAAGGCGCTCGTGGTTGAGGAATTCAGGAAATGATGAGGTAGGGTTGATGGCTAGTGTCTGTGGGTGTAGGGTGACCAAGGCTAGAAAGACAGCGTCTGTTTTCTGTTTTTTCTATTTTTACTGTTCTAAGAAGTATTTGTGTATATGAAGGGTCCAGGCCTGGTGGTATAAACTCTTTGGAGATAATGAGCTGGGTACATTTTAAAAGATTTCCGCACTCACAGTGTAGCGGATTTCAGCCATTGGGGGACTGTGCAAGGCAGCCGCCCAATACACGTTAATATTTTCATTCTGATACTTTCACTGAATCATTTGCTGCAGCAACTTCCTTGACCTTTTGATGCTAAATAACTCTGTTCCTAGAAAAGTCCATTCCTTCTCCTCCTCTGTTTAAATTTTAAGTTATTTAGCTGTAGGTCCAACTATTCTTTTAGGTCATTAGATCGTTTGTCACGCACACTGGAAGAAAAAGGGAACTAGTAGGTACATGGAAGTCAGATCATTATATTCACGAGCCACAGTTCAGGGAAGCGTGTTAGCCTGCGCTGGACTTGACTTTCTAATTTGGGGGGAGGAAACGAATCTATACATTCTCGTGCTGGGTTAGCGGTGAGTGTTCTCCCTGGCTCCAGCCTTTGTTTCTGTCTCATTGATCCCATTTTTGTACCTGGATGTCAGTAGTGGTTGTTCGGTAGAGCTGTTTGTCAGTCCATCTTTGCTAAGGAAAGAAACCACACATCACACACACACACACACACACACATGCACATGCCCTTTAACTTTTTGCTTGTGGAAATCTTTAGAGCCAAAATAATGAACATTTTCCAAAAAGAAATGGGGAAAATGGTAGAAAACTGCTCTGCAGACTTGCTCAGCTGACCCTGAGCTCCCGGTCAGGCTGGTTCAGAAGCAGCGGGCAGAGTGGAGGGTAGAAGCGAGTCTAATCATACCGGTAGGAAAGTCCGGGCGGCACCCGCGGCGCTGCCCCCAGACTCGGCCCCAGCAAGTCCTCCAGCCGCACAGCTCCTGCCTGCCTTCTTGCAGACAAAAAGACACACGGAGTTGGTGTTTTATATTCAACAAACCAAATTTACAGTTCACAGATAAGTAAGAGAAGTCATCATTAATCCAATAAACCAATCGTCCCAATAACAATTTAGTATTAGTGATTAGGGGCGGACTCATTGGCATTTCTCTCAAATTTTATGTTATTCCTAAATCTGTTTCTTTCATATAGTTTATTTTTAATAATGACATTAAAGTAAATTTTCAAATATTGTGTTTTTAAAAACTGAGCTCTAATTCATGGACCAGAAAATGTGCTCTATTAAAGGGTACAATTTAGTAGGTTTTAGTATATCGCCAGAAATTTTCAATCATCACCACTAATTCCAGAACATTTTCATCACCCCAAAGAAGTCCTGCATCCATTAGCTGTCACTCCCCATTCCTCCCTCCCACTAGCGCTCCCCCGGAACCAGTAATCTACTTTCTCTTTTCGCCTTCTCGGGACCTCTCATGGTATGGAATCATACAATATGTGTCTTTTGTGTCTGGATTCTTTCCCTTTGCACCGTGTTTTCAAAGTTCATCCATGTTGTCACATAAATCAGTACTTCCCTCTTTCTTGTGGCTGAGTGATAGCCTGCTGCAGAGATAAACATGTTGTATTTACCCATTCATCAGTTAATGGATATTTGAGTTGTTTCCACTTTTTGGCTATTACGAATAATTTTGCTATGGACACTTATGTAAAATGCTACTTTTTACATCACTGAGCAAAACCAGAACGTCTTATTTCATGTGCACAGTTAACTTGACAGTCATTATATGTCAGGAAAACTGAGAGGAAGGAACTGGACAAAAAATAAAAATTTCCTCTGTTCTACAGTGAGTAGTTGGAAGTGTTTAGTTGACTAAGGACCTGCCGCTAACAGAAAAATTTACATTTACGACTACAGCTGGAGAGAGTTTAGAAATGTTTCTAGAAACACATTTGTCATTATATTTTTGCAAGGCAGTTCTTCTAAATGCTTCTGAAATTTAAAGTTACAATATAATAATCAACGGGTCTGATGTTTTCCGTGAGTATAAAAAGTTAAAGATAACACATGAGCAGTTGGAATCATTTTATAGGTGCTATCTTTAAGCAAGTGCGACATTAATTGGCATACATCTATCACACAGGGAGATTTTTAAATGGCAGCCCGTTCTCGCCGCGTCTCTGTTGCATTGCAGCTTTGGTGGCTGCACTGTATGGACAGGACGAATGTCAACAGGAGAGTCACAGAGCCTTCTACAGTGAGGGGGAGCCCGAGCAGGATAACGCAATGGGCAGGAGGCAGCCTGAAGAGAGCGTCATGTGTCCGCTACAGCTGTGGTGTGTTTGGAAACAAAAGTAAATTGGTGTGCGGCAATTAGAGATAAAGTGGCTTTTTATGGGCAAGAGCCTGTGAATTGAAGCTACGAAACTGTAAACAATGATAAGCCGGTTAGGCAGCAGTTGCAGCTCCAACGGGAAAGAAAGGTGGACAGAGAGGAGAAAGCCGGGATTCTCCGACTTGGGCAGGCATCAGAAAGAGCTGGAGGCCGGCTGGAGCTCGGCTTCCTGGGCACGACCCTAGTTTTTTATTTCGTTTAGGGGGCTTGGGTCCAAGAACCTCATTTCTGACGAATTCCCGAGTGCTGCTGCCGCATGTTCCGGGCGCTCAGAGAACCGCCAGCATCCAGAGAAAGCCGGTGGAAGTGAACCAGGTTATTGTCATCGTGTCGCCCCACGTGACTGCCACACCTGTGTTATCCTTTCTCAGTGAACTGCCGGACAATGGGCTACCCCCAAATGAGGGTACACCAAGAAAGAGACATCGGGTATGGAAACCAACCCAGAAGAATGGGGCAGGGACATGTTAGGGGACAACTGTCGCCCAAACAGAGCACACTCAGAGCGGCGGTGTGACTCCGAATGCGTCGAGGCGCCCATCACCATCATGCCGTCTATTCAGCACGATGACGACAGACGTCAGGATGAGGCTGACCTAGATTCTTCCGTGCGCTCCTCTGGCCTCGACCATGTGCCGATGAAGCTCCCGTTTTCCTTTCCGTGCCCTGCTGCTGCATCGGCTGAGAAGACGCATTTCACCCCCACAATGTCTTGTGATTGGAATTTTTCCTAAAAGCTGGAGATGGGCCTCAGAGAGCTTTGAAGCAGAAAATAGAAGCCGCCTGCCCCAGTCATTTTTTTTTTTATTTTACAGGAGATTCAATTTGGTTTAAAGGGACATGCATATGTAAAGCAAATAAAATAATATGTAAGTCATGTGTGTTAAGGGGTCGGTGTTAATTTCCCTGTTCTTTGACCTCAGCTTTTTTTAATTATTACTAAAGTAACAAGTCTAGTTAGCTGTAATGATGTTGGAACTGGAATTTGAACTGGATTTGTACGAGTTTTGGAACTCGTACACTAATGCACGCATGAGTGTAAGTAAGTATTCCAAGACAGGAAACGGTTCTATGTCAAAGGAAGTTTGGAAACCCCTTGAATAAATTATTGTAGATTTCTCAGAACTTCCAATGTGCTAATGTTCATTATTAAACTCCTCAAGGGAGGCACAGTGTGCAATTACCCAGTCTTATCTGACTTTACAATCCTGTTTTCACCAAACATCTTTTTACATCTTAAGGAACACAGCGTTCCTCAGAACACGGGTTGGGAAATAACGATGTAGAATGAATGCAAAAGAGGAGAGTATGATTTTGCCTGAAATGGAGTTAAAATGGCTATCAAATGTTTAGTTTTGTGGAAAACAGGTTTAGAATGCTTTTTATTTATTATTTTTTGATGAAAAAAAATTATATACATGGACTCAAATGTTTCCCATCTCAGGTTGTTTGGAGTTTAATCTCGACTGTGTTTGAGCAGTTAGAGAAAGAAATTTGTTTCATAGCTTTCGGGTTCTTGTAGTTGGTTGTTCATTTTGCCATAATATTCTCTGTAGAAAAAAAAAGAAGAAGGAATCTAAGTTACAGCTTTCTCACACTGTCTACTTTAAATGCCAATTTAAAATGCCACCAGTCAGTAGAATAGGGTGTAATACTTTACTTTTCTGCTCTCTGGTAAGTGTAGTGTAAAAATATGTCCAGCACAGTTCAGAGTCAAGGCGAATATTGGTACTTTGTTAGCTTCATTTCCATGGCGGTAGTGGTATAGGATACCTCTTTGGATTTTCTCCACTTCCTGCTTTGGGTTTATTTAGGCTTATTATGAATATTTAACATATACCATTTTAAGGAGTGTATGTTGAGACCTTGCCCATAGGATTATACATTGTAAAATTATTTATTACTCTCGTTTGTACATTGCATAATCTTTCTCTCCCATTTATACCTTTCAGTTTCAACCACCTCTGAAGGAACGTCCTCCTTTTCTACTTTATCTCTGTCACCTCCTGACTCAGCCTCTCCAGAAAAGTCTGTTCATCTCTTTCACCCGATTTTGGCTGGACCTTCCTTCTGGACTCTGTCCCGTCAGCAGTCTTCTGCCTCCTTTAAGGGTAAAGATAAGAGAGCCAGGGCGCATCACCCCTTAGCTCCTAGGGGCCTAGTGTCTTCTGATGAAGAGGAAGATGACCACCTCAATCTACTGCAACGTCTTCCAGATAACTCTGAGTCTGCCAGGAAGCAGGCAAGTCCTGCTCCTGGCCATAATTGGGCAGAGTTTCCCACTGCAAATGTAGACCACTTTACCTCTCTGTCCTGCCCGAGTTTTCAGCCAACTGAAGGCCTGCCAAAAGAGCCTGAGGGAAGCAATTCCATTAAAGCTCTCCTTGGAGAGGTGAAAAATGCCGTAGTCAGACTACACGAAGACCTGAACGTGGTGATACGGGAACTTCGTGTAATCAGTAGCCATCTGGTGAGCATGAGTGGGAATAGTCCACAACTAAGCAAATCTTCACAGCTTCCCCAGTCTTCTGAGGGGACGTCGGATCACATCTAATAAGCTCCATAGCCATATTTGATAGAACTTACGTGGTTCCACTTCCCAAAGACTAGGATGACCTCCTGTAGATTCTTATAAGGTGGTGGTTTGATTTTTCCTTGTCAGGCTTATTAACCAATCTCTTTCAAACCAATAAACTCATTTGGTTTATTTTTTTAAAGAGAAAAGGTATCACCTTTGATAATGTCAGATTTAGATATGAACTAATGTTCCTTTGAAGCTGAAGAGAATTTTCATCCTTCCACGCTTTGGACTTTACCTCAAGATACGTTAAACATTAGTGGAGGTTGTGGGAAGACAAACTACAGAAGGCTGTTCTAGAGCATTTGGATAAGCAGGCAGTCCAAAGCCCTTCACAGCCTGGATAGATGTTTCCTATGGTCTCGTGCCAAGTTTCAGATTCCCCAAACCAAGGGCCAGCAATCTTTCCCTTCTTGTGGCTGCCACTGTTGGTTGGGGGTTAAGCTGAGACAAGTAAGACACTGACCAGGAGTTTTTATGTTAATTTATATTGCAAAGTGAATTCAAATGCATACTTTTTTCTTGTATTTGGAAAATAAATTTAATATTTTTCATCTAACATGTATCTTTTTAATTTGACAGCCTTTCAAGTAGAAATGTCTCAGTTGTTATATTTATGGGAAAATGATCTAGTTTGGGGGTCATAGACCAGTGCTTCTCAACCCTGCTGCACACCAGAATCACCAGAGATGCTTTTATTCCTGTTTTATATTAATTTGAAAGGACAGTGCAAGGGCTCTGTGTACCCATCACTCAGTTTCGACAATTACCAACTAAAAGCTAAAATAATTCCTGATTATTTTGAAGAAATATGGGACATTCAAAAATATCCTAATGCTGGGTGCATTCCCAAGCCAAAACTGATTTTCCCTGTGCAAACTGGGTTAAGAAGTAGAGGGAACTGCCAGTGGAACTGTTAGTGGGAAGACTGTGATGTGGGAGGAGGTTTGGCATATTTGCAGAGGGGCAAGGAAGTCACTGTGGCTGGTGTGAAGTGGGGACAGGAAAGAACGTAGGAGATTTGAGGTCCTGGAGGAAAGGGCAAGGAGTAGTGCCAGATGATACAGGTTCTAGAAGACCATTGTTAGAGATTTTGACCTTTATGAAATAAAAACTGTGACAAGATTTTAGGGTGAAAAATGATCTTAGGGCTCTAAATGATCGTTTTGGCTTTGGGGGAGAGATGGAGGCCATGGGGTGAGGCAGGTAAGCCAATCAGAAGGCAATGGCAGTTACCCAGATAAGAGCTGATGGTGGATCAAACCAAGGTGGACATAGTGAAGGTATGTCAAAAGTGATTCGTTTAGGGATTTGCTGATGCATTGGATTAAATATATGATAGTGGAGAGTGACAGCCAAACCCCAAGGTATTGGATTGAGCAATTGAAATTCAAGATGAATTTGCCATCAACTGGAATGAGGAAGGTTGCAGATAAGGCAAATGTTGAGGCATTCGATCTAGATCGGTTAAATCTCAGATTGCATAACCCAAGTGGAGATAGCAAGTAGACAGCTGGACGTGAGACTTGAGTCTGAGAGAGAGACCTAGATTGGAATGGAGGAAGGGGTTAGTAATGAGTGGTTATTTCAATCTATGAGACTGGATAAAATTGCCAAAGGAGTGAGTATGAGAGTGGAGAGAATTTGAAGGCCTGAGCCCTTGGGGCATTCTAACAAGATCATCAAGAAATTGAGCAATCCATGAATGAGGCTGAGAAGGAGCTACCTCTGAACAAAGCAGTAGTGTGTAGTGTTTAGAAGCCCAGGGTGTTTTCCTCTTCTTGACCCTTTCTTCTTCCATATGCATTTCAGAAGCACCTTTCCAAGTTCTTTCCAAATCCTATTAGATTTGTTTTAAGTTTTTTAAATTCCACTTACTTAACATTCAGTGTAATATCGGTTTTAGGTGTACAATACAGTGATTCAAAGCCCTATTTGATTTTGATCAGAGTTGCATTAAATTTACTCTTTGATTGAGGAAATTTTTTTTTTTTTTTACAAATTTAATCTTCTAATCTAGGAGCATGGTATATCTGTATGTTTCTGTGGGTGTTCTCTTACAAATTTTATGTTTAGTCTTTCAGTCCATGAGCATGGTATATCTCTATGTTCACTTATGTCTTCTGTTAGTGTTCTTCAGTAAACTCATAATCTCCCGCACAGAGGGCTTCTATTTCTTTTTAAAGACTTAATCCTTTCATGTTTGATATTTTTGTGCTATTATAAATGCTACCTTTTTGCTGGTCTTTAAATTTGGGGACAGAACAGTTGAGAGAAATCTAAATATCCATCAAGATTCACTAATAGTTAACATGTTACTATGTTTGCTTTATCTCCCTCTCTTACTAAACATGTTTCTGTCTTTATTATGTAGACAGGTAAATAGATAGACACATGCATGTGTTGCTGAACCATGTGAAGGGAAGATTCAGATATCCTGACACTGCATCACGGAATACTACACAACTTACTACATGAATCGGGGTGATTATTCTCCAACTTACCTTTCCAGTTAATCAGTTCTTTCTTCACCTGTATCTAATCTTTGCTAAATCTTCCCATTAAGTTTTTAATTCAGTTATTCTTCTTTTCATTTCTAGAATTCTACTTGGTTCTTTTAAAATCTTCTAAAAGTTTCCTTTAAAAAACTTTTCATAGGTCCATGTTTCTTGCAGGTATTTTTAAGCATAACTTTACTAGTAAGAATATTAAGCAAACTAGTATAGAATTCTTACTAGTAAGAATAATAAGTAAACTAGAGAGAATTCTTACCAGCAAACCATTGAGAATATATGCATTTAAGGCTATAGATTTCCCTTTACTGCAACCCACAAAAATAAAAAATTGAGATATAATTCACAGACCATAAAGTTTACCCTTTTAAGGCATCTAATTGAGTGGTTTTAGTATATTCATAGAGTTGCATGACCATCACTACTATCTAATTCTAGAATAGTTTCATCACCACAAAAAGATACCCCGTACTCATTAGCATTAGATACTCCCCATTTTCCCCCCCTTCATGCCCCTGGATACCTCAAAATCTACTTTCACTTTCCATGAATTTGTCTATTCTGGATATTTCATATAAATGGAACCAGATGTGGCTTTTTGTGCCTGGTTTCTTTCACTTAGCATAATTTTGGGGGAGGGGGGTTCAGTCACGTTGTAGCATGTATGAGTTCTTCCTTCCTTTTTAAGCCTGAATAATATTGCATTGTATAGATATACCACATTTTGTTTATCTATTCATCAGCTGAGAGACATTTGGATTGTTTGCACTTCTGGGTACTATGAATAATGCTGCTATGAATATTTGTGTGAACATATGTTTTCCACTCTCTTGGGTATATATCTAGGAGTAGAATTTCTGGGTCATATGGTAACTCTTATGTTTAACTTCTTGAGGAGTTGCCAAGCTATTTTCTGAAGTAGTTTTTACCATTTTACCACAGGTATTGGTATGTAATATTGTCATGGTCCTTTGGCTCAAAAAATATTCTAATTCCTACCATGAAGAAGTATAGAAGTATATTTCTTAACTTCTCAGCATTTGTACTGTAATAACTCTAACATCTAAAGTTTTTATGTGTCTGTTTCTGTTCTCTATTATTACCCTGCTGATTTGTGCCCATGATGTTAATTTCCTTGTGTGCCTGGTTATCTTTGGCTATGTGCTGGTCATGACACTTGAAAATTCATTTGTGTGATTAATACAAGAATTTGTCTTTGCTTCTGCCAAGTGCCTGGTGCTATTGCACCACCATACTGGTTAGATAAATGAAGGCCATAGCTTGAAGTTTTCTAGAATACCCAGGTAAACCCCAGACTTAAACTCCTCTTATAAAGGACGGTTCATTTCTAATTCACTTTCATTGCATAGCCGGTGGGTTCCACTTTGTTGTAAGGAGCATGTCTTTTTAGACTTCCCACCTATGTGAGGTGATTTCTGTTCCTATCACCACCAAAAGGAAAGTTGGAGTTTGTTGAACTCAGCTAATGCCCTTAGGGAAAAGTGGTATTTGTGATCATTTACTTATCAGGTCTCTGGGTTTGTTTTTGTTATTTTTGTCTTTTTTGTTTGTTGGTTTGGTTTGGTTTCAAGTACCTATTTCACACAAGACTCTCCTGGGCCCTGGAGATTCAGTGGTAAGCAAAACCAAGATATTCCTGCCCTCACAGAGAACTGAGTTCTAGAGTTCTGGAGGAATTTGATAGATTAATCAAATTGTTTTGTTTTGTTTTTCAAACTGTAAAAGTCTGATGGTTCTGGGAAAGGAAATATAGGATTTGACCTGGTGAGGGGTTCAGGGAAAGCTTATTTAAGGAAGTCACTTGAGCTGAAATACAAGTTCTAGGATTATTGAAGTAGATGCCACTAATAACATATGGGGCAAGTCAACCTCTCTGTGAAATAACATAGAGCATAAAATAAGGATGAAATCTTAAGACATCTTCTGTTAGCTTTCTTCATACATCTGGGAGACCTAGAAATGGATTCTTAAGGGATAGCAGGATACAGTAGCTCCTTTTTTCACTGGCTGTAAAATTTCTTAGTTGTATGTTGCTAAGAGTTGAGAAGAAACAAAGCTCCAGAGATTCAGCACTCCTCCCTCCCCTTCCCCCATTACCAAAAGGTGTTGCATCAGATATCTTGAAATTCACTCAGAGAAACCCTACAAATAACTAAGGCAACAAAAGCTATCCCTTTGAGAAGCTACTTTACATGCCCATAGTAACTTCAGATTTTAACTAAGTTTTACGTAGCTCCTATATTTTAATTCAACCATTTTTTAATTAGTATAATTAACAAACACTTATTAGAGTTTCTATTTAGCCAACTCCATTAAGTGAATAGAACAAACTCGGCTTAAATTAAGAACGGGTATATTCTGATTGACTTTGTAATTATCTCAGATTAAAAATACGTCATTAAATGCTATTAAGTATTTTATTATTTGAAACATGAGGATCTTATTATAAGGCAGTTATGAAAATATCACAGTTTACCTATTGTCAAGTTACTGATGTGTTCATCCTTTAGATTTATTAAGCACTCATTATGAGTAGGCAATTTGCTAGACATTGGGGACACAATGGTGAACAAGATGGGAGCAGTCCCATCCTCAGAGCTGCCATTTCATCGGCAGAGTGTGATATGTAAATGCTATGAGTTTAGGAAGCAGTGGATAGTGTGGAGAGGGCCTGGTAAAGAGGGATAGCCAGCTCTGATTTAGGGGAGGGTCGGGGAATGCTTCCTGGAGAAAATGACTTCCAAAATGAATCCTGAAGAATAAGCAGGAGTTTGTCAAGCAAAGAGAGAGTAGAGAGATAATCTTCTAGGCGGAGAGAACAGCATGTACAAAAGCTGGGAACAGGAGGGAGCTAGGTGAGCCTGAGGATCAGACAAAGCTGTTGGGTCAGAGATTTGAGCACCTTGGTTTCCCTTCACGCAGAGACACCATGATGGTTACGAAGTATTACGTAGTATTAACTGACTGAGTAACAGAAAAGGACTGGATGACAAGGAAATGGATCATATTGGAAATGAAGCATCCTAGAAATTTGGGGGTTACCAAAATCCATTCACAGACTGATAAAAATAGACTTGATAGGGGTTTTTTGGTTTTAGGGTTTTTTTGTTTTGTTTTGTTTTGTTTTGTTTTGGAGACCTTGGCAACTCATCTTCCCCACAAATCGCAGGTGGTTGTGACAGTGTTTGCTCTGGCTGTGTGAGGAATGTCGTCTTTGTGTGCCTTCCTTCTGAAGAGAAGGTGAGTCCTGAGAGCAGCCTGGTGAGTCAGTAACGTGCTTGCCTACGGGCGACTGTTTTTCTAGGTCTCACTGCATTTTTAATAGAATGGATTCTGAGATGTGATAAAAGGATTTAGATATGTGGAATTGAGAGATTTTTCTTTCTTGCAGAACAAGTAATTTGAGGAGGCCAAGCATATTATTGTTATGCCCCAATATATGTGCCACCTCTTATCAGCAAGCAGGCTTAGAAAAGAGTAAATTGGCTCAGAAGAAACTCGGTTTTTCAAGATGATTTTGTTTGGTAATTTCAAATTCTGTTTTCTCACTGATGGTGCAGAAAGTTCTCAAAGATATGGTAATTACTGCAGAATTACGGCTTCAGGCGTTCGCAGCCATTCAAACAGTGAAACTCCATTATGAAAATACCTTGGTCTGTGTGTTCTGTTGCGCCACAGTTGAAAACTTGTCCCTTATACTGTATCCTGCACCATTCTTATAGAACACCAGGAACAAAATGCAGAAAGTAGATATTCTAGGGCTTGCTGATTAATTAAAAATAGGGCGTGAGAGAGCAGTGCATCAAGGATGAGCTCCGGAATTCTAGTTTGTTATCATTATTAATAGTAACTTAATAACACTAATAATCGTTGACATTTATTGAGTGCTAACAATGGTCTAAGCAGTTTTAATTCTCCGAACAACCCTACCTGGAAGGTTCTAGTATTGTCACGATGCATGTAAGAAAACAAAGGCTAAGGAGAGCTAAAGAGCTTGCCCACGGTCACAGCAAGGAACTTGCCCAGGAAACAGCAAGGGTCCCAGCCACACCTTGAACCTTGGGCTGTCTTAGTGTTGAGTCTGTGTATGTCACCATGGGGCCTCACAGCCTCGCAATCCAAGGTGAAGGCGGCCAGCTGGGCGGAGTCACCACTGACTGGGATAGGAAGATGGCAGGTTCAGGCTGTGTGTCCCCAGCTTTGGGGGCAGCTGGAGGCCCTGCCTTCCACACTGGCCCTCCCCCTTCACATCCTGCTCTGCAGCTGGTCAACCCCCCTCCCCCGCCCCCTGGGACCCACACTCCCCAGCTGGCCCTTGGAGGCTGGGGCAGAGCTAGAATGAGTCAAGGGCCTGTTTGGAGGTGAAAGATTGTCCCGATTTCTCTTTTTCTTACTTGATAAAAGCTGGGAAATGTCATGGAACCACACACGCCGATTTCAGCGGAGGCCGTTTCCCTAGCAGCTGTGAACTTCCGCTTACTCTTGCGGATCGCTGCCTCCGGACTAGACAACGTGCACTTGAAAGCCACGCAGAGCGACCCAGAAACAGCAACAAAAACTGAAGGAAAAAGTCTGTTTTGAATTTGGTTACATCTAACAGTAATACGTTCATACTTCTTTGAAAAAAAAAAATGTGCCTGGGGCACTTAGTCATGTAACTTAGTAATTAGTCTCATTATGCCCGGCACTAAAGATGGGATATTTGCTTTGCTTCCACATCCCTGTGTAAGGATCCCAGTCAGCAGCCACCCCACCGCCCCGGAAGAGCTGATTTTAATTAACCCTAAATGGGTCCTGTTCCACCCATACCCTCCACCCCCATTTCTCCAAAAACCACCACCACCAACAACAACAACAAACAGAAAGGAGGGAACTAGAAACAGTAACACACTAGATTAAGCCAAATGTGAGAATAACACGCAGCTTGAAAAGCACAAACTCCAGAGATTAAGGGAACCAGCAAAGGGGCACCTGACCCGAGACCAGCGAGCCGAGCGACTTCTTTTCCCAGTCTGTCCCCGTCCTGAGGGTAAAAGGGTGAGTCTGTGACAGGCCCACCATCGACAGTGTCCGCTGGCAGTTTGAGAGCTCGTGGTGACCGGCGGGATGGGACGTAACAGAGAAGCTGAGGCAGGAGGAGGAGCGGGAGGTCTGCCAGGAAGGCAGGGAGGCCGGGCTACCCGTCTCGGTGGAACCCTGCGGGGCTGCAGGTGGGAACCGGTCGGCACAGCGCCCCATCCGGTCCGGGCGGCCGTGACAGAGGCCGTGGCTCCGGAAGAGGGGCTGTCAGGAAGGCTGAAACCCAAACGTCCTACATTCAGGTGGCAAGGGGCCCTCGCAGACGATGCACGAGCCTCACCTACCCCCATCAAGTTCCACGTGTGCGCCCACCCAGAAACAGGAGCCCGCAGGGGGACAGGACAGGGCTGAAGGTGGCCCTCCAGAGCTCTGCTGCTTTCCTGAGCACAGGCATCCCGAATCCGCACCTGCTGATGTGTCTGCTGAGAAGCGCTGCTAAGCGTGGCCCTGCCCGTGGCCTCTCGGTGGTTCTGCTCTCGTGAGGGGGACGGCTGCATGAACAGCCCTAACCAGCGTGGGACCCACTGGGGACAGCAAGGGCAGGCAGCTTAGGAACAGCAGGTCTGAAGTTTCTCTTCCCTGCCTCGTGGACGGGCGTTGCCTGGCAAGCTCACCCTGAGGCCTGTAAGGTTCCTCTTTTAAAGGGTGGTAGGAAGCTGTGCTTCCCGGTTACCTCAGAGGGTTTCCACGGCTCAGTCTGTTCAGATCCCCTTGGCCTTGTGTTTCCTACCATTTGTGGAGCCCTTCCCAGTTGGCGAGCCCTTGAACACGTCTCTGTTCACGGTGCTTCAGAAAGTGAGGCAGAGGAGAAATGGGGGCCTCAGAGAGGCTGAGTCAGCGGTCAAGGTCACACAGCGCTGAGCCGCTGGGCTGGGACACCTCCCCCAGGTTTCTGGCGCCAAACGCAGCCTCTCCCACCAGCTACACCGCCCTCAGCCCCTTTCCTAAAACACAGGGAAGGGTCAGGATTCTAAGCAGCAGTCAGAAACTCAGTATGGAGTCTCTGCCCTTGAAATTGTCTTCTATATTCTTAATCTTATAGATTAGCTTCATTTAAGCCACTAAGGTATTTCACTGTCTCTAAAAATGGAAACGGGTGTTTTCGAGTCATTAATCTCCACTTCTTCCCCGCAAAAGACAAAGTTGTTGGAAACAATAGTACATAGAGACCAGAACACCTCACATTTCTGAGTCGAGCTGAAGGAGGAGAGGGGGGCTCTCACTCTGGTTCTGTCTGGGCACCTACATGACAGTCGTGACAAGGGCAAAGTTCATTGACTGACGTGCCGAGGTCCACGGCGGCCCTCCTCCACTGTCTGGCATTAGAACATAAGTGGGATCCGCCAGCCGCTCAGCCCATCGCTTCACCACATGGAAACCTTTAGTAAATGGAGATGCTTGAATGTTAGTAAGCAATTGATTCATTAATTAAAATTTCTAATTTTGAGATTTTAATAATCTGGGAAATGGGACAGGGTTAGGAATGAGCATGTGCCTTTCTGTGGTTTCTTTCTTCTGTCCCTACAGGTAGCCTGCCCAGCCCCCCGGGCAGCACAGCTCCCTCAGGGTGGGCGCAAATTCCAGGGGGAATAGCAGTGTCACTGGTTGTCACCAACGCCCGATGACGAAGGTCAGGATGTTCAAACGGTAGGGTTTTGGTTTTGCTGAGGAAGTGGCCTGTCTAAGCGGACTGCCCCAACAAGATAGGGGAAGCTGAACCCTCCCCTGGGTCCCTATATTAGTGTCCTAGAGTCGCCAAAACAAAGTACCATGAACTTGGTGGCTTAAAATAGCAGAAATGCATCCTCTCACCGTTCCAGAAGCCAAAGTCTGAGCTCAGGGTGTCGGCAGGGCTGGTCCCTTCTGAGGCTGTTCCTTCCAGGCCCCTCTCCCAGCTTCTAGTGGTCCTGGCAGTCCTTGGCATTCCTTAGCCTGGAGCCTCCCTCCGGTCCTCCCCCTCCACCTCCCCGTGTCTCTGCACGTGTTTCCCCTCTTATATGTCTTCGTCCAGATTTCCCCTTTGTACAGGGACTCGTGTCCTATTAGGTTAGGGCCCACTGTAATGACCTCATTTTCACAGGCTTATCCCTTCAGAGACCCTATTTCCAAATAAAGTCACATTGGGAGTTCCTGGGAGCGAAGACTCCCAACGTATATTTTTAGGGAATATAATTCAGCCTATTCAACTTCTATCTACTTCTATATTCAACTTCTCATCTACCCACCTGTGAACAAACATCTCAATAAAAGCAGCCCCTTCCCCGGACAACGGCCTGGCTCAATCCTGTCCTGTCCCAGGACAATGACCCAGCAGAACATGCAGCCAGCCCCCTTGTAGGACCGTTTAACCCCTGGGCAGCCGTGCAGGGTGGTGGGGAGCAGGAGCATAGGACATGCAGCTCCCAGCATCAGACCATGCTGACCTGACTGCCAGCTCTGCCCCTTCTGGGCTTTGCAGCCCTAGGCCTGCTACTCAGACTCCCAAGCCTCTGTTTCTTCCCTGTGTCATGATAGCTCCTACCTCGCTCAGTTACTATAAGTGGAAACACGTCTACAAGATCCTTGCACATAGTAGATGCTTAGTAAATATCAGTCCATCTCCACCTTTCCCTAGATCTCACAAAGTCCTGTGATACAGGCAATGTGGCAGCAAATATGTGCTCCTTGAGCTGAATCTGTGGTTCAATTAATTGATAAGAAGAGGTATTTCTCAGTGCCTGGGTTTTCAGAATTCACCAAGGGGTATCAAGCTGACTGGTGGGCTGTCTTCTTTGACAAGGATGCAGGTCGAACACCATGCCCGGCATTGATGGACCGTCACAGTGTCTCTCCAGCTCCCATGTCGCATGGGCGTTTGTGTCTGCCACACAGAAATCAATTGCTCTGTTCCTGGGAGCCTGCACCCCGAGGAGTAGCATTCAGGAGGAACAGGGGCTCTGGAGCCTGCCTCTCTCTTTTTGGGGGCTCTGGCTGCCACCCACTCCTGCACCCCTGCCTTGGGTGGGAGAGGCCAGAGCCTGCTGCAGAATGACACTTGTGGGAGGGTTTCCCCTTGCCGGGGTCACCGCCGCCTCAGTCTCACGGGTTCAGAAATGCTCCCTTTACCAGCTTTCACAAAGGTGCTCAACCCTGAGGCGACAGCTTTGTAATAACCCAAATCAAAAGAGACGGCTTTATAAGCCAGATCATTCCTGGGCACCAGACTGCAAGTGTTTATTTATTCATTTGTACGTTTGTTCACTCAGCCAACAGACCTCTAGGGAGGGCTGGGCAGTCTCCCACGTAAGCTCATTTGAGCCTTAAAATAATCCCTGTGGTCCCCTTGCTCTCCGTCTTACAGGCGGGGAAATCGAGGCTTGGCAAGATGGAGTGACTTTCCCAGCTGCCTGCTTTGGCGGTGGGCACAGGAAAGCAGGACACCAGCATCTTGGTCTTATAAACTCCTCCGATCTCGTCTTTAGACCCTCTCTAGCTAACCGGAGATGTGCCCGGCCCCAGAAAACTTTCCCTTCTCAACCTTCACAGCCAGCATATCGACCGGGGCTCACAAAGTTCCGCGGTGGTAACACAACCCCAGTTCCCAGGTTATTTCTCACTCGGGTTAGATAGCAGCTGCCAGTCGGCTGAGGCTGATTCAACCATCCCCTCTCTGAGATCCAGGCTGAAGGAGCAAGACATGCTCTCATGGCAGGCGGAAAGAACAATGGTGGAAACACGATGACTTTTGAAACTTCTGGTGAGAATTCCTTCTCATGGAAGCCACCTAGCCAAGCCTGCTGGAACTGGGGCAGGGAAGTAGGAACACTTTCATGTTGAGGCAGCAAATAATTGGCAGCAACAATATCATTGACTATGGCGGAGACGTCTACCTGTATGGACTTCATTCTCTGGTTTACAATATGGAGATGCTACCAGTTCCCTCTTAATGAAGCACTTATAAAGATGAAATGAAATCCAACACAGTAAACTGTCAATTTCCTCACAGTTCTGCAGTGCCTCACACTGTGCCCAGCATAGACCAGGTGCTCAAGAGATAACTGGTGGCCCTGGATTCACCCATGAGTAGTTACTGATCCCCTACCGTGAGCCAGGAACCATTACTCTAGGATAGCTTTTAGGATCTAGTGGAGAAAAAGACAAGGAAAATCCCTGTTCTCACGGATCTGGAACTGCGTTCCAGTTCATGAGGCACAGACAATAAACAACTAAATAAAAATTTCAGAGAATGGTCAGGGAGCTGTAAAGAAAATAAAGCAGAATAAATAAGAACAGGATACAGAGTGAGTGAGATCCACCAAGAGCAAAGTAACTTGGCTGGAGATCTATATGATAAGGAGCCAGTGGTGAAAAGATGAGAGGAATCAGCATTCTGGACAGAAAGAGGATAGCATGTACAAAGGTCCTGAGGCACGGATGAGTTGGACTGCTTAAGGAACAGGAAGGCCCGTTGGGCTAGGGTGTCCTGAACACAGTATGCACCTGCACGGAAGGAGGCTGGAGAAGAGGCAGGGGCCCCGGAAACTAGCCCAGTTCCTGGGGCACAGGAGGGGTCAGGAAACCTCAAGAAAGAAAGAGTAGTCATCAGGATGGAATAACAGCCACTCTGGAGAGAGAACTCCCCTTCCCCTGGAGGGGCTGCCGAAGCTCTGCCCATTGCTTCTTTCTGAGTCTCCTCCTTGATTCCTCATTGGCCCCTAGAAAATT
Source organism: Mustela nivalis (assembly GCF_964662115.1). NCBI lineage: Eukaryota > Metazoa > Chordata > Mammalia > Carnivora > Mustelidae > Mustela > Mustela nivalis. Next base: position 8,272,317 of record NC_139026.1, read on the forward strand.
CTCACAGTGCAGTATCCCTCCGTGACCTGTTACCATTTCCAAAATCACTGCTGATTTATTACATTTCACGGCGTCTATTTTCTGATGACCTAGAGACGTACTTCATTCTGTAAATGAGCTCTCTCCAAATCACAGCCTGGGACAGGTTAAAGCTAATCCCACCCACTGTACGCTGATTGCTGTCCACTCAGCCTCCAAACCACGGCAGCCACTGACCTTGGCCTGGGTTCCAGGGTGACTTTCACTTTGAGGACCTGGATCTCCTTGCCCACAGACAGTGGGGTCACATAGTACACGCACATCGAATGCAATAAGTGTCTTTCGCCCACACCTGCTTGCAGAAGAGAGAAAGAGTCATGTAAGTAACACAGTGAACTTGGGCTTCAGGATGAGATGCAGTAGGAGACAAGACTCAGAGGTTTCCTCAGGGTCCTGGTACCTCTCATGGCTTGTCACCTTTTTTTCCAGTGATCTGCAAGATCCTAGTGTTTAAGATCAGGGTGGGGTGGGGGCCAAAGCTGCCTGGCCGCTGGAGAGAAACAGCACTCAGTGCCACCAAGGACGCCTGGGGCAGCCCCTGTTACAAGCCAGGACCTGAGTCTCAGGGAGGCTGTCCTGGGGGTCCTGGGTGGGGAACAGGGTAGAGATGGAGCATGGCCTGCCTTGCCCAAGGTCTCCAGACACGGGGGTATTGGGAACAGGCTGGGGGAGGTGGCGGAGAGGCAGGCCTGCACCCCAAGTCCAGATTTCCTGATGATTCAGAGAAAGCTGGGAGGGAATTGGGCCCAGGAGGCAGAAGTCTGGAGTGAAGATGAACAGGTAAACCCACGACGCTTCTGAGCAATGGCCACGTGGCGCTGTGTCCAAGCCGCAAGAGTGACCGAGAATCCAGCAGAGAGGGACCCGGGGAGAGCGCCCTCCGTCCCCATAGGCAGGGCCCACAGAGGACCCCGTGTCAGGGACAGGGCTGCACACAGTGGACTAAACACCCATTTGAGGGCCACCGGTCAGGCTTCTGAATGGAGTCACAGGCAAGAAGCCCAATCCGAAGAGCCAAAGTAATAAAAAGAATTCTCCTTTCCCTTTGTATTCTCAAAGCTGATGCCGCGTGGATCCCGAGCTGGACGCTTCGGATCTCCTGTCCTCCTCTCGCCCTGGTCCTGCAGGTACTGCTCCTGGGCCTGCCGTCGGCCGAGGTCCCAGCAACGCCCCATCCCACTGACTCTCCACGCTCCAACCCCAGGTTCTAGCGCATTCCTTCTTCCCCCGCTCTTGGGGCTGGATGGAGAAAGTCCCTGCTGGGGGGCACTGAAGAGGGAGATTCTTGGGAGTGGGGCGCTCCCAGCACTGGGCTGAGCAGAGCCCGCAGGGTGAGCTGCCAGGACAGAGGACAGTGGTGTGGGCCTCGCGGGCCATGAGCTAGGGCAGCCAGCGCAAGGGAGGGCCGAGGCCAAGGCTCTTCGCAGTCACACGAAGCTCCGTGAGCTGAGGGCTGCTTTCCGCGTGCGGTGGTGAGGAGATCAGCTCAGAGAGATTAAAGTATGGCCCAAAGGCAGAAAGCAGGGCAGTAAGAGTCCGAGGCGGGCATTACACGTGGGTTGGCCGGAAGCCAAGGGAGCGGACCTCCAACTGCGTTTACACTACACATCCTTTCAGACTGGGGGTGCAAAGACGAAGAACCTTGGGAGGGGGGTAAGGGAGAGCAATGAGAAGGATAAGAAGACGTCAGCTGGAAAGGTAGAGAAAGATCTGCACGGGAAGGGGATTGTGCGGAGGGAGAGAATCGCCATAATTGCAAATGCAAACCCCTCAGACGACGTTTGCAAACTGTTAGAGGCAGTCAAAGTCTTTCTTGATGGTTTTTTCTGAAGCTCTGGTATCCAGCCTACGGCATAACTTTGGGACAGGGACAGGGACAGAAAAACAGAGCCACCCCACCACCGGATGCTTTCCCAGAAACTTCTCCATCACCGGGTGGGGCCCTGAGCCCCGTGGAGTGGTGTCAACGCCACAGCGTTCATGTCGCCGTGCACAGACCCAGCACTTTCGTCTGGAGCTGTGCATCATAAACGTTTAGCTCTCAGGCTCTGGGGCCCAAGTCTATTAAAATTCTGATGCTTCTGTGGCTGTGGGATTGGATAATGATAGAAACTTCGGCAGAGGAAGGAAAAAACCTAATGACAGCACAGCAGAAGCCAAATACAGTGAGCCTGGTCCCAGCCCCCGGGGCTGCTCAGTGCTCCTGATGGGGGAGAACAGCCCCCACGACTTGCGGCTGGCAGTCAAGACTGATTCTTGGATGGTGTGAAAGACGGGAAGGATTTTAAGATCGGTAGCAGCAACCATAACTACACATTTGTTATTTACATTTGTATTTTACGTGTGCAATTCACATCTGTAGAGAACTTGACATTTTTCAAAGTGCATCATATATGATTCCCTCTTGTCATCCCAACAACAACCTCATGAAGCAAGGTTGTGGTAAGCATGGTAAGCAAGTGTGTCTAGTTCCCCATCTCCCCAGCAGGAGGAAAAACTGCATTTCCTATTCCCTATCCCCAGAGGTGGGGTGTGGGCAAGTCACTTAAAACATGGCTGAGGGGCACCTGGGTGGCTCAGTGGGTTAAAGCCTCTGCCTTCGGCTCAGGTCATGATCCCAGTGTCCTGGGATTGAGCCCCGAATCGGGCTCTCTGCTCAGCAGGGAGCCTGCTTCCTTTCCTCTCTCTCTGCCTGCCTCTCTGCCTACTTGTGATCTCTGTCTGTCAAATAAATAAATAAAATCTTTTAAAAAAAAAACAAAAACAAAACATGGCTGAAGCCTGTCTGTTACAAGTCCCATGTTCCCTGCCGTGGACTGGCCCCGGTCCCAGAGGAAGGAGATGCCGAGCAGTGAGTCTCGGGCTGGCCGGTAAAATACGTAGAACATGGGCGGGTGTTGGCTGGCATGCGCTGATGATGTCCCTGCAACAGAGCCCGGTGGAACCGACTGAGATAGAAATTAGCCCCATTTACATAAAGAGCGGACGAAGACACACACCTACCCAAGGCCCTCCCAAGCGAAACCTAGGTCTTCCTGCCCCTTCCCATCAGGACTTGTTGGTTATCACTGATGACCTTGGGCAGGTTCTGTGAGCCCCTCTAAGCATGGTGCTGCTTGTCCAGAAAACAAACATGGTAACCCACAGCCCACAGGGAGAATTTAAGTTAGTGACCTTGGAAGGCATGTGGCTGTCCTCAGTGCCTCACGGTGCATTTTCCCCAGCCCTGCGCGCTACCTGCTTCCCCAACACTGTGTTTCAGAAATGCCTGTGGAGCTTGGGGAAGTTGGAAGATGATTCAGAGTTCCCCAGACGCCCTCCCTGAATTGCTCTGCCTTCTGCCCTCAGCTAAGTAGGGTTTTTATTCCCGTCTGGCCTCAGAATCTGGAAGGTGTCTCCTTTGTGTCCAATTAGAACATTTTTCATTTCAAAACGTATTGTTGTCTGGGGACAATGTCACGAAGCAGAGCTCGGCTGCTCCTGAGAATAGAAGCCCACAGTGAAAGGCTTCCCGGGCGCGAGGCACCTCGGAGTGGCCCCTCTCGGCTCCGCACCGACTGAGCCAGCGCCAGGTGTCAGCGGGAGAGACCCTGTAATTAATTTTTAAATTTGCTATTATCATGCATTTAGGCAGTGGGCTGACGTTCTGCTTGGTTTTGACCTTTAAAAATGTTACAAGCAATATCAACTTTTCTCCAAACTGAAGGACACTGACCCAGAGGCTATAAAAACCATAACCTCGTAAGCTGGCAACGTTCCTTTCAAAGTTTTCTCGTTTCCCTTTATTTTACTTGTCGTCTGTTTAAAAGAAACCCACAGACACACACACACCCTTTTTTTTCCTTCTGGAAATAAAGTGTATGTTTCTCTCCCTTCTTTTTTACTCCCAAAGTAGCTGTCAAACTTTCTTTTTTATTGTGATGAAATATACATAACATCAAATTGACCGTTTTAGCCATTTTTAAGTGTATAATTCAGTGGCATTGAGTATATTCATATTGAGGTAGACTGGCTGGGTCCAAGGAACAAGAGGGGGGTCCCCCAGGACCAGCCAAGAGAGTCTTTGCTTCGCACAGGATAGAAATTAAATGGGTACCGAGAGAAAGTGAAAGCAGAGTTTACTGAAAACAGAGGGTGCGCAGCTACAGAGGGTCTGGGAGTCTCAGAAAGGAAAGGAAAGTGAGTCTTGTCTCTACACAGGGCCTGGGGTTTGTACTGGGGATGGTGGTTCAGTGACCTGTCTTCTCAGGAATCCAGGAACAAAGCCACGTGTCTAGGTTCTGTCCCCCATAATTCACTTAGACCTGGAGCCAGGGGTCTTGGTGAGTAGGTGATGTTCTAAAACGCTCATGACGACCCCGCCTGGTCATTGCTTGGATGTTATATATTGTGCTGGAAGACTTTGAGGAAATCATTAAATCTTTGACCTTGGCGAGGAGGACATACACGATCTGTTCTATAAGGCGTGTGTGAGACGGAGGTGCGGGTCCCAGCAAGAAGAGGCAGCACAGCAAAAAACGCAGTGTTTCCTGGGGTCCCCTCCGTTTCCCTGTCTCCATATTGTGGTGCGGCCACCAGCCGCCTACAGAGCATTTCGATCTTCCCAAATTGAAAGTCAGGTTTGGTAAACAAGAACTCCCCGCCTGCTCCTCCAGCCGCTGGCAACCACCATTCTTCCTGTCTCTGTGATGTTGGTCAGCCCAGGGACCTCCTGTAAGAGCGATGATGCGTCTTTGTGTTTTTCTGTTGCGCTTATTTCACTCAGTATCATGTCTTCCATGTTGTAGCTCACGTCAGAGTTTCCTTCTTTTTAAGGCTGAATAATATGCTAATGTTATGCTAATAATGTAATAATGTGCTAATAATATGCTAACAAGATAGCCATCTTACTCATTTTTATACAGTAAAAGACCCTCGATGTTTAGTAGTTATGTGCTGTTTTTCAGTTTAGAAAGTGTTTTTTCTACACGTTATTTCATTTGATCCTCCAACAACGTTGGGACAGCAACACAAACACCCCGAGTGGCCCATGGGCCTGTCCTGGGCCACACTCCCAGGTGGAGGAGGAGGACTCGAGCCCCCCAGAGCCCGGGGCTCCTCCTGCCCCCACCCCGTGACACCCTGGTCCCCAGTGCTGAAGGCAGGACTAGTTATTCTGTTCAGGCTGATGTCCACGTCCCCTTTTATTTCATTCCCCGCCTGTACTCCCACAGTGGTGCAGACCAGGTCAGGGTAATGATTCCCAGAGTAGAGAGAGCCAGCAAAGTGACAGCAGCCTCTGGTGGCCCAGCACCTCGGCTGGGGCCACACGGATGAGTATGGCCGTGAAGTTCCCATTTTCCCGCCTCAACACGAGACCATTCTAGAAGTCCTACTTCGGGGTGGGGTGAAGTGCAGTTGGAAACTGACAAATCTCCTTACGGCTGCCTCACGGGTGAACCTGGAGACCCTTTCTTGGGGACAAGAAGCTGAATGGCATCTCATCCCGTGCTCTCTCCTGGGCTACGTTCAGGCAGGAACGGACTGGTGGTCACCCCCAGCACAGTGATAGGTCTTCACTGAGTTGAAATACACCAGGGATATTTCCTGAGTGCTTCTGCTAGGTCACAAGAAGGTGACCTGCCTGTGATCTTGAGGCATAGCCCGAAGCCAGTTCCTTCCTATCAGCAGCCATGCTGTGCGGGAGGGGGTTAACTAATCTGCCAGGGACAGGGAGATGAAGCGCAAGTCCCAGAAGACGTCACAGCAGAGCCGTTGGATGAGCCGAGTCCTCCAGGCTGGACTCCACCAGGTGAGACGTGGGGCCAGCCCAGGACAGAGGGCCCTGGGGGTGCATCGATGAGCGTCTGCAGGAGGGACCAGCTGGTGAGTGACAGGAGATGTTCTGGAAAGCAGACACGTGCACCATCTGCAAGACCCTTTAAGGCAACAGACACAGAAGTTTGGACTCCCTCTTGCAGGCACTAGGGAGCCAGGACAGGTCTGGAATGAGGGGGAGTCAAGGGGCATGTGGGCACCTGCTGGGCAGGCACAGGGGAGTAGAGAAGGAGGTGACCTTAGGGACAGCGACTGCAAAGGCACGAAGGCACGAAGGCTTGGGTACACTCAATCAAGTCCCACCGCCACCCCACCCCCACCGAGACGGAGAGGGCGGGCGAGGAGATGGAAGATTGTCACCAAGTGCTTCTGGGGAACAGATGTGTCTCAGTGGCGGCTGCAGACCCTTGGCGCATCGTGTTTGTGAACAGCCCTGGCGTGCCGGGGCTGCAAAGGCTCGGCGCACACCAGCTGATTGAGGACTGGCTTTTTATGGCCCGTAAAACACCAGCCGGGGCTGCACAGTGGGGGGAACCAGGAGGCTTTCGAATGAAGCGGAAAGTCATGGCCGGCCAGGCCCAGCCTTGCAGGAGGGCTCCGGGGTGTCATTTGAGGGGTGCAGAGCCGTTCTGGGGAGCCTGAAATGTCATCATGCGAGACTCCTTCCTCTGACGTTAGGTATTGCCTTCCCAAGCACCAAGCGCTAGAGGTGGCATTCAACTTGGCCTCCTTAAGCCCTCAGAGCCTCGGTTTTTATAAGGAATTTGTCATTTTCCTTCATAATGATCAGACCTAGATCTTCCAAGGTTAGCATCAAAGGGACCCTTCTGGGGCAAGGGGCACCTCTTTACTACATTTCACCTGATCCTACCACCATGGGCCAACCTCAGTACCTGCCCCCTTAATGCTCCAGGGAGAGGCAGACACTCGCAAGCCTGAGCAGTGTGAAAACTGGAAAATAATGAATATATCTCGTGTGACTTGCCTGGCATGGGCCAGGTCATGCCATGCAGACTTATCTCTGGGTCAGAGACCCTGTTCTATCTGACCGAGTTCCTAAGGAGAAGAGGCTCCGTGGCATTCTTGAGCCAATTTGCATGGACCCCCAAATCTGGTGGCCTGCCCCTCTTTCCAGTTCTGGGTGTAACGACTTCATGTGGCAGCTGAAAATCAGCCATAAAGTTATTTGCACCATGGAAATTGCCCAACATTACAAATAGCGATTTTTTTCTCTTCCCCCAAGAGCTGGTGGTTAAACATTTACGAGCACTTCACAGGTTACTGTCACATGCTTACCCTGGGACCCGGTGACCCCTCTCCTGGATATATACCTACAAGGAAAGTGTCCATATACCCACCATAGCAGCCATATCCGTAACAGACAAAGAGTAGAAATGGGCCAACGTCCAGTGACAGGAGAAAGGGTAAACCGTGCTCTACCCGGACCACCAAATATACCTCAGAGTTCGAAGAACCAGCAGATGGCACATGGCATCATGACTGAGTCTCACAGACGTTAGATAGAGTGAAAGAAATCTGACAAAGACTACATCGTATGACTCCATTTACAGGAAGTTCAAGAATGGGCAAACTTGAGATCAGAAGAGCAGTGCCCTTGGCAGTGGCGGCTGGGATTGGCCGGGAAGAGCATGGGCAGCCCTTGGGGGAGCTGTTCCATGTGTTGACGTAGGCGGTGGTTACATGGGTGTACACATACGTACCCACACATCGAGCTTCACACCCCTTACTGTATATATTACTTGCTTCAATTAAAAGGTAAAGATTGTCTACATGCGTGTGTGTGCGCGTGCTAGGAAGTTCTTTCTGCCCTCCTAGTTTCCTGTGCCTTTAGCCCACCTCCCAGGAGCTCATGCTTTCTTAAAAGCACAGACTCGAGAAAGTCTGCCCGCTGAGTTCCAGTTTTCTGAGGTTATCCACTGCTCTAGATCATTTATCTTTAGAGACACCATCTCCATCCTGGGGACGTGGGCTCTCCCTTCCCTTTACCCAAATGGATGACTTCACTGCCCAGAGCTCCGCAGCATGTCACCATCAACGCAAGGGGAACAACCACGTGTGGGCACAGGATGCACAGGGAAGGCTTCGCAGGGCTAATCGGCTGCACTACTAAAATGCGAGGGGCGAACGAGACCCTGTGTGGCAACAGACTCCGTGGTCCTTGGAAGGTGCCCAATAAAAGTCTGTTAAAAACCAACCAACCAAGCAAGCCAGCCCACGCATTTGTCAAGGACTGAGGGGTGCTAGGCCCCCTGCCGGGTTGGGACAAGGATAGGTAGGGACGGAGCATAGACGGAGCCAGTGCCAGCAGGGGCTCTTAGCCGTAAGCGCAGAGGCTGCCTCTGCGTCCGTAAGCCAAAACAGTCATGTTGAAAGGGCACAGTTAGGAGGGCTGGCGCTTCCAGAAGCACTACTCTGCCCCACACCATGCCCTTGGGCTGGTCCAACACGGAGCTTGTACGCAGTGACCCCGAGTCCCTGAGGTCCTACCATGGCCATTTTCTGCGGCAGAGACAACTCAGCAGAGAGAGAGGAGAAGGGTCCCCAAGTCCAAGTATGCTCTGCATCCCGCTGCAAGCGAAGCAGGAAAAGTGAATTTCAAGTTCTTCCAGCTCCTTTAGAGGAGATAATGGTCTTCTCACCCTCTACCCTGTCAAGGCTCAAGTGCAGACTGTGGAGCGCCTGGGTGGCTTAGTCGGTGAAGCATCTGTCTTCAGTTGCCACCGTCACGTTGTCCTGCCTGCCTCTGGGAGCCTTGGCCCATGGCTTGCCCTGTTCCACACGCATCGGTTGTAACAGTCACAAGGGCTCCATGTTCGCTGATGGCTTCCAGGCTGCCGGGCGCTGTAAGGCCGGGATGTCACCCAGTGATTGGCTCTTCTTATCCATGTTCCATAGATGAGGAAACTGAGGCTGGGGGGTTCACCTCACTAGGAAGTCCCAGGCTCAGGATCTGAATGTTTTTCTTCCATCCCAGAGCTGGATGTTTTGGGGTGGGTGGGCCGGGTGTGTGCAGTGGAGATCTAGGTGGGCTCTGGGTGTTGGGGGAGAACAGGAGGAGCATAGAGAGGCTGGTGTGGCAGGACCCCAACCACAGGACCCCCCCAGGCAGCGGTGACGTCTGGCTCAGCTCCTGGGACTCACCGAGAGAAGGTGGTCCAGCCCTGGGAGGAATCTGTAAAATGGGAATAATGACCTCATAAGCTTCCTCTTCGGGTTACACGAAGCGATGTGTATGAAAGGCAGAGTTTCAAGATGTATGAATACACAGTAGATACTTAAGAAATATTAGTTGAATGTGGTAAATCCAACAAAGTCCACCCAGCAAAAATAAATAAGGACTACACCTTCCTGTTTAACTGTGCCCAAGAGTCCCCAGGCTATGGGGGTGGCAAAGGGTGGGGTGGGGGAGGGATGGTCCCGCATGTTTGCACAGGTGATTTGCTGAAGCCCTGAAGATCAGAATGTACTCATGTTTATCCTGCTTTGCAGTTACCTTTATTAAAAATCATGAATTCACCAGATTCTTCTAAATAAACCTGGTCCTGCCGGCTCATGCTCTGACCCCATTCCATAGCAAATGTCCCGCTCAGGGGTTTACTTCCCAAGCCCACCCCTGCGATCGTGTCTGCAGGACATGCGGGCAAATGGCCAGCCCGTGGCCCGGGGTTGGGTGGAGGTAAGAGTTTCCCAAAGAGAGAACTCCCAGGCCTTCCCCCAAGGCCCCTCCCTTGCTTCCTTTGGACCCCTCCTTTCTCAAGGGCAGCTAGCAGTCAAGTTCATAAAGCCCCTTGCTTCTGTGTGGCAAAGACACATTTAGAGGAAACAACAAATCTTTTCTGCAGAGCCACCACCTCCCAGCCCACACTCGTGGTCAGGATATTTCCTTAGGGCTTAGTACCCCAGAAAGAGATGCCACCAGGCAGGTCTTGGCGAGGAGTCACCATGACCGTCCCTAAGCACAGCCAGCGTCTACCTTCAGCGTGCTCTGTGCCACTGAGTCCCAGAGGGCAGGGTAGGCTGAGGCCTCCACTAGTGAAGCAAATAAAGGCTCTGGGTCCCAGCCGCCCCCAGGCCCCGTGCGACCCGCTCAGGGCCCTGCACCACCCAGGCCCAGAACCAGGGCTAGCCACAGTTCAGGCAGCAATGGGATCTGGCCCCCATGGGGAGGTGGTGACCGGAGATGAGACACAGCCGGCACCTGCTGGCCCTGGTGGGGGCGGGGCAGGGGCCAAGGCTCAGTATCTCTAAAAACTAGTACAGACTGGGTTCAGACAGTCTCAGGTTCCAAGTCCCCTCTTCTGCTGCCGCCCATCGTGTCACATAGACCCCAGGTTTCACTCCCTCGAGCCTCAGCAACCTCGTCTGTGCCACGGGGTTCCTAGCAGTGCCCGCGACCTACCACCTTATGGGGCGTCAGCGACCTGACAGGTGCATCAGGGCCACGAGGCATGCAGGTCGGTCATGTGATTATTTCCGTGGCCCTACAGGTCCCTGTGCCTGCGTGTTCGCCGGCAGGAGCCTGCTCCTTCCCTCCAGAAAGGTACCCGACAAGTGGTGTTTGTTGTTCTGGTCCATTTTTAATAACTGCTGTTTAACAGAGGCAGAAATAAAAAGAGGAAAAGCAAGAGGGTTTGCGGTCACAAGAATTCCTTCCAGCTTCCCAGCCTCTTCTCCACAAACCTCTCTGCACCCGAGTGAGGTCACCCCCACTCCACCCGCCCCCGCTTTCCCCTACACAAGCTGTTTGTCATTTCCCAAAGCAGCTGGCGGCCCTCTCCCGCCCAGGCACCCACTCCGTCCTCTCCAACGGTGCCCGCTCCCGCTCCATTGTGGGAGGCGCCCCGTGGGTAGTGTTTCAGTCCCATTGTGATTGAAATTTAGGTGACTTCCATGCTGTAGTAAATGGCTCTGTGCGTTTGCGCAAGGAATTCCTTGGAATAAAGTCCCAGAAGGGGAATTACTCTGTCAGAGGTCATATGGGCTCCCCACAGAGTCACCCCGCCCGGCCTGTCCACTCTCTTGTCCCCAGAAATTCCCCTGAGGGGGCCTCACCACCAAGCCCACCCATGAGCTGATGGTCATTCATTCATTCATTCATTTGTGACCTCCTCCTCCGTGTCGGTGCTAGGGATTCATAGAAGCCTTCAGGAGGTGCAGTCTTCAGTTAAAACGTCTTCTGTGAAATCCCCTGGGACACACACACACACACACACACACACACACACACACTCACTCACTCACAGGGCCTCTGCCGCTCCTGGGTGCCCGCTGTGGACGATGAACTGTCTGTGAGTCTCTTTGTACCGGAGACACATGTACACACCTTCCAAACAGATCTTGTTTTTTCCCTTGTGGCAAAGGGAGTCCTCCCTCCATTGCAAGGGACGAGGCCCTGTCCACCCCGATCACACCGGGGCTACAGGGACTCGAGTCCCGGGAATCTGGAGACAGTGAGATGGCAGGCAGATGGTGCCAGCCTGGGGGTCTCGCGGGGGAGCTGAGAATCAGAGCCACATGCAAGGCAAAGTCACAGGAGAGCAGAAACAGCGTTGTCTGTCACGTGGGCCTGGGCCTGGCATGCAGAGAGGGTCAGGGACTGAGGGCAGATGTCCCAGAGAAAGGCCAGGAAAGACGCCCTCTCTCCTTGCAATTAACTCCCGGGATATCCACCTCTGACCGGCCCCAGACAACAAACTCTGTGTATTTAACCTGGGCCAAGAGAGGTTTGATCCTTCTGATCTAACACCTTGACCCTGACGCTTCCCTCGCCCAGCTGTGGGCTCCTGGGGCAGAGACGGGGCTGTCCCCCTCTGCTCCCCCCTCTAGTGCTGACAGCTGCCCACACAGCTGTCACCTGGACCCTGTGAGGAAGCGCCAAGCCCATTGTCCCCTGGAAATCAGGACACTGAGGCCAAGAGGGTCCAGTGTTGGCCAAGAATGACAGGGTGGGGTTTCACCTTGGGTGTTGACTCAGAGTCCATTGTGGCCAATGTTACTGACTCATTCCCATGTCCCCTCCACTTATATCCGGCTGCCTCGAAGCCCCAGGCCAAGCCCTCGGGTAAGGTGTGCACCCTGGGTCCCTCTGGGTCCTAGCAGTGGCAGGGGTTATGGGAGGCACCAGAAGCGTTTCCGAGAAGTGGGAGGAACACAGGCAGGATCACGCTGCTGTCCCCTGCTGGGACCTGGAGGCCATGGGGTAGTGAAGAAGGGGCGGCTGCCCAGTAGCCCTGGGAAGTGCCGGTGGGTTATTATCCTTTCTCGGCTCTGCAGGGTGGGAACAGGGAACAGTGTGTCTTAGAGGGGCACACTGTGGCTGAGGCTTACCTCAGTTAGAAAAGAAATAGGTTTTCTCCAGAGGTATTTTGCAGCCTCGTCCCCGCCCATCACCGCGACAAGAGCAGAGATACCTCGAGGGAAGACGGGAGCATTCAAGGTCCATATGTGACCCTTGTGCTCAGAGACCCAATCTGGATGCATATCTTCACCGCTCATGGGCTCAGAATCTGGGGCTACTTGCCCGGTGTGTGTGTGTGTGTGTGTGTGTGGGAGTTCCAGATGGACCTGTATCCTGGTACCCCCGGGGGCTTCTCCCAGGCCCCCTGCTGGGAACATGTGATGAAAACTAAGATGGTGTGACTCAGGCGCTGGGGGACAGGGACTCTCGGAGCTAAATGGTCCTCTCCAGTGGGTCAGAAGATGCCGGCTGAGAGCAGCATATCCAAGTGGGCCCTGGGAGGAAGGGCTGCGAGGAGGAAGGGCTGCGGGGAGGAAGGGCTGCGAGCCAGCGTGGGCTTCAGTCCCCTTTCCCTTGACCGCAGTGCCCAGCACCTCCCCTTCATTCCCTCGGGACAGCTGGTCTCCAAGGAAGGAAGCAAGCAGAGCAGGTTCCTGGGAACCCTGTGGGCTGGCCACCTTCCTTCAGGGTCCCAGCTAGTGCTGGACAAACGTCTCGTGCTGGGTTGGAGGCTCCATCTGGATGGAGATCAGGGTCTATCCGGCAGCAGGAGCCCCGGGAGTGGCAGGGTCAGGGTCAGGGAGCTTCATGGGCTGGTATTTGGGTAAAGCCAGCATTCTTGGAGAGATGCGACACAGGGGACAGGCAATTACAGAACAAGCAATTACAAAACGTAGTGTGCTGACAGCCGGTAGATTTTGTAGCTTCGGGAGGGCTTCCTGGAGGAGGAAACTCTGCAGACACTTTTGTAAAACTAGTTGGCCCTCATCCAGGAAAGCCCAAGGAGCTGGAGAGGGGAAGGCATCCAGGCGGAGGGCCCAGCATAAGCAAAGGTGGGAGGAGGAATCACGTGAGTCGTGTGGGGTACGGTACGGTGGCTAGCATGAGGTTTTGAAACAGGGAGCAGAGAGTAGGATGGAAGAACGGGCAGAAGGCGACTGATGTCAGGGAGGAAGGACATCAGAGACCATCAGGGGGCAGGAGATGAAATTCTCAGGACTTGACGCTCAGTTCCCTTGGGCTCAGGGTCTGAGCGCAGAGAAGTAGAGGCCAGGGCAAGTCCCAGAGCAGACGAAGGCTTCAGCCTGCCGGCAGAGCCGCACTGAAAGCGAAGGACAGGAGGCCTGGGGAAAGCAGGCAGCCAGGCAGGCCACTGGGCTCAGAGCCCGGGGGAGGGAGCGGCCCCCACAGCTATTAAACCTGGTTACTGATTGCAGAGCATGTAGAAACTTCTCTAATGATGGCCACAGGCTGTCCCCAGAGGCCTTGCTTCTGGGTGCCGCCAGTGAGCTCCAGGTAACAGAAATGCCATTAACACAGAGCCGCTGTCCTCAGAATCTGCTTTCATGTTCCAAAGACAGAAGATAAATGGCCCTGATCATTTTTATGGAGCTGGTGTCACCGACAAAGCCGCACTTGGAACCACCAGAGCCGCTTCTGTCCTGTTTATTAGGCACTTCAAGACCTTTCTCCAGGAAGAAGATGAAACTGGTCTGAGAAATGACTCCTTGTTTAACGTGGTCCGATCCCACGGGACCCAGGCAGAGATGCTCTCTGCTCCGATCCAAACGGCAGGGCAAGTCTGAGCACTGGGGCCCTGGGCCTGGCTGGGGTGATGGCGCTGGGTCCCCCAACTCACTCAGGGGCTCAGCTCTAAGCCAGCAGCTCCCCGGGAGGGAAGGAGAGGGGAGGAGGGGAAAGGGCGCTGGCTGAGTGCAGGAGCCTCACTCCAGGGCAGGGCAACGATCTGATGACGGTTGCTGTCTAACAGCGGGGTCCCTGGGCTCCCTGAGTTCAGGAGGAAAGCCGGGCCCAGTCCTGGCTACAGCCCCATTGGCAGACTGGATCCCTCCACCAGGCGCCCCCTCTGCCAGGAGGGCCAAGCGCCCGATCTTGACTGGGTGAGGCTAATGGGGCATCTTAGAGTCACCCCAAACTGGGCACAGTCACTTGGGGTGTGAGCTAGGCGTATTTGGGGACCTCTGTGAAGGTCAGGACAGGAGTTGCAGAGCTATTTCCACGTTCCAGACAACTTAATCAGGACACAATCCGTTCTCTTCATTACAGACCGAGGTCCTTGTCCATCTTTCAAACTAATGAGAAATCTTGCGTGGACGTGTTGGGCTTCCCCCGCCCCCCCCACCACCTTTCATTACTTTACCCTAAAGCCTTGTCTGAATACAAATCTGCGGGGGGGGGGGGGCGCTTAGGAGCCCATCAGCTGCACTGAGGGGTGCTTTACCCCAGATCGCTTAGAACTCCGGGGAGCCCAAGCTCACCCCAGGAACCGGGGCAGCGTCCATGCTTGTACTTCTCGCCCATTCCCTGTCCCTTGTCCATTCCCTGTCCCCACTCACTTTCACGGGCGAATAAAACTCCCACCAATGAAGAGTTCACATTCCAAATGCTGCTGTCAGCGGGCAAGAAAGTTGCAAAGGTTGTTTAGCGAGGGGAGGGTGGGGCGTGGGGGGAGAGGCGGAGGGCAGGGGGTGGAGGGGGAGGGCAGGAGGGGGAGGGGACACAGGCCCTGGTGGCTGGTCTGGGAGGAGCCTGGAGGTGGTCAGGACCGGAGGCTGGAGGCCGGATCAGACTGTTCAGGGAGAGGACGATCAAAGCAAGCTGTGCTAGGGGCCCGTGGAGACCTTCCCTGGAGAGCCCCTGCAGGGGGAAATTTGTGTTTTTTACCCAGAGAGCCCGTGCTGGGGCTTGGAAGGCGCAAGGCATATATGGCACCTACCAAGAACTAAACAGGACCAGGGTTTTACATAACCTTAGCTCCCTGGACACTAGGCGATCTCACTGCAAAATGCGGAGAACAGGTCCCCGCCTCCCAGGGCTTCATGAAGACCAAGGGAAATGGCAAAAGCCCGGAAGCTGCCGAGGGAGCTGGCAGGTGGGAGCAGGCCCTGCGTGGGAACCTGCAGCCCGTGCTCCCCAGGCCCCCGCACCACCTCCCGGGCGTCCCCAGCAAGCACAGCCTGTGCCCACCCAGGCTGGGCACTGAGTCAGAGCCTGAGTCACGGGCTGTTTCCTCCAGCGAGGAAGCGCTTCTTGGCACACGCAGTCCAGTTACTCAGCAAGTGACCCTGCGTGGGGACAGCAGCTGCCGCCTAGGGAGGCGAGGGAGGGACTGTGAAGGCGGAGAATAGTTTGGGGAAGCTCACACGGCTCACCCAGGAGACCTAGGAGTCCCAAGGGGCAGCATGCCTCCCGGGCTCCAGGGTGCGTCACAGAGATTCCTGGAAATCTGGCAAGGTCGACCTCCCAGGGCTTACCCCATGGGTCAGTCCGTCAGGGACCCCAAACAGCTGGGCTCTGGAGTCAACTTGCCCCATTTTTGAATGCCTGCCCTAGTGCCTGCCCATGGGCCAAGGGCATCAGGAGAACAAACACCTGCCTTCAGGGGAGAGGGGCCCCATGCTGCACTGCCATTCGGCCTCAGACCAGTGTCCCTCGTGGGAGCCCTGGCAGCCCTCCGGGCTCCGATGGGGATTGGGGGGCCCAGAGAGAGGCGGGCAATCACACCGCCGGTTCAGACTTCAGGGAGACGGTCTGGGGCTGACTCTGATGAGGACACCCCCCACCCGGGGCCAAGCGCCTTTCCCACGTGCACCTCCCACACCAGGTCGAATCACCTGCATCCGAGAAGGCAGGCCCATCGCTTCCTGCCAGAACTGGCTTCCAGCCTCGACAGATTTCCTAGCCAAGGTTTTGTTCCTGAAACTCAGCTGCTTCAACCCATGACTCCCCTGAACCGCACTCCGCAGAGCTCCCCCTCCACGGTTGTGCCCTTCAGAGGCCGGCAAAGGGACTCATCTCTTGGCGAAGAAGGACAGACCATGGGTCTTCTTCATCTGGCCTCATAAATCAGCCCCTGGGCACCCGCAGGCTCCCCACCCTGCCCCTTAACCCCTGAATCCTCTGGGTGCTTCTCCGGGCAGGGTCAGAAACTCCAGCCCTTCCCAGGGGTGGGGCGGGGGCGGTCGCTCCCCCCACCCCGTGTGCCCCGCACCATCTTCCCTCCACCTTGGGGGACAAGGGGCTCCCAGCTGCTCCTCCGGAGCCCAGCCAGACGGGACCTGTCAGCTGCTGCTCCTGTCAGCAGGGCCTTCTCCTGGAACGGGGATGTCTTAAGCTCGTTGGGACCAATTGCCCGTGGCGTTCTGCTCACTCCAGGCAACTGACAGCCTTAGTGGAGGGGAGGGGCGAGAAGAACTGATGCAGGACCGTAGACCAACCCCCACGGGGCATAGCCTTCAGCGTGGAGACTGGAGCAGGTGCATCAGGGGCAGGAGCAGGGTGGGGTGGTTAAAAGCCTCCCAGGACCAGAAACCCCATGTTTAGAGACAGCGCCTAGGCAGGAGTCCCTGGGGAGCCCTATGTAACCGGCGTAAGAGGCAGCAGAACCAATAGGAGTCCAGTGCCAGGCCTGGCACCCACCACAGGCAGCCCTCGGGAAGGCCTACTAAGACTTAGAGATCCAGTAACTCTGGTGAAGAGAAAATTGGTGGGTGTGTGTGTGTGTGTGTGACTGACGTCCTGAGTGGATTACTCTAAGGTTCATAAAGTCATTTAGGTATTCAACTAAAATTGACTTAGCATCTGCTCTGTTCTGAGCAGGTAGCAATGAAAACACAGTCCTTGCTTGATGAGGCATGCATGCCGGAAGGCTTCCCGGAGGAGGCATGTTAACCCTGCAACAGACTGGAGAGACTTGGATACCGTTAGGCTAGGGCAGTTCCTCAAACTTTGGTCTGAGACAAGCAGCACCCGGAACCTTTTGGAAATGGAGGTTCTCAGAATACATCAGTCACTCGGGAGGTGGGGCCTTGGCCACGTGAGCCCGTGACAAGCTCTCCAGGTGATTCGGTGAGAACCGCCCAGTGTGGGGACATTCCCACACCGAGGAAGCCAATGTCCTGGAAATTCTCTCCTTTGGCCACTGTCCAGGTGCCCTGTCATCCTACAGATTGGGCAGGAGAAGCCCAAACATTTGTGAACGAATTCGATATTTCGTGTTTCTTCAAAAAGCATCAAAATAATCATCATGGTGGGCACCTGGGTGGCTCAGTGAGTTAAAGCCTCTGCCTTCAGCTCAGGTCATGATCCCAGGGTCCTGGGATTGAGCCCCGCATCGGGCTGTCTGCTCCGCGGAGACCCTGCTTCGTCCTCTCCTCTCTCTCTCTCTGCCTGCCTCTCTGCCTACTTGTGATCTCTGTCTGTCAAATAAATAAAATCTTTTAAAAAAAATCATCATCATGGGAAATACCAGAATCTCACTGACATTTTATCCATTCTATCCCCCTTGCTTGGACCTTATTCTGTAAAATCACTGCCCCTTTGCTCCTGTTCTTGTCTCTGGGACACGCGCCCCCCCGCCTTCCTCCAGGAGCCGCTGGGCTTTAGATGGGGATCTTGGCAAGGGCCCTGGAGAACTGCACTCACTCGCCTTTGTCTGAAGGTGTCTTCCTCCCGTTTTACTCGAAACTGTTCTGTTTTCGTCTTTGGTGATATGACGTTCCGGCCTCTGTCTGCCATTCAGGTGTGGTTCATTTTGTCTGTTCCCTCCGGCTTCTCGATGAGTCTTCTGCTGTCCTGCTGTCCTGGCTCCTAGTGCAGAATTTTTTCTTCATCCCTCGCTTGGGATTTATTATGCTTCCTGGCTTGAAATTCACATCTTTTATCAATCCTGGAACATTCACCGCTATGATCCCTTTGAATCATGACTCTGGTCCATTGTCTTCTCCTTCCTGAACTCCAGGTGGATGGGCCTCATTTCTTTTTCTTTTTTTTTTTTTCTTTAAGATTTTATTTATTTATTTGACAGACAGAAACCATAAGTAGGCAGAGAAGCAGGCAGAGAGAGAGAGAGGAGGAAGCAGGCTCGTCTCTGCTGAGCAGAGAGCCCAATGCGGGGCTCGATCCCAGGACTCTGGAATCATGACCTGAGCTGAAGGCAGAGGCTTTAACCCACTGAGCCACCCAGGCGCCCCAGGGCCCCATTTCTTTTTGCTCGAACTTCCCACCTCCTGACCTGTGATTCCTCTTTTCCGTATTGTTTTCTCCTGTTCTGCTTTACGCATTCTGGTCACCGCTTCCGCCCCATCTTTTCCTTCATTCCCTCCTGAGCTGAGTCTATTTGCTGCCATTCAACCTAGCCATCCAGTGGGTTTTCTGTCTCAGTTATTCCATTTTTCCATTTTTCTTTCTAGAACTTCGACTTGGCTCTTTCTCATCTCTCTCTGATAGCGTTTATATCCTTTTTATCCCCCCTTGTCTGTGGTCTCAATCCTTCTTTCTTTAAACATTTTTAACCCACTGATTTTTATTCTAGTTCGGATCATTCCGATGATCTAGTCTTTGATCTAGTTTTGCAGGTGTGGTGTGCGCTGACCATGAGTCATCGCGGATGGTTGGCCTCTGGGTTTTCGTAATTGGAGACGGCAAGACTGATGCTGCACTTCGGGGACCCCGGGGACCCAGAAGAGGAGAGGGTGGCCCAGCCGTGTGCAGGGGAATCTGCCAACCCAACATCACTTTAGAGTCATTCATTGGCTTGGGGTTTTCTGGACCACTCAGTGGATGAGTTTGAAACCCCTGTCCCCCGGGAAGGTCAACCTGTGTTGACACACTCTTAGGAAGGAATGTATCTTTATTTACTGCAGAAGAGGACAAATGAGTGTCCTTGTCTTTCTTTGCTGATAGTTTGGTTTTTAGAGGTGTCCCTTACATTGTGCAAATCACTTTAAGCTTCAGTTGGAGGGAGGGGCTCACTTCCTACTATCAGTCATTTATGAACTCAAGACCAAATAAGGTCTTCGGTTCCCTACACTGCAGTAAAAATCCAAGGTTCTAGGCTCCTGTTCAGGGCAAATGCGTCGGGGGGTGTCCCCAGAGGTCAGCATTTGCTTCCTATTCTGGGGTCGGCTCCCCAGTCCTTTCTGGTTCTCAGGAACTTCCCTTCCTTCCTTCCTTCCAAACTTAGCTGCGCATTGAATAAGGTTTGTGTTACCTATTCTTGCATTTTCAGTGTTTTCCAGCCAGAGAGTGTCCTGTCTCCCCATCCCCTTGCCCCCAGTAGGTCTGACTGGAGCAGAACTCTTCACCAGACCCTTTCTTCTTCCTTTGGGGCTCACAGCTAGACCCTATCCCCGGTCCCCACCTTGCAGCTACGCTTGGTCACATGACTGTGTTCTGGCCAGTGTGACCATTTCAGGGCAAGCCCCGGAAAACCGCCCACACGATGCTCAGGGTGAGGACGGCAGAGCCCCACAACGGATGCGTTCGCATCCCGAGTCCCTGCGGAAGGGACCGTCCACCATTGCAGACGATACATGAGTGGGACTGGGGGCTTTAGGCACCGTAGCTGTCAGCAGGAATCACTAACACCCCAGGCCACCACGTTCTCAGAATTCAAGTCCCACTTAACAATTGTTCCGTAGTTCGCCATTATACACATAATCTTCTCAGAGCTTAGGGACTTGAGGGTTTAATCTGGCCCGGCTCCCAGGAGGCAGGACTGCCTGTCACAGAGGCAGGGGGGCTCACCAGCATCGTCGGGGGGATAATGGCCTGGTCCTTCTTCCCTTCCCTGTCTTGTCAGCACTTGGGGTCTGGCCCTGGGTCTGGCCCCCGAGCCCCCAGACCACTTAGATGTGGCCCGGCTTTCAAGGAAGCCCTAGGTATTGAGGACACAGAGGCAGACACAGGGGATCCCAGGACAAGGGGATGACAGGTACAGTGGGGCTGAGGTCAGGAGCTGTGGCCACTCAGGCAGCAGCCCATTCAGGCTGAGCTTCCAGAGCCTGTTCAGCTGGATCAGCGATACCGACAAGCAAACTGGGGGCAAAGAACAAGGGAGGACTCTCAGGGCAGCACAGCCCACCTGTCAGGGAGACCCCAGCTGGCAGTGCATCGAGGCCTGCCCTATACTGGAAAACCTCATCCCCACACAGGGCACCTTGCACAGCAGCTTCTGGAGTCTTTGCCTGGCAGCAGGTGACATTCCCAGGTCAGAGTCTACAGTGACATGGCGGGCCAAAGGACATCATCGGGACCCCTATCCTCTGTGAGGTACAAACCACAGGGACAAGGAAGGGTCCTTGCTGGGAGCTGGCAGGCACACTGTCCTCTCTCACTTGCTGCCCGTCCTCCTCGACCAGACCACGGTCTCAAGAATTGCAGGGGCTGTCCCTGGCCTTCAGCTCATTGTCACTCACCTATAAGATGGCAACTCAGAGGATCCCAAAGAAGAGGAGCAGGAGGAAAGCCGCGGGAGCCAGACCGGGGGTGTGTCTGATCCCACGGACAGGTTCAGGGCAGGTGATGTGCGGGCTGGGTCCGGGAGTTTGCACCCTTGAGGACAGAAAGGAAGGGAGGGAGACCCTGCTCAGGTGGGGAGGACAGCAGGGAGCTGGGACAGTCCCCAGTGAGCCTGCGGAGTGGACAGGACCGCCAGGCAGCGTTGGGGGCAAGGGAGGGTGGAGCTGAGGAAAGAGGCTGAGAATTGTTCTGGAATGTCGCACCCCCCCCCCCAGCTTGACTCCCACCAACCCAAAATTAAACATCCGAGCAGCTCCTGCAGCCCTGGGAACGGCAGGAATAAAAGGTAATCAAAGGCAGAGGCAGCCCACCCGACCTCCCTCCGGGAAGAGCCCCACTGAGAGGGGCGGAGAGGTGGTGCATGACCTCAGGACACTGGGTGGTTGTCCCCACTTCACATTCACTCCAAGGCTACCCACCCGGGAGGCCAGGTTCTGAGCTGGGGAAACAAAGGGCCACTTCAAAACCCATCATCTTCTCCTCCCCGCCTCTCCTCGACCCACGCTCTGCAGGATGTAAATCCCGGAGCGGGGAGGGAGCCTGAGCTGAGGGAGGGAATCACGGACCCAGCTCCATCCATGGCCGGCCACCGATGGAGCCCTGGGGCGCAGGGTGTGGAGATCCCATCAGCCCATCAGCGCCCAGAGTCCTTGCCATTTCCCAGTTCCCTACAGCCTGGACCAGCCTCTGACCTCGTGGGGACCTACTCTGGTCACCACCCTACATTCCAGAAGGAAACTTCTCCTCCCCCTCCTCCTCCTCCGGTTACCCAGGTTTGGAGTAGAGCCTCTGGGTTTTCGGGATTAAAGAGCAGTGGGAAAGCTGTGAACACAGGTTAGCCCACGAACTGACTGTTAAGAATACTCAGAAGGCCACAGACACCTGGGAAGGATAGTTTATTTTCCCCCGTAGTCTACTTACGATCCGCAGAGCCAGCCAGAAGGAACCCAGCCCTCCGCACTGGCTCATCAGGGCTGGAGTCCTGGCGGTAGGCTCTGGGCAGGTCGCTCTGCTTCTCTGCGTTTCCACTGCCTTGACCACAGAAGAGGGAACAGTGACACCCACTTCTCCAGACTGACGTGAGGGTGAAGGGCCGAGAAGCCCCAGGTACACGGGAAGTGCATGACCAGCTTCCGGTCCCTGGGTCAGCCCTGCAGGTGGGCCTCTTGTCCCTCTGTCCCTGCCTGGAGAGGCTTGTGAGGACATAACAATAAATGTTATTCTGGGGGCGTGGTGGGGTGGAGGGAAACATCAGAGTCATGGGTCCTGCTATTATCCTCTCCTGCTTCTCTGAACTGGAGGAAACATGGGCTGAAAATGCACATTTGTGGGGACTGGTGCATGCCGGGAAGTGTTGCCAGGGCCTCCCTGATACTTTCAGGAGGAGGCGCCCCAAGGGTTTCCTCTGGAGTCGGGGCTGCGAATGGCCTGAGCAGCCTCGTCCTTGCGAAAGGGAAGACGGAGGTGAGGCCCTGTGGAACCCAGTGAGTGGAGAGGCAACTTCACCTCCACGTGCGGGACCCCACTGCATGGGAGCGAGGCACCCAGGAGTTCTGGGCAGGTGTCTGAGCCTCTCAGGGAGGGCAGGTGGAGCCAAACAGTGCCTCCCGGCCATTTGTATCTCTATATCAGAGACTGGGAAACTGAGGCACAGAGAGAAAGGACACCCCCAGGCTGACACAACTCAACCTTTCTGAGGACTCAGACCCGGGGAAATCCCAGCTCTGCCACTTGGCTTACTGCATGACCCTGATGGAGTGCCTCAGTTTCCCCATCTGTAAGTTCAGACGCATCATTGCTTTCCTGTGCACCAGCTGTAAGAATGATGTCAGGCCCATGAAAGAGCCCCACTGGGTGTCTCACACAAAACCGACCTTGATTACAATTCCTATCCAGCCACAATGCTACTATTTGAATTTTCTCCCACGAAGCACTCTGTATTTGTTAAATAAATTATTTTCTCCCAACATTTTACGATGAAAATTTCACACACACAGCAATGTCGGAAGGATTTTTAGTGAACTTGCTTTATCAATATCTACCCATTGTGCCATCTTATTTTTTTTGATGCCCTTCAAAACAAACTGAAGACATCAGTCCAGTTTCCCCTAAATCCTTTAGCATTTGCTGTTTTGGATGTGAAATTTACAGACAATGAAATGCACAAATCTTGAAAGTCATTTGAATTTTGACAAAGGCATATACCCGTGTCGCAGAAGCCCCCGTCAGAACAGAAGATGTTACCATCATCCCGGAAAGATTCCTCATGACCCTTGTCAATCAGTCGCACCTCTACTCCCAGGAGGCCACCACTGTTCTGATTTTTTCCCACATTAATTTGTCTGCGGTAGCATTTCACATACTTGAAGACGTGATCCCGTAACACAGTACAGTGTGTACCTAGATCTGTTACCAACGGCTACAAGACAAATCACTGCAAAGTTCAGCTGCTTAAAACAACACATTTCTGATTTCACTGTTTCTGAAGGCTTGACTTGGTCCTCTTTGGGTTCCTACAGCTGTACCCGGCTCGTGGCTGGGGCCACAGGGTCGCTTCCGGGTTCGATGGGGGAGACCCGCTTCCAAGCTCATTCTAGTGGCTGTTGGCAAGCTCAGTTTACGGAGGCTTGTTGGGGGCCTTCTCCCCCCAGGCTGTTGGCTGGAGGAAGGCACCTTTCAATTCTTTGTCTGGTCGCCTCTCCATAAGGCTGCTCACAACACGGCAGCCAGCTCTCATTAGAGAAAGTGACATCGGACAATAGAGGACCGGTCTAGTGAAAGCCAGAAGCTTTTTGTGGCCTATTCTCAGAATGACATCCCCGGAGCTGAACTAGCTCAGGTGGAAGAAGTGACCCTCATTTGGTGGAAGAAGTGACCCCCGTTGCATTTGCTATTGGTTGGGAAGAAGTCACCAGGTCCAGCCCACATGCAACGGGAGGGCACGACACTGGGGCCTGGGGACCAGGAGACACGGTAGCTGTGAACTGGCCGAGAAGCTGCCTACAGCACTCTCAGGTGGGACACCGTGGCCTGCCCATCACCAGCCAGATTAGCCCTGGTGGCAGCTCTCTCTAAACGTACATCCAGCTCTGGGAAAAGACCACAGTGCCCGACCTGGGTCTGTGTCCCTCACCGGCCATGCAGGAAGTTGCTCCTCCCTCGCCCAAAGCTGACCAGAGCCTTGATGTACTGACCTTTGCCTCTGCCTTCCTCAGGAAGAAGTGCTTATGGGGAACACCCCAGTGGGGTGCCCTGGGGCAGGGGTGAGGCGCTCACCTCCTCCTGCTATTAGCTGGAAAGTCCTGGTGGCTCTGTTCATCCAGGAGACTGCTTGTCATTGTCAGCACCAGCACAGCGGGCTGTCCCCTCACTGGCCCCAAGAGGGTGACTCCGGGCCTGGGCCCTGTTCACTCAGTGGCCTGATGGCAGTGGGCTGACGGGCTGATGACTCTTGTCCTGACTGCCTGTACCTTCACAAGAGACACAGGAGGCAGGACACAAATCACCATGTGAGAACAGAGCACAGAACCAGATCCAGTCTGTGACCTGCCCCCGGCCTCGCTGGGCAGGAGAGCAGGCTCCCTCCCGGGGACTGCGAGCTCGGAGAGCCTGGACTGGGGGTTCGGTCCGAGCTGTGCTTTCTGTTATTGTAAATAGGAGGGAAATGGCCACAGAAGGCAGCAGAGGGGACCAGAGGACCAGACGGAGAGACAGATGGACAGAGACACCCAGACAGGAAGGGAGGAGTGAGCATAAGGGAGCCCGAAGGACAAGGGAAGGAAGAGACTGAAACGGAGCCAACAGAGAACGTCATCAGCCGCACCTGGGGGGACCCCCCCTCCAGCACCGGACTCCTGCTGCCACATCCTCCAGGGGTTACACCTTGGCCGAAGATAAGGAGACCCCAAAAGCCGCCAGCTGGCCCCCTGCCCTGCCCCAGGCAGCAGGAGCTGGCTTGGGTCCCCCGGCAGCTGTGCAGAGGGAAAGGAGACCTGATCACCTCAGGATGGCCGCGTGCGCGCAACAGGTGTGGAGGGAGGCGTCTCAGCCCAGGAGCTCAGAACATAAAGAACCACTTCTCTATTCTCCCAGAATCAAGGCCGTCACTCCTGGGGCTGTTCCCACCACCCAGGGTTTGCCTTGGGCAGATCACTGGCCCCTTGAGCCTGTGGAACTCCATGGCTCAATCCTTCTAGACTGCTAGTTCTCGGCCAGGAGGATGCTCCCCACGGGGTCAGACCACAACCCAGTCCCCACCCGCGTGGAGCTCTGGGCTCATCTGCTGGAGGGGCTGGGCGTGCCTCACCCTTCCCGCCTGTCTTCCTCCCTCCCCAGAAACTCAGCAAGCTCCGCTTTGGGCTTTTGGAAATAAAAGCCAGGTGGTGTTGAGCACCGTCAGGGAAAGCCACACACCACCTCTGAGGCACAAGAGTGTCAAAAATGGAATGGAAAGGGGAGGAGGCCAAAAATCCCATCGATGAGCTCCGCACGAGCTTGCCTAGTATTTGCCCCCCATCACATCCAAGGGAGGGGCTGCACGGGCTCGAAGATGGTGCAGCAGCTGCAGAAAGAGCAGGGCAGCTCCGCCAGGGACTGGACAGGTACTGGACAGGGACTGACCGTGTGGCACAGCGATCCAACTCACGGCCGCACACACAAAACCCTACCCACTGGACTCAAGCCCACATCTGCGCACCGTGAGTGTGACAGCCTGACTCCTCGCAGCTGAAGGTGGAAACTCCCCAGGTGTTTCCCTCAACAAAGAACCAGAACCTGGCCCGGCCGCCGGCCGGTGATCATGCAGCCGAAAGACGGAAGGAAACCGACATGCGGTCCGCGGTCCGATGCGCGTGAACCTTGAGGACCTGACGCTCAGTGAAGTAAGCCAGTGGCAAAAGGACGAATCCCAGGTGATTTCACTTCCAGGAGTCAAGGTCAAGGAGACAGAAAGCGGGATGGGGTGGGGGACGGGACGGGGAGTTGCTGGGAGAAATGAACAATTTTGGAGATGGATGTTGATGCCCGTTGCACAGGGGTGTGAGCACAAATGCCTCTGGAGTGTAAACTCAAAAATGGTTACGATGGTAAGTTTGAGGTGTATTTTACCCCAATACAAAAATATACAGGGCTCATTCAAAAACACAGTGAGGAGCTGAGCGAGAGTCAGTAGAGCGTGGGGACAGCCTGGAGGGGCAGGATGTTTCCCGACGTGGCAAAGGTGGGGCTTGCAGGCTGAGGACCACAGAGCCCGGTGAAGGAGGCAGGAGTCAGGGGGACGGAGAGGAAGCCGCACTGATGGTCGGGGGCGCGAGGAGGCCCAGAGCATCCACGAGGGAGCCTCGCCTGGGTCGGGCAGGCAGGGACAGGGTCAGAGGGCGTTTCCAGGCACAGAGTCAAAGGGGACCTAAGGTCAAAACTGGCAGGGAGACCATGAGCAGCCTCCCAGGGCAATGAGGGCGGACGTGTGGGTGGGGTGCGGCTCACCTCTAGCACCCGCAGCCCTGGCAGGTCCCTTCCCCTCTCGGATGGGCTTGCCAGATTCAGCCAACAAAAATTCAAATTTCAGATAAACAACAGATTACTTTTCGGTGTCCATGTGTCCCCAGTACCGCACACTTCCATTAAAAAATTATTTGCCGTTTAAAATTTAACTGTGAAGGGGCACCTGGGTGGCTCAGTGGGTTAATCCTCTGCCTTCGGCTCAGGTCATGGTCTCAGGGTCCTGGGATCGAGCCCTGAACCGGGCTCTCTGCTCAGCAAGGAGCCTGCTTCTGCCTGCTTCTCTGACTACTTGTGATCTCTGTCTGTCAAATAAATAAGTAAAAATCTTTCTTAAAGTGATAAAATAAAATAAAATTTAACTGTGAAATTCAAATTTAACCGTGAGTCCTACGTTCTCTGTCCTCCCTACCGTCTGAAGGTTCGCTGACGCCTCCGCACGGCTGTGTCCCTCTCCTCCCTCAGGCCTTGGCTACCCCTGACCTCCCGAGAAGAAGGACCCTGCCCCTCCCCCAGTCCCTCCCAGGCTGCGAAATCGCTCCTGTGTCTGTTCACTCTTTATTAAACGTCCCCCCATGCTGAGATGCCGGCTCACGGGGGGCCGGGACCTGTCACTACATCCCAGCACCTGACACAGGCCTCCCACATAGCCTTGCACGTAGACGCTCAACCAAGGCCTTCTGGAAGGGATGTCTCCTGGAGGGGCAGTCGAGGAGGGGAAGCGGAGGATGGGGGGCCTGCGGGCACTGTGGCTTTGCCGAGTCTGCCCACCCTGCCGCCTCCGGTTGGCGGCTTGTCCACCGTCCTCTGCGCCTCGGGCTGCCTCTGTCCAGGAAACAGCCTTGTCGGCTGCGCCCTTCCCCACAGGACCAGCCTCCCGTCCATGCAGTCCCGAGGCAGCCGCGTTCCCATGGCAACGGCAATCCGAGGTCACAGCGCAGGCAACTGGAGGAGGCCTCCCTCCTGGAAGGCCACCACCGAGTCAGAATCTGATTCTCATTACAGCCATAATAGTTGCTTTGCATAATGGTACGTGCATTACTGCCTAACGTGCCGGTGCTTATTTGGTTAAAATTCATGAATTCAGGTCAAAGTAAAAAGTGCTGATGGCTGAAGTTTGTCCTTCCCTTCAAGAGTTCCTGGGTCGTTGTTTTTTTAGGTTGTTCTCTCTCCTTGGCAGCAACTTGCTTTTAATCCCATTATTAACGGGTAAGGGAGAGGAAAGCAAAGCAGCGCTCTGCCCCCCGGGGGCCCTATAGGTGACGGTCACCCCTGCACCGCCTCCCCGTGTGACCCAGAGCACACCATTCTGTCTCTCCGCACCTCAGTTGCCTCAGGTAGAGAAATGAGGGACGGGTTTAGATGGTTTTCAAAGTCTCTTCTGCTCCCAAAACACAAGCACGCAGCTGACATTTGCTGAGTCTCGGCCTGGCACCAAGTTTTGGGCTGGGAGGAGGGGCTGTGGGGGCTGCTGAGCGGCTGGGACTCAGTCAGGAGGCAGAGAAAGCCATGGAGCTGCAGGGGAGGCTTCCTGGAAGAAGTGACATTTGAGATGAGGCTCGAAGGGATATTAAGAGTTAGCCAGGGGCAGGGGAGAAAGGGAACAGGGGAGGATAGCCGGTGGCCTGGTCCTACAGAACCCTGGGTACAGGCTCAGGTGTTAAAGGGCTATGGCAGAGTTTAGGCAGAGCTGGGAGAGAGAGAGTAAACGGGTGCCCACTCAGCCAAAGGGTGACCACCTGTGTCCCCCAGTACTGGTCCCACCAGCAGCGGGGCCCATGTGGATGGAACCGCAGGCAGGGCCACACCGGAATCTCCTCTGTGGTCCCAGCCCCCGGCTGGCTCAGGACCCGCGAGCTGCCGCTAGTCACTTCGTCGTCCTCACAGGGACTGGTGGAGGGGACAAAGCAGGGGGGAACCTGAGGCCTCTGGTCCGTCAGCTGAGCGGGACCCCGCACACCTGCCTCTCCTGACCCGGACCTGGGCCCTCCCCGTGGCTCGCAGCCGGGCGCGGTGACAGGCAGAGAGAGAGGCGTGGGCTGGGGTAGAGCTGCGGGCTGGGCGGCACACAGGGGGCCCTCAGAGGGAGGCGAAGACCCGGGGAAGGGCAGCCGAGGACAGGTCTGGCTGCCAGGCGGCGTTTGGGATACGTGGAGTCTGAGGCACCAGGCAGGGGAGGCCAGCAGCTCTGTCTCAAGGGTCTGGGAGAGGAGGGTCTGGAACCAGGGGGCTCCCCCAGGAGCCAGGGCTCCCCGGGGACCTCTAGGCCCGAGATCGCCAGCTGGGTAGTGAAACCAGGCCTCACAGCTGAGGAATGAGGGGCGGGGTGGGCCCCAGGCTGCCCCAGGCCGTGTCGTTCAGACAGGCCTGGGCCACACTCGGACTCGGGCCCTGGCCTGCTCTGTAGAGGGCCTGCCCTGTCCAGCTTCCTCCTGGGAAAATGGGGGTACGATCCCTGACTGGGTAAGGGCAGGCAGCCCAGCAGCTCGGGCCAGGCCTGCTGTCGCAGACCCAGGCATCCCAACAGGTGATCCCACACTCAGGAGTTCCCACTCCGCCCTCCCTCCCGGCGTCCGCCGCTTTGTCTCCAGGGAGGCAGACGCCCCCTTATCCCACTAGAAAGGCCTCTTCGGCCTCCCCCGAGACGCCCGGGGCAGGAAAGCCCAAGGCTCTGAGCAGGCTGGCAGTCACCTGGAGCGGAGCATCTGGGTCCCTCTGGAACCTGGACGGTGATTTCTC
Source organism: Mustela nivalis (assembly GCF_964662115.1). Classification (NCBI taxonomy): domain Eukaryota; kingdom Metazoa; phylum Chordata; class Mammalia; order Carnivora; family Mustelidae; genus Mustela; species Mustela nivalis. The sequence goes on from NC_139026.1 coordinate 8,301,211, forward strand.
AATTAGCTCCAAGAGCAACAGCAGGGGCGAGAGGTCAAAGGGTAGCCTTAGCTCCCCCCATTCTCCAGAGTGGGCGGGGCCCCAGAGACGGAGGTGCGGCACTGGAGGTATACCCCAACCCGAGGTCCCCGTGTCCCTGCCCAGCCATGCCACCAAGGAGAGAAAGGACACATAAGAGGGAATGGGGGTCAAGAGGCCCAGACGAGGTGGTGGGGACGGGTAGGCCCTCTAGCCACCAGCTCAGATGTTCTCCTCTCACAGCCCTTTGATGCCCACTCTCCAGACCTCTCTGGGCCTCTTGCCTCACCTAGGAGGGCAGCAATGACAACAGCCCTTTCCAGGGACAAAACTCCAGCCCCGGTGTATTCCCTCCTCCCAGCAAGTGCACAGCAACCTTCCTCGGGCACTTTGTCCCTTTCCTGCTCTTAGGCAGGTGTGTCACCCCCATCCCTGGATCCCAGTGCTCAGGCCTGGCCAACTCCGTGGCACATACCCAGGCAAACCGATGAGAGCCCATGGACTTGGCTGGACTGTCAGGGAGGGAAGCTTTCATCCATCGAGGGATGGGTAGACAGGCCCTAAGCGTGGGTTGCCGGTGGCCACTAGAAGAGGAGAGCAGTAAATGTAAAGGGAAGCAGATCCAAGAGGCGAAGAGAGACTGTGTCCTAGTGACATAGTTGGAGCGCTTGATCTGACTATACCTGAAGCCAACTTCTCTCAAATCACTAAGTTGTTTTCTTCTTTTTTTTTCTTTCTTCTCTCTTTTCCTTATCTCACTCTCTCTGGCTTTTTTCTTTTATTGTTGAGCTCATTCAAGTTGGGCTTTTGTCTTTTCAGCCAAGAGAATCCTAATAATACCTAGAATATGAATTTCATTAACAGTGCCAAGAGTGAGTCAACTATGAATTACTCCCCTGTGACCCTCCCACACAAGCCCAGCATCTTAGCCACAGGACCAGAGCTCATGCTAGGCTATGCTCAGAGCTAGGCTCCGCCTCCTCCCCAGCGCAGCAGACCCCAGCCATGAGAGGACCCTTTCTAGGTCCTAGACACCCTAAGCCCAGCAGCTGGAGCCTGATGGAGAGAACCTCTCACCACCCCACCCCAGGAAACCCCCAGCTCAGCACCCACCCCACGAAAGAAAGAAGAGCACAGGCACACGGAAAGTTTCTGAAATAGGCTTCTGTGTTTTTATTCAAAACAACATGGTGGCAGCTGCCACTTGGTTTCTCTATGCCTGGGCCATCTGGGCCAGCAGGGACCAGTGCCGTCAGCAACTAGGAGGGAAGTTCATTCACACCGTAGAAACTGTACAGCCACTCGGAGTGTGATAGTCACGGTGGCGGGCCCGGGCTGAGGGCTTCTTGGAGGTGGCAGCCTCTGCCTCCTCCCCAGGCCCTAGCCAAGCCAGGCTCCACCAGGAACACTGATTATTGCACAAAGACAAAAAGAGTATGTGTATCTGGGCTAAAGAGCGGCTTCTAAGACCCCAAGCCCTTACACAGCGCAGCAAAGAGGGCCAGAGTTGGCCCTAGAAAACAGAAGGCTGGAAGGGAAGGGTCTGGGGGAAGACAGGCCAGTGGGCTGGTACTGTGCACGCTTCATCCTTTGGGGAGCTACCAGGGGCAAAGACGGTTGGGCAGGGGACAGGAAGAGCGTTTGGCCAGGGTGGGCCACGGCCCTATCGGGTCTCGCGTCCATCTGTGCAGATGCCTGCTAGCCACCACTCGGCACAGCCCTGCAAGCAGATAGCTTGGGGTATCCAACACCAAGTTCCCCTCTCTCCCTGGGGCCAGATCTGTGGGATTTAGGGTACGTTTGTGCTTTTGTGATGAAGAGGTCACAGGGTCAGGAGGGCAGAGGAGCCATTCAGCCAACCCCCATTCATTCTGGCTTGTCCTAGCCAGCCGATCACGGCTTCCCGGACCCCCTAACTCCTGTAGCTCCCAGAAACAAAGCCCAATGCCTGGGAACAGTACCTGGAACAACCCCCCCACCACCACCACCAACCCTGGGGAATAAGCCTCTTCTCCCACAACCACAGCCCCTCCCACCCCAGAGCAAGCTTCTCTCTGCTTTCAGCCGATCCCACTTCTAGGCTCACCCCGCTCTGTCCGGCCCGGCGTCGCTAGGGCCAGTCCTTTTGCTTAGACCATCCTCGCCACGTGTCTGTTCATTCTGGGACCACAAGGCTGAGGGTAAAAGGATGGCTTCATGTCGCACACACCAGGGCATGTTCCCTGCCCAGGCACCCATCACCTGGTGACGCCGGGAACGTCACTTCTCTGGACTGTGCCTAGCCACAGCCGTGCACACTGCTAGAGGCTGCCCCTCAGATGAAAAAAGACGACACCCAGGCCCGGAAAATGGACGCTGTTGAGAGTGTCACAGACCAAACCCTTGAACCCCAATCGGTCCTCTACTCAGACTTTCTAGGTCCCATGTCCCTCTTCTGGTTCCAGCGAGTGACTGGAACCTCCGGGAACGTGCTGACTTGCACACCTACTATGCGTGTGCCCCCCGCCCCTCCAGCCACGATGGCTTGGGCCCAGTGCCTGGCTGGGAGGGAGGGTGAGGCCGAGCTACCCGGGGCCTCTTCTTCCCCGGAGGAGCTCCCCCCGTCCCAAAACAGCAGGGCAAGGGATGCTGCACAAGGCTCGCGGGAGCAGGAAGCTTAGGATTTGGGCCCAGCCTCCCCCAACCCTGCTGAGGAGCTGCCAGGAGCCGAAGAGGACAGGACCCCAGGTCCGGCTGCTCCCTGAGAGGCAGGGCTCAGACAGTCCTCCCGCTGGAGGCCGCCATCCTGGGAGGGGGCTCAGCGCTCGGGCATCTCCTCGCTGTCCGCACAGCAGTCCGCCCTCCACACTTCCGGGGGAGGAGAGCCAAACTCCGGAGGCTGAAGGGCTGATGTAGGTCTGACCTCCATGCTGGCCCAACCCCATGGGGCCAGTGGAGACCCACATGCACGTTTTGTCTTCTGAACCCACTCCTTCTGACCACAGGGCACACTTTTTCATACCCCAAACACCCAGGTGCTGGCTCCCTACAGAATTCCAGGGCATTGAGGTATCCCCAGCTGGCTACTTCATCCTCTCCAGGACTCAGTTTCCTCATGCGGGAAGTGGGCCTACCCACCTTTCCCCACTCCCCACACCAGCTCTGAAGGGCTCTGCAGACCACAAAGGCTGAGTCACTCGCTGCCTCATGCCCAGGCCCCAAGCGCCCAGAAGGTCCCCGGAGCCCATGCAAGCTGTTAGCCCTTCAGTACCACTCACCAGCCCGGCCTGAAGGCAAGTTTCTTTAAGGTCAGGGTTTGGGAACGAGGACAAGGGCCCCCTCGCAGGGCCCCGCTGAAGCCATCCGAGGGAAACTCACCAAGGCAAAGGACCCGGGTTATTGCTCGAAGTGTAGCATTTCCTGAACTGGCAGCCTTTCCCACCCCAGGACCCCATGGGTGTGCAGACCAACGGCCTCGACCTTCACCTTCCCAACCGGCTTCTTTAAAGTGACCTTAAACCCACTCACTTCCGAAGACTTCCCCTTGACCTAAGCAATATCTGTGGAATCATGGGTTCGGTGTACGGTTTATTTCTTAATAAATACTGAAATAAATGCGTAACTATTCAATGAAAAAAATACCCATCTGTGAACCCATTTGGGAAGCACAGCTAGAGTAAAACCTGATCTGCAGCCTGGGAAAGTGGTGGCGGGGGGAGAGCGAGGCTGGTCCCAGGATGAGGCAGGTGCCCCCATCTGGGCTTAGAATCCTGTTGAATCTGCTTTCCCCTGAACTCCACTGGAGAGGGGCAGACCGTCCAGGGGCCCGGGGGAGCATGACCGCCAGGAATGACCATGGCTCAGAGCCCACCTGGCAGATAGATAAAAGGTGGCATGTAATGGCCACCACTGACTGCATTAGCCCAGGGCACCCGCAGTGGAGCCTAGCAGGCACAGACCAGGCTGGTACCCTTGACTTCCAAGCTTCCGCATGCCCTGCTCAATACCCTTTACCCTTCCTCTCTCCTGCTGCCTCCATGCCTGCCCTTGGCCTCCCTGGGGGGCAAAGCCATGGCAGACTACCCCCCCCCACCCCTGGAAGTGCCCTGCCCACTGGCTGAAGACCCTGCCCAGCCTTGGAGCTAACCTCCACCCCCCACCCCTGCCCTAAGAAAGTACGACTATTCACCCCTGGTTTTCCTAAATAAAGACATCTAACTGGTTGACTAAGAGTGTGCTCTGGGGCATCTACAAAAGACTGTTCACGACAACTAGACAGTCAGGAACAAGACAGACACCCCAATACGTGGGGGGAGGATCTTAGCGGCGTTTCTTCTTTAAAGGAAAAAAAAACGCACCCTGAATTTCACCTCTTCTTCTGAGCCTGTCTCCCCGGCCACAGTAACTTCAGAGGCCTGAGAGCTTCTCCCAAGCTACTCCCAGCCCCGGGGCGGGGGGAGATACCAAAGAGCTCGGCTGCTAACGCCCCAGCTGGACCATCCGCCCTGGGGTAGGTCTGGCCTGGGTCTGAAGCATCCGGCAAAAGCCCTATATCTGGGCACCAGCCCGCAACCCCCCCACCTCCAACTGTAGCACTTTCTGGAAATCATAAGCTCTCAGTAAAAAAAATAAATAAATATATGTCTGTCTCTCTCTATATATATGCATATATATATGTATATGTATATGCACGGGAAGGACCACGGCTGGGGTCCACAGCCAGGGCCACGGCCGGGCCTCGGCGAGCCCAGACCCTGCTCAAGGCCACCCTCTCGGTGGCCCGGCGCTGGCTGGCTGGCCCCTGCGCGACGCCCAGGTTGTGGCCAAAGTATTGCTGCCTGCCCCCTGGCTCCTGAGGTAAAAGACGGTGGGACGGGGCGCCCGGCTGGGCCCCTGCGGCCCTCATCTCTTCCGCTTGCTGGCCGCGTCGGCCGGCTGCAGCTCCGCCGGGCCCGGCTGCGGCTCGGGGGGCGCCGAGGGGGCCCCGCCCGCGTCCTTGCTGCGGTCCGCCGCCCAGGAGGGGCTCCGGGCCAGGCCGCGGGGCCGGGCGGGGTTGCGCGGGCGGCCGGGGCCGGGGCCGGGGCCGGCGGCCAGGCTGCTAGTGCTGCTGAACCTGCGGGCCGGCGGGAGTCCCGGCGGCGGCGGCGGCGGCCCGAACAGAGACGTGAGCGACAGGCTGCTGAGCGTCTCCGAGTGCTCGCTGCCCGCGCCCCCGCCGCCCGCGCCGCCGCGCCCGCCCGCGCCCTCCTCGTCCGAGGGGTCCATGGAGTCGTGGTGGGTGCAGCCCGGGCTGGTGGAGCCGCCGCTGCTGTGGCTGCGCTGGTGCGCCCGCAGCCCGCGCAGGCTGAACAGGCCCCGGCCCCGCAGGCTGAGCCGGCGGCGGGCGGCGGGCGACAGGCCGGCTCGGGGGCCCGGGGTGCGGGCCGGGGGCCCCAGGGCGCGCCGGGGACTGTCGCTCAGGGTCAGGCTGTCCTCCAGCGTGGTCTGCAGGCTGCCCGCCGAGCTGCTGCGGCTGGCCTCCAACGACGTGTCGCTCCCTGTGGCCTGGGGGGCGGTGGGGGGAGGGGTCGGCAAGGCGGGGTCGGCAAGGCGGGGGCGGCTGAGGGTCCGCAGCAGGTGTCCCCATTCCGCCGCTGGGGCAGGCTGTCCCTCCCAGAGACACAGGCACAGCAGCCCCTCCGATGCCTCGGGAGCTCCCCTCAGAATGCACCCAGGACCCCAGGGCCCTTCCGCTACATCACCACCCATCCCAGCTTAGGGGTGGCCTTTGTCGGTGATCACTGGGAGTGGCCTCCTGCTGTGATCCCTGCACCACCGCCCCCCCCTTACTTAAACACACTCACGTGGTGGCCCAAGAACCCCATCCCAGCCCTCTGGGACCTTTCTTCTCACCATCCTCCCCTCGCTCTCCCCCTCCCCCCAGGACCCCTCAGCCCTGGCCCCAGGCTGCCTGGAAATCTCTTCCCCGGACATCCATGTACCTCACCCCTCACTGCCTTCCCAGCGCCAAGAACTGCCCCCCACCCCCATAGTCCCTTCCTGGGGCAATCTTCTCCCGGCCAGGTATCACTCTCAGATGATTTTCACGCACTTACTTTGGCTTACCCTCTCCTCTCGCACCCCTGCAACACATGCACTGAACAGTACAGCATAAGCCATGGGGCAGGGATTTTGTATCTGTTGCCCCCGAGCCTCACACACAGCCAGGCACCTAGCTGGGACCAGCAGCTGGGCTAGCACTGGACCAGCTCTGCTTCCACCATATACATGGGAGCTGGGGCAGCTCCTGCTTCTCCGAGCTCTGGGGCTGCGGGCTCTGAGTAACCTTTCTGCTCTGTGCTTCGTGCCCTCTGCATGCCCAGGAGGCAGCTCCAGCCAGTGCAGTACTGGTGGCCGTGTAGGCCAGACCTCTCTTCCCCCAGACCTGCCCCTCCTTCTCCACCTGTACATCAAGGCCCCACTCAGATGCCCCCCCGCCCCCAAGCAGGAAAGCTCGTGGAGACGAGGAGGTGCCCATACCTGCCGGAGGAGGCTGCAATTGACACTCGGCGACCGTAGGGATGCCCAGGAGCCCTGCAGGGCGATCTTGGGGAGGGTCCCAGTGCCAGGGCCCTTCTCCTGCCCTTTCTGGCTGGCAGACACAGCAGGGTGAAAGAACTCGGCGGGCATGGGCAGGAGGGGGCTGGAGGCATCCGGGGAGAAGGGCCTCGGGGGTGCAGCTGGGGAAGGAGGAGAGGGGGCTAGGGAGCGGGCTCGGGCTGGTAGGCCCCTGGAGGATGCCTTCTAGACCCACAGGCAGGAGGCTTCCTACCAAACTGGCTGTGGGACTCTGGGTAAATCTCCCCCTCTGAGAGCTGATGTCTCCGTTGCAAAAGCCAGAAAGAAATACTGAGCCAGCCGCTCCGATTCCTGGCCACTGGGCAAAGACAGGCTTTTGGAGCCAGTAGACCCAGGCTCAAGGACCCTTGAGCTCCTTCCTCTTCGAAAGAGGGACCCCAGGCTGGATAACTTGAATGTCTCCAGCGGGGGTGGGGGGAGGTTCCTGTTCTGTGTCGTCTTATTGTTTAAGGACTATACAAATGAAGAGTTAACTAAAGGGGACAAGCTTTTACTCAATCAGAGTGGCTCTTGGGTCCTGCACCCTCATTCAGGTCCAGGAAGCCTGGGGTCTTGGCACCTTAGCCACCAAGGCCACTGGCTTTAGGGAGAGTCCTTAGAAAAGTCACTCCACCCCCAGCTCCTGGAAGGAGCTCGATGCCTGGCCTTCCAGAAAGTACCTGGGGTGGGCTCAGGGTCTGGAGAGGTCTCTTTGCTGATGAGCTCATCTCCCTGAGCTAGTGCTGTGGAACCAGATTCCCATCACCCTCCAAGAAGACTTGAGGTGACGGTGAGCCCAAGTGACGAACAAGGGAACTAGGCCCTCTGTCCACAAGCCCAGCGCACAGACGCAGGATGCTGAGTGTGGGGCCGAAAGATAAATGTCCCAACATTTTACAATGGGCTTTCTGTTGTTCAAAATCACCTCATGTGAAGATGTGGATAAACACGTCTCACATTCAACTCTAGAAAAATACCACAATAATTTGGCAGCTTTCCTTCTGCCTAATGAGAACTCTATGTGACCCGTTTCCCTTTTCACCACAGCTTCTAGGAGCTCAGCATGAACCTCCCATTAGATCAGGTTGCCAGATCATTATTATCTCACCTCCCTGTATTATCTTGATATTTTTATCATTGTTACATCAGACCAGAGAATCCCATCTTTTATTGTCCGTTAAGCATCTGGTTCTTTCTGGACTCAATAGAATTGTCTGGGCAGAGACACTAAGAAAAGCATTTGGCCAGCCCCTCTGCAGCAGCTGCCAGAGATCGGGGCCGTGGGGAGCTGGTGAGGGCTCCCCCTCCTCACCTCGGCTGCTCTCCTGCTTCAGCCAGGACCGGACGGGATTGGATGGGACCACCTCCCTCTCCCACAGGAAGTTCTCCGGATCCGATGAGACAGCTGTGTTGGGCAAGGGGAAGAAGCACTCGCCCACCTCTCCTGCGTGCACGGGCTCAGGTGTGTCCGGCTCACCCTGCAGGAAAGGGAGGCAGGTTAGGGTGGTGAGGGGGGACAGGGAAGACCCTGCCCCAGCTGCCTTTATGCCCCTGCTCCACAGCCTTTGCTTGGGCCACTCTCATCGCCCGAGATGGCCTTCTCGCTCTTCCACCTGGCCAACAATGGTCATCTTCCAAAACCCAGGTGAAAGGGCCCCACCTCCAGGAAGCCCTCTCTGGTGTCCCAGGCAGGTTGCTGTTTCCTGCTCACTCCAGGCTCGGCCCTAAGATCCCAAGGGTCTTCCTTGTCACTGTAGCCAAGTGCCTGGTAAAGACCTAGGCCCATGCACGAGGAAGAAGCAGTGTTCTGGCTGGCCGGGTGGAGGCCAGCCTGCAGGGACAGCCCCACGAAGCCCACTGGGACCGCTCACCCTGCTGTCCTTGGGGCCGAGCGGGCAGGCTGTGGGATCCTCGAGACTCAGGTCATCACCCAGCAGGATGGAGGAGGACTTGTCTGAGTTCAGGGAGAAGGCCTCCGTCTCGGCCAGCTGCACCTGCAGGGAGAGGTGGCCGCCTCAGGTCACCCTGGGGGTTGGGAAGGGGCAGGCCTGGTCTTCCAGAAAGACACAAGCAGGTAGGTACAGAGGCAGAGATTTGCTGAGCATGGAAGTTATGCCACCACGCACCGGGGACCCAGTCTGAGCAGGGGGTGGGGGACACACGATGGCGTGACAGTCAGTCCAGTGCTAGGCCGGGGCCGCGCCCTCGGGCAGCCTCATCGTCACAGACTGTGAATGCCAACGCTGGTCCACTTGCCCCCAGACTCAGCACCCCTGTAAGCTGAACAGCACTGGTCGGGGGGACCCACGCTCTTCCCTTGGGCTGTCCTCTGCCAGACTTCACATTGTCCCCACCACGAGGCACCAGCTCCCCACTGAGGCTGCCATTACCTCTTGCTTGTCGTGGTGACACTTCTCGCAGCCGGCCGGCGAGGAGTAGTGGTGGAAGATGGAGCCGGACAGGTTGTCGATGATGGTCAGCTCCCCCTCCAAGGAGTCCTTGATGATTAAAGAGACGCTGTCCAGCCACAGGTTCTCCTAGGCGGACGGGGACGGGGTGGGGACAGGCGGGATTATCGGCCAGCTCTGGGGGGGGAGGGACTGCGGGGCGGGCGGGACCCAACCCCCTGTCACAGGGTCACCCCTAAAATGGAGCCGGGCAGGGTGGGGCTCAAAACGACCCAGGTCTCTGCCTGAGGCCTCGGACGCCCGACTGCCCCCTCCAGCCCCGCGGTGCCGCCCTCTGCACCCCTGCCCACCTGGGCCGGAGAGTAGCAGCGCCGGCACAGGCGGCCCTCGGCGTCGCCCCCGCCGCCCGCCCCGCCCGGGCCCCGGCCAGGGCCCCCCGGGGAGCTGGCGGGCGGCCGCGGGCTGGGACCCAGGCCGTGGGCCATCTCGAGCTCCAACTCGGCGTCCATCTCGGCGTCCTCCTGGGCCTCCTTGTTGCTGTCGTCCAGGTGCTTCATGAGCACGGCCACCACCACGTTGATGAGCACGAACTGGGCCGTGAGCACGAAGCTGACGAAGTACAGCGGCGACACGAACTGCAGGCTGCTCAGGCAGCTGCGCTCGTCGTGGGTGCAGTCGCGCAGCGTGTCCTGCCCCGGGGGCGGCGAGGCTCTGTGAGGGCCCGGCGAGGGCCCGGGCGCCTCCGCTCTGCGTTCCCTGAGCCCCGTCCGCCCAGGCCGGGCCGTGGACCGCAGCCAGGGAGCCTCCCCGGGGTGGACAGGTGAGGAGGAGCGGTGCCTGCAGCCCCTGACCCTGGACTGTGGGCCCCAAGTCCCCTCTGGCCCTGGGCGGAGCCCTGATCCCAGAGCAGCAGGCAGAGGTACCCAGAGAACGATTTCTGGGCTCATCTCCACCTTGCTGGGCTTCAGAGCTCCAAGCAGGTCCCTCTGCTTCTCACTGCCCTGCTCTCCCCTCCCGTGTGTGCGGTGGAGCGCCGGGAGGGAGCCCTAGCTGTCAGAACCCTTGCCTAGCCCCCAAGCCGCTGGCTGCCTCCCCAGCCCGCCCCCGGTACCTTCATGATCCCATTCCAGTTGTCACCGGTGGAGACCTGGAAGAGCGTGAGGAAGGCCATGCCGAAGTTCTCGAAGGTGGCATGCCGGCTCATGCCCTCACAGGGGTTCTCATCATTGCAGACTGAAAGGCGAGAAGAGGTCAGCCCTGTCCCACTGCACAGTCCCTGCCTGGCCCGCCCTGCACCAGGGCCTCCCAGCCTCATCTCAGGGTCCCCAATCCTTGAAGGTGTGTATGGACTACGCTCAGCCCACAGATGGAGAAACTGAGGCTCAGGGAGGGGCACACCAGCTGGCACTCAGACTCTGGCGAGCCTGGCTCCTCCCCTCACTGGTGTATCAGGCCCTGAGAGAAGGGAAGATGGGTGAGGGCCAGCCCCCAAGGGAGCCCCGCTTTCTGAAACCAACCCCATGCAGGGCTGGCTCGGCAGGGGCTGTGTTGCCCTCGGCCTGCAACCCCCCTACCACTGCGCTCCCTGGGGCCGCGCTGGCTCGGGACGAGCACTGGCGCACGTGGCTAGAAGGGTCATCCTTGGGAGCTCAGACAGTGGGGCGTGGGGCTCCCAGTCAGGGCTCTGCTGCACAGGCCTCACATATGCCGCCGCATCCAGGCTGGTGGCTCTCCAAAGTACCATCCACCCTGGAGGGTGGACATCGACGGCTGAGGGTCACCCCTCTGTCCCCACACGGGCCAGCTGTGGGGACATCCCCCACTACAAAGACCCTGATGGGACACTCGGCCACATCTGCGGCCTCCCCACCCTGCTAACGCCCTCCTCCAGGCCTGTTCTGCCCCCTCACCAGCCGGGGCCTGCTTCGGGAGGCACTCACCCAGCTTCCCGAACAGCTCCACGCCCAGCGCGGCGTAGATGAAGAAAAGCAGCATGAAGAGAAGGCCCAGATTGCCCACCTGTCGGGGAGAGCAGGTGGGGCGGGGCCAGCCTGAGGGTCAGGTTCTGTGCCCCAGGCCGGCACCCTGCAGCCGCACCCCCCCCAACGCCGGGGGGAGGCCAGGTCCCACAAGGACACAGAATAACAAAATGCGGGCAGAGCCCTTCCCCTGAGCTGCCGGTTTCAAACACCTCCGATTCGTAAGCTCGCTTATCCCGCACAGACCTCTATGAGCTACACGTTACCCCACCCTGGAGATGACAAAGACACGCACTGAGTGGGGAAGCGGCTGAGGTCACACAGCTAGTAAGAGGGAGGACTAGGATCCAAACCCGGCAGGCACAATCACTCCTCCACACACGCGTGTGCTAGGCCACATCCCACAAACGAATGCAGAGAGTGAGGTTGGGGGGGTCGTGTCTCAGCAACAGCGCTGCTGCCCGCGTCCCCACCACAGGCCTCTGCAGGGCCGAGGAATCCTTGAGAGTCGGGACGGGGCTGGGTTAGGTTGGGTCCGCCTCCTTCAGCCCGCACAGGGCCTGGCCGTGGAAGGAAGCGGACAGAGGAATCACGCAGGGTTGTGAGCCCCAGAAACTTCCCGCAAACCCAGCCACCCCGGTCCCACGGCTCCTGTGGGAACAAAATGTCCCCGATTATAAAGCTATTTCAAATCCAGCCATACACCGGAGACAGCCTCTAACGAATGCTATGGATGAGATAAGGCTCGAGAATATTCCTGCCCTAGAAACAGACTACCTCCCGGAACCCTCAGAAGTCCTGCATGCACAGAATCAGAAGAAGGTCTGCATTAATTGTTGAAAAGTAAACCATGTTAACCACAGCCCCCTAATGTTTCTCTGCTCCGCAGGAGGATTTCCTCCAAGCTGTTGTACAACCACACCAGTAGCGTCTGACTCATTAGAAGACACTCTGCTCGCTAACGGTGCAGGCACTTACTGCGCAACTCCGAAGCCAGGGAGTGAGCGTGGCCCTGGACCTCTGGTCAGCTTCACGCCCTCTGCAGGCCCAGGTGAGCGGCGCTTCTGAACCAGGGTGGACCTCACCTTCCCGGTCCGTCCCTCCTTCCACCCACGGCATCTCCTAAAGACTGCACAGCCCCAGCAGCCTCCTTGTTGGCCTCCCTGCCTCCAGCCTCTCCTTTAAAGGCCGTCCTGCTTGAGGCCTCTCCTGTCCAGAACCTCTTATGATGCCCACTGCCCACAGGATAAAGCCCGAGTTTGCTGTCCTGGCTTCAAAGCCCTTTGCAACCTAGCCCCGTGGACTAGCCCCCACCCCAGCCTGATCTTCCCACTCCAGCCGCACAGAAACCAGACTCCGTTCGCACATTCTGTTCCCCATGCAGGGAAGACCCTTTCCCTGTCTTTGCCTAGTAAGTGCCTCTGCCCAATCCCTCAAAGCTCAGGTCAAGAGTCACCTCCTCTGAGAAGCCTTCCTTGTTGCCTCCTCTCTCTGCAGGGGGGCAGAGACTGGTGGGAGTGTCATTTTCATAGCACTTTACACAGAACGGAGAAAATGTCCGATGTCCATATGACAGCTAAAAGATTTTGAGAGTAAGTCCCCCATCCTATGTGGTACTGGATGTGTACGTCTCTTAAAAGTGCTGATGTGACTGTCATTACTATCGTGTTTCCTACTTGAAGCTGGGACATTCTGGGCATCTCCATGTGAAAAATTCCTCCGAAGGGACTGCGTGTTCGGAAAAACCACATCCGTTTGAATGAACATCCCTGCTTGCTTTCCCTCCAGACCTGATGAGAGCTCTGTCGCTTTCCCTTTGTAAGGAGGCTGCTGGGACACTCACAGCAAACTTGTGAGCATCCTTGGCCCATGTGCCTGAGAGAATTAGCTCTGCTTCCACCTTCCCAGGGCTGTTAATTTTTTATCCTCATTTTTATCATGCTGGATCGTGCCCTTTATTTTAAGATGCCTGAAATCCCTAAAGACTAGATGAGTCATCATGAATAAACGAATGTGTATGAGGCTCTCCCCAGAGCAGAGGCCACCCTGAGGTGAGGGCGAAGGGGGGTCCTAAGGAGTCAGGACAGTGGGGGAGGGGAGGACTGGGATTTCGGATTTCCCAGGAAGATGAAAGTCACATCCTGTGTGGCCCTGATCCTCTCTCCCTTCCACTGGCCAATGGGATGAGGCGATGTGCGCTTTCCTACTTGCTAGGGTTTCCACCCAGGTCAGCGTCTCATGCTGTCCCCACCAAACAGGTCCTATCCGAACCTCCCATCCACATCACCACCTCCTTCTGCCAAGCCACCCCACAAGGTCAAGTTCACAGTCCCCTGAGGTCCGCCCTGATTTCCCCAGGGAGTGTCAGGACCCCCTCTTTCTCCTCCCCACATTGACTGGAACCATCTGTCTTCACACCAGCCTGGACACTCCTGAGGGCCCCATAAGGGTTGTCAGAACCCAGCTCAGGACCTGGAATGCAGCAGGCACTGTGAGCACTTGACGTTTGTCTCTGTCACAGCCCCAGGCTCAAACCTTGTCTCTGGAGACAGGATTCTGCCCTGGCTCTGGGCAGGCTGGAGAAGGGAACCCAGGACCTGTGAGATGCCAGTGACAGCCATGCAGGCCGCCAGAAGGGGGCGCTCTTACCTGGGGCAGAGCCTGCACCACCGTGTCCAGCAGGGCCCGCATCCCGGTAGCCATCTTCAACAGCTTCAGCACTGCAGGCGAGATCCAGCCCGGCCCACTCAGCCCAGGGGAAGGCAGAGTGTGTGTGAGGGGCGGGTGTGTGTGTGTGTGTGTGTGTGTGTGCAAAAGTGAGGTGGAGAAGGGAGAAGCCAGAGGAGTATGTGAGCAAAGGGGACAGCTCCGGGATGCCACACAGTAAGTACACGGGTGTCCCTGAACAAGGCTGTGCACAACGGTGCATTCACGAGGTGCAGGTGTCAGTGGGAATGTGTCCAAGAGAAGGCGGGCCCACACACAATGGGACCAAAGTGTGTCCATGAGCACAGTTCACCGAGATGAGGCCAACATGCCTGAGTACCCACATCTCTCCCTTCCCTCAGGCTAAAGAAAGCTCCAGACTTCTATGCTGAATTTCTCCGCACCCTCCCCACCTGGGAGCCCGGAGGCAACAAGCTGTTGCAGGTGGAGAAGCAAAAGACCGGGAGGTACCAGGCCAGAGGCAGGAGGTTTGTGAAGGGAGTGTAGGCCCAGCCTCAGGGTGAGAGAGGAACTTCTGGGGGAAGCAAATGTTATAGGAAGCATCGAGGACTGCATGGCTTAGCCAGTGTTGGACTCACGCCCACGAGGAACTAGAGTTCCGGGTGCCTTCCCAGCTGCCCTGAGTTCCTTTCATCCCAACCTGAGGCTGGTCCACGTGGGTCATGGTGTCATAGGGAGATGAGATGGGATGCCTGGGTGGCTCTGTCGGTTAAATTTCTGCCTTTGGCTCAGGTCATGATCCCAGGGTCCTGGGATCAAGTCCCACATCGAGCTCCTTGTTCAGTAGGGTGTCTGCTTCTCCCTCTCTCTCTGCCTCTCCTCTGGCTTGTCTCCCTCCCCCAGATAAATAAATAGAATCTTAAAAAAAAATAAGGAGGTGGAGGTACAGTGTGCCATACAGAGCAGTCTGTGGACAAGGGCACATGAGTGTGTACACACAGGGGGCAAGTGTGTATGTCTGGTGTGTGCGTCTCCTGGCTGCTGTTCTCGCTGCTCAGTAGAAAGCCCATTATGCCCACATGCCTCTCCCCACCCCACTCCTGGGAGTCCCATCCAGCCCCTGCCCAGCCCCACCCCATCACCCTGTGCCCCTCACCCCGGGCGATGCGCAAAACCCGCATGATGCGGATGATGGTGGGGTTGATGGGCAAAGCTGCGTTGATCTCAATCTCCTCCAGCGTGATGCCCATGACTGACAGCAGCACAATGGCCAGGTCCAGCTGGTTCCACCTGCTCAGCCGGGCAGGAGAGGGCAAGAGTGGGAGGCAGGGCGAGAAGCGCTCTGGCTTAGAAATGCCTAGGTTGGGAGGAGCGTCACAGATCTCCACCCTCCTGATGAGGCCCACAGCTATGTGTGGTCACCCTCCCTACCAGCCCCACCAGACGCCACTGAGTCTGGCTCCCTCTTTGACCCCCACAGCCTCCAATCCCTCAAGCGAGAGGCTGACCGTGTTAAATAAACATCTCTGGCCTCCTAAAGAGGAGGAGGAATGAGCTATGACTTCTAGATTGGAATCCTGAGCCTGCTCCCTCCATGTGACCTTGGGCTAGTCCATCAACTTTTCTGAACCTCACTTATTCCCTCTGAAAAGAAGGACTGACGTGAGGTATGCCCCATTCTGCCTGTGAGTTATGGAGGACCCATGAAAGATGAACTGAAGAGACATAAGAGACTGTCCTGTTTCTGTCAGGTGGGACCATAATCACTCCCTGTTCAGAGCTGCAGGCAGCACCTGGGGGACCCTGGCCGTCAGTGCCCACTTACTGGTTTCCCTACTCTGGCTGTTCCAGGCTTCCCCAGGGGTCAGGACCCCTTCCCCATCCAGCAGCCCACTCCATGCTGCCCCAGCCCAGCCAAGCTGCTCACCGATCCTTGAAGAAGCGCCTCAGCCCAAACGCCACCAGCTTTAGCACAGCCTCCAGCACAAACACAGTGGTGAACATGTAGTTGCAGTACTTGAGAGCTGTCTCCAGAGACTATGAAGGGCAGAGAGAAACATGATCCAGACCCCAGGGGCTGCCCCCTACCTTCCTCCATTCAGAAAGTCTTTTTTTTTTTTTTTTTAAGATTTCACCTATTTATTTGACAGACAGAGATCACAAGTAGGCAGAGAGGCAGGCGGCAGCGGGGGTGGTAAGCAGGCTCCCCACTGAGCAGAGAGCCTGATGCAGGGCTTGAACCCAGGACCCCAAGACCATGACCCGAGCTGAAGGCAGAGGCCTAACCCACTGAACCACCCAGGCACCCTGAAAGTCTCTGCTTTTTAAGGGGAGAATTTAGTCCATTTACATTTAGTGCAATGGTTTCTATATCAGCTTTTATCCCCTCCATTTTATTTAACGTGCACTATTTGTTTTACATTGCTGTTTCTTCTTCCTTATTTCTGCTGGTTTGGTCTAGTTACCCATCTGGAGGCAATATGAGGCAGTATGAAGATCATGATTAAGAACAAGCCTGCTTAGGGGTGCCTGGGTGGCTCAACAGGTTAAAGCCTCTGCCTTCAGCTCAGGTCATGATCCCAGGGTCCTGGGATCGAGCCCCACATCGGGCTCTCTGCTCAGTGGGGAGACTGCTTCCTCCTCTCTCTCTGCCTGTTTCTCTGCCTACTTGTGATCTCTGTCTGTCAAATTAATAAATAAAATCTTAAAAAAAAAAAAAAAAGGAACAAGACTGCTTAGATATAAATCCTGGCCCAGCACACACTCCCTATTCACTATGTGACCTTAGGCAAGTCACTTGACCTCTTTGGGATTTAGTTCCCAAATCTGTGCATGGGGGATGATAAGAGTACCTACCTCAAATTAAGCGAGGTAATACAAATTAAGTGAGGTAATAGTCCAGTGCTGGGCACACAAGAAATAGTCAGCATTGTTACCCTACTTCTTTATGTTAATTTGGAAGTTCTACAATTATTGCTCATTCTGTTAATGGTTGCCTTCCTTTTCCCTGCATTTATAATATACCTCTCCTGTCATTTAAAACAAGATAACAAAACCTCACCTGAAGGCTCAGCCTCATCGTTCGTCCCCCTAGCTCCAAAATGTTGAGGCTTTTAGAATGCACTTTTCCCTACATGCCCCTTGCATGCCCGCACCAGTACTGCTGGCAACTGGCTGGGAACCGGTCATTTCCCTCCAGGCCCGTGTTTGTCTCCAATGATCCTGCCACAGGAATGCCCCTCCCCCAGGCTCCATATGCCTGGGGAGTAGTGGAGGCCACATGGTAGGCCTTGAATGAAAATCTGAGTTCCAGTTCTGGCTCTGCTACTTATAGGCTAAGTAATCTGGGTAGCATATGTCCTCTGAGCCTCAGTTTCTTCCTCTACAAAATCTGTAGAAAGGCTCCTCCCCCACCTTTGATTGTTGTGAGCATTAGAGTTAATATCTGTAGCCTCTCTTGCAGAGTCACGCACACACCACTGCCACTGGCACCCATGTTCAAGGCTGGGCCCAAATGTCACCTCCCCACTCACCAAGAGCAAGTGACATTTCCCTTTCTTTCATTTGTCCTACCAGGCCATGAGCTTCCTGAGCCCAGGGCCCCAAACGGGGGTGCTGCTCAGACCCTTCTACCTCATCCTGTCCCTGGGTCCTGCTGAGAACCCAACCCTACCATGTGACCTCAGGCTGGGGCTGGGGCCAGGGCTCACCGTGGGCTGATTATAGTGCTCCAGGGACATGGTAACCACATTGAGGCAGATGATGAAGGTGATGAAGATGTCCAGGTAGTGGCTGGTACACATGGAGTGGATGAGCAGCCGGGTGGGACAATAGGTGGCATAGTAGGGCAGCCGCTGGGCCTCTGCAGGGGGGTGTGGGGGATGGGGGTGGGGGGTGAGGGAATGGCACAAACCACAGAGGGTTAGGGCCCAGGTAGGGAACAGAGCACATGGAGGGAACAGCACAGGGGAGGGAGGAAGCAAGGGGAGAGATGTCAGAACACCCCAGGCCCCAAGAATAAGAGTTAGGTCTCTTCTGCCCAGTTGATGGTGTGGACACAAAGAAAAGGGGTAGGAGGTGGTGGAGGGCAGGACAATGACTGTCCCCATCTCCTCCAAATACGCCCATCATGGCAGGGGCTCCGGATCTGCTGGGGCTAAGGAAGGAGTCCCGCAGCTCATGGCTAGGCGTCCAGGCCTTTGCCCTCAGGAACTGAGCCAGCAGGGGGCCACCAGTGGAGTCAGTGGACAGCAACAGGGGATTGGATCACCTGGACAGGGAGATTCTGAAGGGGTGGGCAGGGCCAGCAGTCCAGAGTCGACCCTCTGTTCCCTTCCAGCCCCTGAGGCCCAGAAGATGCACGAGGAAAACCAGTGGTTGCACCAGGAAGAGATGGGGCACACGCAGGCAGGGCGCACACAGGATGGGGTGCACACAGGCGGGGCAGCCCAGGCCAGGGAGGCCCCACCCTCCGCAGCCACCCACTCACTCCGGCGCTTCTTCTCCAGGCGCCGCAGCCGCTTCTCCTCGCGCCGCCGAGCCTCCTCGGCCTCCTGGTGCTGCCGGCACTTGTGGAAGTTCTCCACCACGACGCCCACAAACATGTTGAGCACAAAGAAGCTGACGATGAGCAGGAAGGAGATGAAGTAGAGCAGCATCCAGGGGTTGTGGTTGGGCACGGGCTGCGGGAAGCAGCAGATGGGGCTGAGGCAGGCCGACCACTGGGCCCCGCGATAATGAGCCTCCGGAAGGTTCCACAAGCGACCGGGCCGTAATACCCTCCCTGATTCCCACTGCCCTCAGCTAAACTCCAGCCCTATGCCCTGGCACACACAGGAGCCTCCTGACCTCTCAGCTCTGCCCAGCCCCTCCACCACCTCCTACCACCTACCCCCACTCACGACTCCCCGAACATGGTGCTCTCTCCCCTCGTCCTGTCCCTGCTGTCCCTCTGCCAACTGGCTCACCCTCTCTCCCCTGCCTGCACTTGGTTCTAGAGGCACAAGGCTCTGACCCTCCATGCAGAAGCCAGTCTAGCATCTTCTTTCTGCATAGCAGGGGGTTTGTGAAGCAAATGGCACAGTGACTTATGCTACCTCAGAGCAGCTTAATGGTGGAAGATTCAGGCCAGGACGGTGAGGGGTGGGCCATGAATGACAGGGGGAGACACCCGGGCTGGGGATCCTGCTGATGCCAGTTTTAGACAACTGGGCCCCAGAGATACCTTGTCCCTCCCTCACTGTCCTCTGCACCGGTCCCAGCCCCCCCCCCCACCTGTTGGTCCACAGCAACAGCGTCCAGTCCATTGTACATGATGTTCACCCAGCCGTCCTTAGAGGCCAGGACAAAGAGGGACATCAGGGCCTGGAAGACACAGGAGGGAGAGGGCCTGGGGTGGTAGGTGTAGACAGCTCTCCGTTTTTCTGCCCTCAGGAGGCAGAGAGACAGAGGCCTTCCCTGAGGATGACAACAAACCGTTCCTGAGAACCTACTAAGTGCCTGCCACAAACCCTACAGACACTCTTGCAGGTGAATGAGCACTAAACCAGGAGTCCTGGGCTTGGCTCTGAAAATTAATTTGATAAGATTCATGAGCTCTTGTCCCCTCGCCCACAGAATGGAGCTAAAGCTTAAGTGCCTGCCAGCTGGGTCTGCTGAGACTTTAAATTGGAAAGTTCCTGACAAGCATGAGAGGCTCTGCCACCATCACACAAGCTTGTCTTTAGTACCTGAAAGCAGGAGCTTATGAGAGAAGTCAGGAGCCCTGGGCTCTGCCCAAACTCTGCCACTCACTGGCTGTGTGACTCCGGGCAATTTCCTCAACTTCTCTGGGCCCCAGCTTCCTTGTCTGTGAATGGCAATAATTGCCTTCACTAGTGTGAGACTTTTTAAATGGAAGGAATGCCCAGGAGACACGAGCCAAGGCTCCTACACAGCGGGCAGGCCAAAACACACACATGTCCCCTCAACAGGTCGACGGGCTGGTCCTGCAGCACTAGCACAGTGCCCTGCACACAGTAGGTACTCAATAAAGGTTTTCAGAAGTGGACAGCAGCAGCAGTGCCGTCCTTGCAGAGCCCCAATCCCCAGTGGCTGACCAGAGGTCACACACCCACTCCAGAAGCTCCCCGGTTCAAGCTCACACTGGCTCCTTTGTTGTGGCCCAGGGACCCTGGGCAAGGAAATGGTGTTCTGGGATGGGTCTCCTGCCCTGCAGGTGCAGACCCCTTCTTCCCAACTCCCAGGGCACAGACTCCACCTCCTCCCCTCCAGCTGAGAATGGTGCTGAGGGCTGCCTGGAAAGGGCTCAGACCCAGCAGGACGACAGAGCAAGAGACACAGAGGGAGTCCTCGTGGCCAGGCAAGGGCACGAAGCCCTCACATGCCAAGAGGCAAATGTTCCTGGGGGCCCTGGGGTCACAGAGGCATGAAGTGCAGAGCCTGGGCCCCGGGAAACACACAGCTGTTGTCACTTCCCCTTTTACCCGGGAAGGCACCGAAGCACAGACACTAGAACCTTCCTGAGTGGCCTGGCAAGCAGCCAAAGGCTCTGGGCCGCGCTCTAACTCCCCCATATGGGCACTGAGAACACCTTACTTCGAGAACACCTTACTGGGGTGTTAGCCTGGCATCAAGAGGCCCAGCTGGGGATGCTTCCTGGGAATGGGGCCCTGGGCCTGGCGCTGAGCTCAGGGAGTTGGGAACAAGTTCATAGAAGGCCTCCGCAGGCTTTCCCTCAGCTTCCAGGAACAGGTTTTTTTTTTTTTTTTTTTTTTTTTTCCAAACCTCTTGTTTTATCAACCACTGAGTCATTAACAACTTGAAAGGCACTGCTTCTAGAAAATCTGGAGGGGCTGGGGGAGCTCCTGTGTCCCAGTTCCTGACTCCCTTTCCCTGCCCACTGGATGCTGCCCTAGGGCCCATGGCTCCGCTCCCAGGGGCATGGCGAGTGGGGTCCCTGGTCACGTGAGGGACAGCTTCGGTGGCATCCAGCCAGAGTGTCCCTGGCAGAGGAGGGGGCACAGGCCCAGGGTCCCACAGACCCAGACCTCGTTCCCTCCTCGTGGGACCTGGGGAAGGCGCTCCCCATCTGATCACACGTAACTGCCCTCAAGCTCTTCTCGTCTGGGGCATGACCAGATGGGCCACGCCCGGCAGGCTCCCAGGACAGGGGACCACAGGCAAGGCAGGAACTGGGCAGGGGGCCTGGCTGCCCACTGAGGTGGAGAGCAGAGTAGATGGGTGCTGGGAGAGGAAACCCACTCTGGACCAGGGGCTTGCTACTTTCTGTTACCATTGCCTGCCTGCTAGGCCGTCATATTCCCAATTTACAGATGAGAAAACAGAGGCTCAGAGAGCCCACAGTAACTGGCACAGAGCCGGGATTCACACCCAGGTCTGGCTGTCTCTAAAACTCCTGTCCAGGTGCCCAGGGTAGGGAGGTGGAGGCCAGGAACCAGTGTTCACTGAAGCCCCTCTAAGCACCTCGCACTCCCAAGACGCGCAGCACTTGGGATCTCTAAGCCTCGCACTGCCTGTGACGTGAGCTCCCCCTACCCATTTTGCAGGAGGGAAAAACCGAGCCCTAGAAAGAAGTCACAGGGTCAGTCCCTGCAGAGCTGGACCAGAGCCTGATCTGTGATCCCGGAATGTTGGCACCAAAGAGCTCGTACCCCCATTCACTGGGGAGCAGGGGGTCAGGACAGGGGTACACAGGCAGCGCTCACCTGGCCCAGGTTGTCGAAGTTGTACTTGTGGTGGACCCAGCGGTAATTGGCGGCCACGCAGTCAGAGCGGTTGGTGATGTTGCGGGTGTCCACGCCCAGACAGTGGTAGAACTTGCCCTTGAAGAGCTGGGGGGTGGGGGGAGTAAGGACCACAGGGTTAGAGGACCAGTCTACCCAGGCTGGGGGTGGGGGGGATGCAAATCGGGAAAGGGACCCGCCCCAGGGGGGCACTTCCTCTGTGCACAACCTAGACAAAGCACTCAGCACAGCATCTCACCAAGTCCCCCAACATGGGGTTCAGCCCATCTCACCGATGAGGAGGCTGAGGTGCAGTGGTGTTAGGTAATTTTCCCAAAGTCATATGAGGTTTAGGAAGGGACAGAGTCAGGGCGCCTGGGTGGCTCAATTGGTTAAGCGTCTGCCTTCAGCTCAGGTCATGATTCTGGGGTCTTGGGATCGAGCCCCGCATCGGGCTCCTTGCTTGGCAGGAAGCCTGCTTCTCCCTCTCCCACTTCCCCGGCTTGTGTTCCCTCTCTCACTGTCTCTCTCTCTCTGTCAAATAAATAAAATCTTAAAAAAAAAAAAAATGAAAAAGCAGATCCAATATCTGTCTGATTTCTGGGCTCTTCCACAGACCTCAGTCCTAAGACTATGGGCAGGGACTCCACAGGAGAAAGTTGCCTGCATATCCCCAAGGGGAAGAGAGAGGTAAAGGGACCCTCTCTAGGGACCCAAGCACCCTGCCTGGAAGGGGCAGGTCCACTGTCCACATGGAGGCCGCATCAAGCCCTTCCTCTCTGCAGCTCCAGCCCCAAACCCGGGACCAGGTGAGGAGCTTGGAGGTCTCAGCTCAGAACTCAGACAAGAAAGGGGAAGTCCCCAGCTGCAGCTCAGACCCCAGAGGGCTCAGGTCATTCTAGCCATCACCCTGCCGCACACTTTTATGATGTGCCTCATTCCTTCTCCCTGCCCAGCCCTAAGGTCCCATCCTCTTCCTGGGCTCCAAACCAAACTTCGAGTTAGCTCAAGTCCCTCCTGGGTCAGAGCCTCTCCATGGTCTCTACCTCCACAGAAACTGGCCCCACCTTCTTTTATTTTCTTTTAAGATTTTATTTATTTATTAGAAAGATAGAGAAAGAGAGCACAAGCAGGCAGAGCAGCAGGCAGAGGGAGAGGGAGAAGCAGGCTCTCTGCTGAGCAGGGAGCCCAATGTGGGGCTCAATCCCAGGACCCTGGGATCATAACCTGAGCAAAAGGCAGTCGCTTAACTGACTGAGCCACCGACGCACCCCAACTGGCCCCAACTTCTTAGCTGCCATTCCAAGTTGCTCCCACCTTGGCCCAGCCCACCGACTGGCTCCTGGCTCTGTGCCAGCCCTAGCTCCTGAGCTCACCTCCACACACGTGCCTACCCTCTCCTGAAATACCTTCCACCAGCTATGACCCGTGGAATCACTTCCCTTTCAAGGCCCAGTGCCCAGGCCACTTCCTCCAGGATGCTTTTCCTCTTGCCTCCAGCCCAGCCCTCTGTTTCTGTGTAGCTTGGACTTCTGTGATCCCATTTACCCAGACTTCTTTGCGCTCAGACACTTAGGTCTGTGTCCGCCCCTCTCCCTGGACTGGGAGTTTGCAGCTGGCAGGGACATGGGCGCTCTGGCAGGGCCACCTGAGCCCCCAGGTTGGTCAACACAGGTCGGGAGAGTTGAACAGGAATGCGGAGCCCCTTCCCCAACCCCAAAGCTCACCACAGTGCCTCCTCAGCCTGAGCACCCCTCACCTGCACACCCAGGATGCCGAAAATGATGAAGAAGGCACAGCAGATGAGGACGATGTTGCCAATGGGCTTGAGGGAAGAGATAAGCGTCTCCACTACCAGCTTCAGACCAGGCGCTCGGCTGATGACCCTGGAGGCAGACAGGGGCCGGGGGCACCATAAGCCCACAGCCATGTCTGCGGAAAGCACCTACTTTTTCCCAGAGTCACCAGGGGAGAGAACCCCAAACCCCAGATCTATATGCACAGCAGTGTGCTATGCCCTAAGCCCATCCCCTTGGGGTCCACACCACACCATCATCTGGAGACTGAAGGCCAGAGATGGCAGCGAGCCACCCAGGGACAGACAGAAAGTGGGTAGCAGTCCTGGCTGCCACCTTCAGCCCCGCCTTTCCAGCGCCCTCCTCCCGCCTGGGTCTCCAGGCTCTTCCCCCAGAGCAGCATCAACAGCCTGGTCCCTGTCTGCACTAATCTGGCTATCAGAGGGCTGAGTGGGTAAGGAGGGCCAGAGGGAGGGGTCCACTTAGACCCCAGGAGCTCACTAGGGATTCCCCCATCCGCAGAGGAGGAGTCCTCACCGCAGGGGGCGTAGGGTGCGCAGCAGCCGCAGGACCCGAAGGACCCCTAGGATCTTGGCTCCCCCGGCTGAGGCCACGGAAACCACAATGTCAATGATGGACACGAAGACGAGAAAGCCGTCCAGCACGTTCCAGCTACTGCGCAGGTACGCCTGCTCACCAAAGTACAGGCCCAGGGAGACCACCTGGGGGCGGGGCGATGGGCGGAGTCAGCCGGACGGCGATTGGGGACCAGGGCAGGGTGCGGCCAGCCTCTGGGAGGGGGCGGGACGAGGTCAGGTGGGACATGTGGGGACCAGTCCCGCAGAGGGCAGGGTGGATGGGCTGACAGGGGACACGTGCCCCACCGCCCCCTGAAACAGGCCCAGAGGGCCACCCCGTTCCCTATTCCCCACACATCTGGCTAACCCAACTCAAAGCCCAGCGCTCTGGGAAGTAGCCGGGAGGGAACCCTTCCCCCCTGCCCCACGATTGCAGCAAGTACGTATTACACCTTCAACATTTCCCTACATTAGCTTTTCACGTGGGATGTGAGCTCCCGGAGAGCTAAGGACGAGGCTGACCCCCTCTGAGTCCCTGGAGCCCAACCTAGGGGCTGGCACCTAGCAGGGACAGGCCTCCAGGGCCTTGCGTGGAATGTGGTTGAGAGGCAGGTGAGTGAGAAGCTTTCGGAGAGGCTGGCCCAGAGCCAGGGGTCCCAAGCCGGGGGTGGGAGAGGGTCCCAGGTGAAGCCCGGAGCTACCTTCAGTGTCATCTCGCCTACAAAGATGGCCGTGAAGATATAGTTCGACACAGTGAGGAAGATACGTTCCTGAAAGAAGAGAGCTCTTGTGGGCCCAGGGGCTCCCAGAACCGCCCACCACCTGGTCAGCCTCTTCCCTTCAGCCAAGGGCCACAGTCTTAGGCGAGCTCCTACCACATGTCCCTCCATGGGGCTTGGTGTTGGGCCTGGCTGAGCTCTCCTAGCCCCCTGAGCCCGGCACAATGTCCCAGGGCAGGCCCTGGTGGCCTGCCCCTCTCCCTTGTCCCTTGCCCTGCCCGAAGGCTGTAGCCACTCACGGTGCTGCCAGCCTCGATCTGGGGCCTCTCCAGGGCGATGGTGATGCAGTTGAGAAAGATGAAAGCCAGGACGACATAGTCGAAGAGCTTGTGGGCGATGATGGTCTGACACAGGACCCGGAACCTGGGTAGGGTGGGCAGGGCATCACGTGAGAGTCAGTTTGCCCCACGCCCCAGCCAGGAAAAAAGGCAGCGGGCCCAGGCACACACGAGGACTAGGACAGCCTAGAGAAGCTGACGTCTCTCTTCTCTGGTCTTCGTGTATGCTCAGGGTGCCCACCTGAAGCTGCCTCCCTCGAGCACACTGGCACCACAGGACAAAGGACATCCCCCTTGCCCTGGCACTCGGGCCCTCCAAACACGGGTGCAAATCTCTGAGCCCAAACTCCCAGCCACTTGGACACACATAGCCTGATACCCTCCCCTTCTGCCCCCAGGTGTTCCCTCAGGCTGCTCCCTTTCCCTGGACCAGTCTTCACTTCTTCACAACCCCTGCTTCACCTACCTACGGATGCCCTTGCCTGGGGAGCACCCCAGGTGACTTGAGGATTTGTCCAACCTGGTGCCAGCACAGGAGTGGCCTAGACTAGGGATCTAGGACACCTGGATCCTCCCCCTTCCCTGCAGACCCGGCATCGCTGGACCACAACGTGGAAGACCCTTCACCACTAACTTCGCCTGGCTTGGCAGGAATCTCTCCCTCCCAGACACGCCTACCCCTACTCTAACCTCACAGCAAGCCTGGCCTTGCGCACCTGTTCTCGGGAGAGAAGAGGTAGACAGACCAGTCCTCGCGGACCTCGCACCAGTTCGGCTTATAGACGTCTATCATCTTGCGGACGCGGAAACACAGGGTCTGGTAAGGCGAGGACGGAGCGCAGACGGGTCAGCGCTGCGCAGAGCTGCCCATCGCCGCCCACCCCAGCCATAAACTAGACTGGGACCCCTCGATGACCTGCAAACTATCCCAGACCAGGCAAGGGGGGCTTCTCTACCAGCCCCAGGAGGGCAGCGGGGAGCATTGCTGGCCCGCCCACTGCGCGCTCTCCTACAGTCCCCCGCTAGCCCCGCCCCAGCCCCGCCCCCCGGCTCCGGCCCCGCCCCTGCCCCGCCCCCACTCACATAGTCGATCTCCTCCTCGTCCTCCCCGCGATCCCGGCGGTCGTCCATCTTGGTAAAGACATCCTTGGCGATGCTGGGCATCCTGCCATTGCAGTCTTCGTGCCCGGGAGCCGGGCCCACCGCCCGCCAGGCCGCCCGGGGGTGGGCCCCCATGGTAGGCACCAGCTCGGCCAGGTCCATCGAGTCTCTGGTGTCGAGGGACAGCGTCCGGCGGTGGTGGCGGTGCCGGTGCGCCGGGTGGGGGCCGTGGTGCGCGTGGTGGGCATGCGGGGCATGCGGCGGAGCGGCGCGCAGCGGCCCCTCGTCCCTGGCACCCTCGCAGGCCCGGGGGCCGCCACCGCGCTCGGCCGAAAGCAGCGACTCGTGTTCGGCCGACAGCGGCTTGTGCTTGAGGCTGTTCCAGCTGGAGCGGCGGCTGGCCCAGGCCCCGCTGCGGCCCCACGGCCCGTAGTAGGAGCTCCGGGAGCTGGACTGGAAGGAAGACACCACCCACACAAGCCACTGCGGTGACTGAGGCTGGACCGACGGGCACTTCTCCCCAGGGTCCCTCACCACATGCCCCAGCAGGGAGCACCCATCCAGAGCACCCCACAAGGACTCACCAGGGAGCGCTGGTCATAGCTCATTCTGCCCAGTGACATGACACTGCTCTTGCGGGAGCCCAGGGCCACCAGGACAGGGTCTGGCTGCAGCGAGAGGCGGGGGGCAGGTGCTGCAGCTCCAGCGGGGCCCAGATGTCCACCCAGCGGGAGACTGGGGTCCAAGTGCCCATTGGGGGTCATGGGGATCGGGCAGAGCTTGGGATCTGGAGGGGTGAGATGGAGACAGAAGGGGGACAAAGAAAGAACAAGAGCAAACAGTCTTCCTGGGGACACCTCCACCTTCTGCGTTGGACCATAAGTCATGTACCTCTCTTCCACCCTTCCTGGAGAGCGGTCAGCTTACTTTTTTTTCTTTAACTAAGTATAGTTAACATACAGTGTTTCTTAGTTTGAGGTGTATAATACAAGTGACTCAACAATTCTATACATGCTCCTCAGAGCTTGTCATGTCAGCTTTTTTTTTTTTTTTTAAGATTTTATTTATTTATTTGACAGACAGAGATCACAAGTAGGCAGAGAGAGAGCAGGAAGCAGGCTCCCTCGTGGGCAGAGGGCCCGATTTGGGGCTCGATCCCGGGACCCTAGGATCATGAGCTGAGCCGAAGGCAGAGGGTTTAACCCACTGAACCACCCGGGCACCCCTAGCTTGCTTTTTTTTTTTTTTTTTTTCTTTTTTTTAAGGAATGGACTCTAAGTCCTGTTTTCTATTAAGTTGTATTTTCTTTTTTCAAGATTTTATTTATTTATTTGACAGAGAAAGACATAGCAAGAGAGGGAACAGAAGCAGGGGGAGTGGGAGAGGGAGAAGCAGGCCTCCTGCTGAGCAGAGAGCCCGATGGGGGACTCAACCTCAGGACCCTGGGATCATGACCTGAGCTGAAGGCAGACACAACCATTGAGCCACCCAGGTGCCCCATGTCAGCTCTCTTTCTGGATGAGCGGATCGTTTGTCTCCTGTGTTCAGCACCAGCCCCAAGCTTCACCCAGCCTGGGAACCTCACTCCTGGGCCCACTTCAGGAAGCAAGGCAAAGACGGTCCAGCCCAATTACCACAGAGGACACTGGCTCAGGGTGGGGGAGGCTTCCTTCCAAGCTGCCCAGTGGTACCAACAGGACCAGAAACCAGGTGTTCTGAGGTCTGTCCGAGTCTCTTCCTAAGAGGCATGCTGTGGATGGGTTTGGGTGAACTGTAGCTCCCTCCGTGGCTAGAATTCAGGAGGGCTGTGAATGTCACTGACCTCTTTTGGGGCCTTTGTGTGTTTCTTTCCATTGTGCATGTGAATAAACCACAGAGAATTAGAGTCCAGGAGCCTGGGCTTGAGGGGAAACCCGATGCTGTGCCCTTCACCCATCTGTATCACTGGGGAAGGGTCCTGGTCCCCTAGGTGCCAGTGGAGACCTGCTTACCTGCGCCGCCGTCCAGGCCTTCCTGAAGCTTGTCAAACTCCTCCATGTTGGATGAGCTCTGGTCCTCGTCCGAGTAGGAGCGATTGGCGTCACCCTGGGAGACCATCCCTCTTGTTGGAATGCAAGCTGGCTCAGCCCGTCCCTCCCTCCTGAATTTTTCACCCCCATTTTACAGATGGGGAAACTGAGGCCCAGAAAAGGAAAGCAAGAAGCTCACGAGGCCATAAACGCACATCTGCCTGTCTGCAGGTATCCCCTGAGCCTCAGAGAAGGGAGGAGGCAGGATCCAGACCTTAGGGGCTTTCGAATTTCAGAAATGGAGAGACCTAGTCCTACACCCCTAGGGAAAAGGCAGGGATCTGGGAGGCAGCCTCCATTTGCATGTTCCTGCGATAGGAAGCTCACCACCTAATTGGCAACCCCCTCCTTGGGACCTTGTTACCTGCTGGATGTTTGAGTTGCAGCCCTCCCCCATCCAGACCCCCCCACACACACACACCCAGTGTGGGCCCCAGGGGGTGCTGCCTCTGCCAGGGCTGCAGTCACCTCTGCCTGGAAGCCCTCCACCAGGATGGCCACCAGGAGGTTGAAGAGCACATAGTTGCCAAAGGTCATGAGGGCGACAAAGTAGAGGGAGGCCCAGGGGGAGGTGGAAGCCATGCCATTGTAGAGGACAACGTTCCAGTCCTCCTGGGTGAGGATCTGTGGGGGAAGTGGGAAGACACCTCAGCCTGGGGGCACCCCCAAACCCCAGCCCAGCCCAGGGGAGCAGATGGAATCCAGCAGGTGGCAGGCTGCATGGGTGAAGTAACCATCTCTGGGGAGAATCCCAAGGTGTCCAAATCTTGGGCAGGAGTGGAGGGGCAGGGACAGACCCTAGATGGTCACTCCAGCTCCCAGAGCCCATGCAGTACCCCCCGACCTGGTACCCGGACCTGTCTGCTGGAGGCCAGAACTGAGGGGCCTCCCTGGTGGGTCACCCTTCTTCTCTGGATTCTCCGAGGGGCCACCTCTGAAAAAACCACCCAAGCAGCGGTCCTGGGAGAAACCCCTTCCATCAACACACACAGGAAGACATGCGGTCGCTCACCTGGAACACCGTGACGATGGCCCAGAGCAGGGAGTCAAAGTTCTTCCTGTCGGGGACGGTGTCTCCCGTGTCTGTGCGGAGGCTGAATTTGCAGCCAAAAATGTGCATCCCGAGGATACTGGGAGAGGAGCGGAGGTGGCTCAAGGGATCCACTCACCTTGTTTAATTCTCAGAACCCCCAGGATAAGATGGTGGGGGCGGGGAGGGCAGCACTGGCTCCATTTTACAGAGGCAAACACTGAGCCTCAGAGGGCAAGGACTCTCCCCGAGCCATCAGAGATGAAGCGATGGGGTCAGGATTCACACCCAGGTCCAGGGTGCTGCCCAGAGAAGCTCGGCCAGCCGTGCTCCCGCAGCCTCCTGCGGGTGGGCGGGGCTCACCTGAAAGTGCTCCCCCAGCCTCCTGCACCTGCACAAGTGGGCGGGGCTTACCTGAAGATGAAGATGAAAAGCATGAGCAGCATGCAGAAGGTGGCCACGTTGTCCATGGTCTTCATGAGTACCACCAGCTGGCGCCGCAGCGCCGGCATGAAGCGCACCAGCTTCAACACCCGCAGCAGCCGGAAGGTTCGCAGCACCGACAGCCCGCCATCCGCCTGCCCCACGATCTCCCAGATGCTGGGAGGGGGTGAGTGGGGTGGGGGGGGGTGAGGGAGAGAGGCAGGAGGGTTCAGCAGAGGGCGGGTGGGGGTGGGGAGGAAGGCAGAGGGAGGACGGAGAGACGGAGAGCTTCCATTCATTCATTCGTCCATCCCACAAATAACACGTTTCACGGGTCACTGCTGCTGCGGGGTATACGCTAAGTCAGGGGTTCTCGACTTGGAGTCTGCGGACACCCGCCATGAGAAGTCTGGGGCTAGAAGTCAGGAGGTCTACCCACCGACCTCTTTTTGAGATTTAACATTCTTTTGGTTATGAA
Source organism: Mustela nivalis (assembly GCF_964662115.1). NCBI lineage: Eukaryota > Metazoa > Chordata > Mammalia > Carnivora > Mustelidae > Mustela > Mustela nivalis. The sequence goes on from NC_139026.1 coordinate 8,331,136, forward strand.
TGTAAACAAGCCACAGAGAACCAGCCGTCCCTTTGATTTTCTGGCTGGTCAAAATCACAGATAATTTTCTATCTCATAACCGTTAATGTACATATCTCCAAATATTACTGACTCTCATCCTTTCTTGGGAACAACAGTAGTCACGAGATCCACCGCTAGATCTTACTATTTCATGCATTAATCTAGAAGCGCGTAGATTACTGAATGACAGATGTTTAAATATTTGATAACTGTGTTTGGGTGTAATTGATTTCCTTTGTGTTCTTACGCGCTTTGTTTCCCAGTCGGGGGTGGGTGCCTTAGATCCCCCTCCTCCCCACTCTGGGCCTGTGGGCCTGCAACCTGCGGGGAGCGGGGGCGGCACCTGATGATCACAATGATGCTGTCAAAAATGTTGTAAGGGTTGCGCAGGTAGTCGAAGAGCCCGAAGGCTGCCAGCTTCAGCAGCATCTCCAGGGCAAACATGCTGGTAAAGACCACATTGCAGATCTCCAGGATGTTGGTCAGCTCCTCGGGCTGTGGAGGCGTTGAGACAGAGGACAGGGACCCCGTGAGGCCAGAGCACAGCCACGGATCCTCTCTGGATGCCCCGCAGCTCCAGGACCCCCAGGGAGGCAGGGCAGAATCCTTGCTGGAGCACATGGCCTTGAGAATCTTACAGGGGGGCTGGTCCTCTGCTGCCACCCTGAGAGCCCACCAAGAGGGTGGGACACCGCCGGGCTGACCTTCCACACATTCAGAAATGACGCTGGTACCGTGTGCACTGAGGGAGCTATCGTGACACCCATTTTACAGATCAGGAAACAGGACCAGAAGCTGACTCAAGGTCACATGGCTTGATGCAGAGCAAGGCAAGACGACAGGCCAGTCATTGCTAAAGAGTCCCTGTCTGCCCATGACCCCACTTAGGAAGCACTTACCATGTGCAGGACCTGTCCTTTGAACTTTACAGGCCTCGTGTCACTTAATCCCACACAAGAGCCCATTTCTCAGAGGAGGAAGCAGGTTCAGAGAAGGCCAAGCCCCCTGCCTTGGACTATGGAGCAGGTAAGGAGGGGAACCAAGATGCGAACTCGGGCAGCCCGGCTCCAAGGCTCCCACCCTTCACCCCTGCCTGTGCAGACCTCCCTCCCGAGCCCTCCCCATGCTTCCCTTCCCCGGCAATGCTCAGGATTGTGGGTGGCTGGAGAGCACTGTGGCCCCTGCGAAGAAGAGACCGAGACTGGGCACCTACTGGGTCCCACGACGTTTCTTTCCTGTACTTCATGCACTTCTCAGCGGAAAACACTAGAACCTGGGGAGGTCAGGGGTTAGAGTCACTAGCAACCCCTGGTCCGACAGCCACCCTCTGAGCCCAGACGTGATCACCTCCTGGTTTTTAGCAGCAGGTGACACCTGACAAATGGAACAGTGCGAGCAACACTGGTATATAAAACAGGCCACCTTCTGGGCCATGACTAGGAGGCAGGGTCCCAGGGGCTTCCGCCACCCCTCCCCACCTCAGTTTCTTCATCCCTAAAGCAACGGCATGAAATAAGATGACATTTCACTATGGCCCTCTCCGCTAAGTGCCACACAGGGCTCCGGCCCCTCTTCACGAGCCCTCTAGCACCATGAAGAGTCTGGTTTCTTCTCACCACCAAGCCACGATGCTCCCGCCTGAACCACAAAGAAGAGAAGGGCCACCACATAGGCCTGACCACGTGCCCACACTGAGCCCGACACCCAACACAATTACTAACGCCTCTGACAACGTGCAAGGCCGCTGCTTGCATCTCCGTTTTACAGAGAAGGACATGGACGCTCCAAGGAGTGCGCTGACTTGCTCTGAGGCCCCCAGCCAAGACACACCAGAGCCACGGAATCACACCCCAAACTGTTCTCCCCGGACACACACACAGAGCCCCCCAGAACCCATCCAGCTGCGCCTTCACACGCCCCCATGGTTCACACCCTCCACAGGTCCGCTGAGCGGTCACTAACGGGCCGGGCGCATGCGCTCTCCGGGATGGCTAGGGGTGAATGCATCGGGACATTGTCCCTGTCCCCAGGAAGCAAAGCCCAACACCCAAGCTGACAAACTGAGAAAAGCTGAGGGTGCCTTGAGGCAGTGGCGATCCTGCAGTCAGGGGCAGCTTCCTGGAGGAAGGGACCCCAAAGCTGAGGGGGAGGGGGCCCAGTGACAGGGAGGAGAAGAGACAGGCTCCTGGCCGAGAGAACAGCCAGAGCAAGAGTGGGAGGTGGCAACCCCATCCCCCAGCCCAGTCCCTCCACCGGGGACAGGGTGACAGGGTGCTTCTCTAGCCTGACTCTGATGCCATTTGGGTTAAAAGGAGAAGGGGGGGGCGGGGAAAAAACGCACCCAACCGCCCCCTGGCAACCAGTGCTTGGGAAAACTAATAAAACTGCCAGGTCCTCTCAAGCCCAAAGAAAAGGCAAAGGCTCACTTCCAACTGTAATTACATTTGACTCACAAAACGGCCCCAAAAGAGGAGTGGGACCCAGAGAGGGGCCCCGGGTGGGGAGGGGCTGGGCCCAGATGCTGCTCCGAGACACCAATTTCCCAGCCTGCCGGAATGACAGTGGCCGCAGAGATGGAAAACGGGGCCGCTGACAGTCCGACAGTCCGTAATGAGGGTCAGCCCGCTCTGGGCCCCACAATGTCTCCCACACACACTCCCGCCCCGTAGCTGACGCGGGACCGATGCTCTCGGGGAAAGGTCACCTGCTCGCCCCCCGCCCCCCCAACCGCAGCAGCTGTTTCTCTAGTCCAGCGCACACCTGTTAATCTTTCTCTAATGGACCATCCATCACTCCCGCCAGCATTTTTCTGGGAGAGAGACAGGGAGCGAAGACAGATGGATGAACACAGACTCTTCGGTATGGTGAGATGCGCGGGGAGGGTGTGTGGACGGCGACGGGGGCAACTGTGAGGGAGATGGACAGACAGACAACGGGACACAGGGAGTGAGAGGCCAAGGTGGGGTGTGGAGACAGGAAGAAAAACCCATGGGAACACATAATGAAGGCCCAAGATCAGGACCTTGCGGGAGTGGGTGAGGGGGCCAGAAACATGAGCCGCAGCAGGCGGACAGACCGCGGGGCAGGGGCGGCAGAGACCCACCCAGTGGAAGAGGGAGGCAGGAAAGGGTGGAAAACCATGTTAGGCAGGAGGCAGGAGGGTGGAGGGCAGGGTAGGAGGAGCTGCAAACTGGAGGCCCCAAGTGGCGGGAGAGGGACAGGGTCTCACTCCTCCTGGCCCAATGCCATGGAGGCATGAGGCCACCCAGCCTCTGGCCGTTTCTGCAGGGGTAAATAAGGTCCTGCTGGGCAGGGGCCCCTCCGATGTCTGCCGGCAGCCGTGGAGCCCGGTGCCGCCCCATGGTAATGATGGCGGCTGGTATTAAGGGTCTCCCCTCCCCCCAGCTGGCGCCGAGCACTTCCCTCAAATTATCTCATCTAGATCTCAAACATTACCCCACAGTATCCCCATCTCATAGACGGGAACACTGAGGCTCAGAGGGAAGTGACGACTCAGGGCCAGGGCCAGGAAGTGGTGGAATCAGATCTTAACTGAATCAGAGGAATTCTCCCTCTGGCCTGTCCCCTCCCATGGCCCTGACAGCTTCAACTGCCCCACTTTTCTGACTTGAGGCTCCAGCTCAGTATACAGACATGTCACTGCCCTCCTCATAAGCCTTCTGGGGCTCCCCACTGCCTTGAGGACAAACCCTGCCTGAAGACACTTTATGAATGGACAGAACCCGCAGCCTCCTGGGCTGTCTCCTGCCCTTCATGCACATCCTCCTTGAGGGCTCAGGGCCCTTTGGGGAAATGCCTGTGCTCCTGGTCCCTGTACCTGTCCCTCCTCTGTCTCACTGATGAACTCCTCATCAACCTTCAGGATCCATCTCCAGGGCCACTGCCTCTGGGAAGCCTTCCCTGACTGCAGCCCATGTAGACTCTCTCCCTTAAATCCCCACAGAGCTGGAATATTAGGCACCAAGCCAGCCCGTCCTCCTCTTCCCAGAGCCATGCCAGACTGGCTGCCGCAGGGAAAATAAAGATTGCTTTGAGCCATCCACTGATCTGGAGGCCTTGAATGCCGTCCCCTGGGAGCAGGGGTCAGTGGACCTACCCTAGCCTGCCCCGGGAGGTTGCATGCACCCCGGCCCTGCTGCCTGGTCAGCGTAACCCTCTGTTTCTTCTTGTCCAACTCGATGATCATCCTTCAGTTCCCAGACAAGATGGGGCTGACAGCAGCCTTGCCCAGCTTGGGAAGAGGAGTCGTGCACCGGGACAGGTGAGTGCCAGGAGAGGGAGAAACTGCCACCAGAGCCCGGCCTCCCCACCCAGGCCTCCCCAGTGCCTCCTGTCCTCTTCATGGGGCCTCTGCCTCTGCCTGAGCACCCTGGAGCCTTGCTCTGACAGCTGCTTACCATGTCACCGGGCAAGCCTCAGTTCTGCCACCTGCCCAGTGGATCTAAGACACCGGCCTTGCCTGCCCCATAGGGCTGCCATGAAGATCACGAGGAATGTGACAACACAGGACAGCGGGTGATGACGGAGGGATCTGGGCCCCTCAGCTAAGCCCACCCACCTGCCTGTCGTGTAACCTCCGTCATAGACCCCTCGGGACATCCCCTCTCTTCCCTTGGGCTACTCGGGAGAGCAGACTTGAGTTCTATCTGACCACCTCATGGGTCACAAGCCAGCCCCTCCCTGGATGACTCCCTTTTACCTGTCACCTCCTCCCAAGCCAGTCCCTGCAAAGAACAGCATCTTTGCCCATGAGGAACCTGGGCATGTCGGTGTCCCTTGTGATTGGGGCAGATATGGCTACCTAAAGGCCAGGGGCCCCCACAATCTTACCTCTCGTGGGAGCACCTGTGACTAGAGAGGCAGGGGTGGCAGACGGAGCAGGAGAGCAGTGCACAGGCTTGGCCCCATTCGCACTCCCTAGCACCCCCACGACCCTCCCAGTCTCCCTGCCAGGCCCCCACAATGCCTCCCCGCCGCAGTCACCACCCCTGCAGGAAAGGGGCTGTGCGCCTTTGCCCGCCTTCTCCAGCTCCTGCCCGCTCTCCCCGCCTCCCAGCGGCCCTGGGCCACCTCTCTATGCAGACACCACCTCAGACAGGGTTGCCCAGAATAAACACGGGGGCGGACCATGTCCCGCCAAGCGGCGTCTGGGAGCCGAGGGGAGCGGGGCGAACCCGCCAGCGGCCCGCAGCAGGCCCCGCGCGCGGAGCTGGGGGAAACAATGCCTGCCACTCAGGGCAGCTTTAAAAAGAACGTTTTTAAACATTCTCCCTCCCCCTCACTTTTTATTTAATTCATTATTTTTTCCAGGCTCCAGACAGCAGAAGGTATCCTCACCCCAAGGGCGGTGATGGGAGGCTCAGACAGAAGATTCCTAAACGGTTGCAAATCAGTGAGAACCGACTGTGTGCCGCGCTTCCTAGTCAACCCGCCCGGCCCCTCTGTGACCAGGGTCCGTGTGCCCACTTCCAGATGGCGCCGCCGGCTGGGGGAGGCCAAGGGACTTGCTCGAGAGCCCCAGCTGGCCAGTCCCAGAACCAGGGAAGGAGCCCGGTGGGGAGCAGGGGCAGGTGGCAGGGGAGGTGTGTGGGGTAGAAGCCAGGCCTCTGGGTAGGGGGCGAGGCTGTGACCCAGAGAACCCGACAACGGGCCTCTGACAAAGTGCCCTGAGCCGCAGCGCATGCCGATCTCTATGGTGTAAATACTCTCACCACAGCCAAGTTTAAGCTACCCACTGTTTAAAAACAAGCTTCCGACATTCCTAAGTGTTAGAAAATTGGCTCTGGCAAGCTGCTTCTCCCAAGCCCCAGCGGGAACAGGGCCCAGGCTCCACTGCGGCAGCAGCGCCGTGACAAGCCCTCTCGGTGCCACCGGCTCAGAAAAGAGAGCCAGCGCCCCAACATCACCTGGTCCCCCGTGGGGCCCCGCTCTAGGACCACTGGCCCAGCCAGGCTCCTGCCCCTCCTGGCAGGCCAAGGCCAGGAAAGGCCAGAAGTCTGAGCCGGAGGCGAAGGGGCTCTGGGCGGCCTGTCTACCCAGCTTCACCCTGCAGAGAGTCGTCCCCACCCAGTTCCCCCCCAGAGACCTTTTTAATTAAGCCGGAACTGCTGGCAAGCCGGCAGCTCCGAACAGAGTGTCGCTGCAGCCCCAGGGGCCGCATTTCAGTAAATTGAATGGAGCCAAGGCTTGTCGAGCTAATGAAGAGGGAAATGAGAGTGTGGCCCACCACGGGGCATGGAGGGCGGGCGGAGGGCTGCCACGGAAAGAGGGCGGCACGGAAGCCAAGGGGAACTTCATTCTAAGCCACAGTAAGATGTGGGTACAGATATGACCCCTCACTGGCTGTGGGACCTCAGGTCAGTGACATCCCCTCCCTAGGCCTCAGGGTCACTAGCTGACAAATGGGGTGCACTCACAGGCCTGGCACACAGGTCAAGGGAGGGTACCCACCCAGGGACTAGGGGGAACCAGAAAATGGTGTTGGTTTTTTGTTTTTGTTTTTTTTCAAATAGGGCCAGGACTGGACTTGTCATGAAGGCTGTCACCTGTCCTGTGCTAAGCCTTCCATCCTGTGTCCCTACAAGTGCCTCTTATCTCTTAACGTACCCTCCCTGAGCTCCTGCCACCTCTTCCATGTGTTTTACCCCCTTAGGACCCTGTCTCCAAATTCCTTTCACCCCCAAAGCCCCAGAAGTATCCCTGAGGGCCCAAGGGGCCTGGGACACACCATTCGACTCTGCCAACACTCGCTCTGCCCTCTCTGCACCCAGCGCTGAAGACAGAAGAAACCACGGAGCTGGCAGAGGAGGGAGACAGGACAGTCTTTGCAGGGCAACATCGGGGCCACGCTCAGTGCCTTGGGGTGGTGTGGACAGCGGACTAAGTGGGGGACATCGGGGACAGGAGGATAAAGACACTGCCCACAGAGGAGCCGTGGCTGTCACAGGAGAAGTCTGGATTTTGTGCCAAGGGCAATGGGGAGCTATGGCAGATGAGGGCACGGGAGGGCCCGGCCTCCGGAAAGATCACTCCACCTGTCTGGGGGAGAATGGACAGGAGGGCTCACGGGGAAACTGACGACCGGAAGTCAGGTTTGGCAGGGACTGACAGGAAGGGCTGTGGGTGCCTGGTGCCCAGGCTGAGCTGCTCGGGAGAAAGGAGCTGAATCTGAGCCCCGCAATCCCGGGACTCGCGTGGCTCCCCTCGATCACTCGCTCACCCACTGCGCAGACCCCCAGAGCTTCCCCCTCCCTCTAGGCTGGGCCCGGGGCTCCGCACTGAGGCCACAGGGAGGACCTGGACCTAGTCCCTGTTGGGTGGGAGACAGACACACAGGGGGTGTTCAACACCCCGGGCTGCATGGGCCCCGCTTGGGCGCAGGCACCCCGCCCTCCCTCCCCACCCGCGCCCAGCCCTGCACCCGGCGCCCACGCCCACTGGCCTGCTCGTGGTGCTCGATGCCCATGCTGACGGTGTTGACCAGGATGGCCATCATGATGCCCCGGTTGAAGTACTTGCTGTCCACGATGCCTCGGAGCTTGGCTCGAGTCTCCCGCCACACATCCCCGCACAGCCGGGTGGCCCCGGCCGCCCGCTCCTCCTCGTCCTCCTTCCCCAGCCCTGAGGAGGCCCCATCCTCACTGCTCCGGGCTCCGTCCCCATCGGCCTCCTCCGAGCCACCACCAGAGCCACCAGAGCCCGAGCCCTCCTGGCCCGAGTCGGTGCTGCCCAGGCCCGAGGGCCGGCGGCTCGCCTCGTGCTGGCAGCGGGGGCAGCTGGCGGGGTCGGAGGCCAGCATGGCGGAGATGGGCTGCACCAGCGCGTGGGGCGTCGGGTCCAGCGGACTGTGTTGAGGGCACAGCTCTACAAGGCAAGCACAAGGCAGGGGTGTTGTTGCCTCGGGTCATGCAGGTTGGAAGGTCTCAGAGGCACAGGCCCTGCCCACACCAGGCCCCAGCCTGACCCTGGGACACAGTCCCGTGTGTGTGCCTCAGGCTCCCGGACTCCAGGCTGTGCCTGGGACCCGCGGGGCCCAGCAGGAGACCAAGGGGCCTGTGGCTCCTGGGGAATCAGCTTCAGCTCTCTAGGATCTGTCTGCCCCTGTGTAAAGCCAGGACTCGGAGCGCCTCCTTGCAGGGCTATGGGGAGGGTTCAACAGTGCTGCGTGTGGTGTGTCTGGAACCGCGCCTGGGGCACACGTGCCTGTTACCCAGCCTTGTTCCATCATTCTCTGGCCCGAGGCCCAGCCCTCCCACCGTCCTGCTTGCTGACATCGGAGCTGGGGAAATGGCTGAGGAACAGCTTCTAGAAGAGTCAAGCTGGTATGGAAGATGGACGCCCCTCAGGGGGAGCCCAGATGGCCTGTCCATTGTCCATTGTCCCACCCTTATGAGGGGCTTGTGTCCCGGGGAGGGAAGGAGGCCGGAGCCCAGGGCAGGCCCGTCGCTCTAGAAACTGCCTGACACTTCCCTCCTCACAAGCTGAGAGTCGGGCTGGCTCCTGGGGGCGAAGGCACAGCAGGGAGTGGGGCGTGGAAGCTTCCATTCCCTTTGCCACCCCAGGGAGAGTTTCAGAAGCCTGGGCCAGTCGTGGGCCAGAGTTCTGCAACCCATCAACCCTTTCACACGGGTGTCAAGGAGGTTCTTTCTGGGTTTGGTTTCTTCATGTTTGCCTGTATTTTCCTAGAATAAACGTGTTTTGCTTATGTGAGCCATAAGTAAATAAATAAATAACATTAAAGGGAAAGAAAAACATGTAATGCCTACCCTTCCTTTCCAGACTTTGCCTCCAAATATCTCCCAACGGCCTGGACGAGGCCCTCGGACACATTCATCCCCTGGAGCCGGAGGGGGACAGCCAGAATCCCAGGGGTCGGTCCCATCTCAGCCAAGCCCTGCTCGGCCCCACTTGTGCGTGGGGCTGGGCCCCTGAAACTTGCTTTCCAGGGGAGGGGGAAGGGAAGGGGGAAGGCATGGAAGCCCCAGGACCGGGGGCACGTTCTCCCTCCAGACGGCCCCCTGAACTTCCCTCCACACAGGTTCCTGGCGGGGCGGGACAGCAGCAGGAAGCCCTCCCCACATCTCCTGGCCTCGCCAGACCCCAGCTCCCCCGTCCACGTGCTGGGCCAGCCCACGGGCCACCTGGAGCCTCCTCCAAGACCATGCCTGGACGGCTGGCACCCAGGGATGGGTGGGCGGCAGCTCTCCAGCTTGCCTCCCAAGAATCTCAGATTCCCAGGACGTCAGAGCCGCGGGAGCAGGGCGTGGGGGTGGCTGACTCCCACGGCTCCTTGAGCCTCCCCCACCCCAATTTACAGAGCAGGAGCCTGAGACCTACTGAGGGGCCCAGGCTCTCCAAGGTCACACACTGTGCACCTGCTCTGGGGTCCAGTCCCTGCAGACTTCCGTAACACCAGCGGCTGGTGAGGGGGGTGGGGGGTGTTGGACTTGGCGGGGGGGGGGGGCGCCATCTGCCAGGGTGCATTTGCCTTCTATGGGAACAGGAGCGTTCATTTTTCATGACCCCCTGGAGGCGGGCTCAGCAAACCCAACTCAGATGTCCCTGATGCTGTTTTTGTCCCTGACACATCTTATGACCTTAAGTGACCCCCTTCATCTATCTGGACCTTAGTTTTCCCATCCAAAAATGGGATCATGTCACTCACTGGGCCCCCTTCTTAGGACTATTTTCTAGAACAGAAGAGAAAATGAATGGAGAGCCCTTTCTGAGCCTAACAGCCAAGAAACAGGAGATCACAAAATGGCACAGGTGTCCCTTACACACCATGCCTTTGCAGGGGGGGCACACCCCCTTTATTCCAGGTGGCCGGTCGTCACTGCTCTGGTGTGCTAGCAAGCATGTGGGGGCAGCAGGAACCCATGCGGGGGGGTGAGGCGGGCTGAGTGGACAGGAGTTTCAGGGTTTTACCAGACAGGATGGACAAGTGTTCATTTCTCTCAAGTGTGAAGCCCAGGGTGGAGTCTGAGTGCACAAGACCACACACTGGGACCCCAAGGGAACCCCTCCAGGGGGCAGGGTGCTGCACCCACCACCCTAGCCCAAGGCCAGCCCCGGCCAGGCCCCAGCAGGAGGTCAGAAAAAGGAAAGGCGTCGGGGGAACAAGGGGCACAGACTGGAGCTCCGCCTGGGCTCCCCCGGCCGGACAGCTCTGCCAGCACTGAGGAGCTGGGGGCTATGGGGTGCCCCGGAGGCCGCAGGGGTGGGAGGGGGCCCTGCGGCACCCGCTGAGGCTGCGGGGGCAGGCCACTTACTATAGTGCCTGGGCTCCTTGGCGTGGGGCCCGGGCTTGATGCTGGTGGGCGCGCCCGGGGCCGGGCCCTGGCGCCGGCTCTGCAGGGCCTGGTAGAGGCCCAGGGCCCGGCGCCTGGCCTTGCGCAGGATGTGGCAGACGTACTGAAAGATCTCCTCGTAGCAGTCGCCGGGCTCCGCGTAGCTGGCCACCGTGCTGGAGGACAGGTAGCGCTGCCGCTGCTCCAGCATCAGCCGGTGCTCCCGCTGCTTGGTCTCCGAGAACTGGGTCGCTATGACAACGAGGCACAGGTTGATCATGAAGAAGGAGCCCACCTGTGACCAACGGGAGGAGAGGACAGGGACAGGAACAGAGGGGACAGATTGGTGGGGGGAGGCAGAGATGGGGGAGAGGAAAACGAAGTGAAAGAGAAACGGAGGCGGGGGTGGGGGGCAGAGATGGAGCCGGAGTGACAGTGGCAGGGGAGAAGCAGAGGGACCCAGAGGCAGTAAGGAAGACAGGAAGGGGAGAAGGGACAGATCGGAGGCACCAGACGGGGATGGGACAGAGCCAGGAGGCAGACAGCCAGAGATGGCCAGGAGGACAGAGAGGCGACAGGAGAAACACCGAGAGAGAGTGACACAGGCTCAGAGAGTACAGGGCAGAGGGCACAGCAGACACAGCGACAGGGCACGGGGAGGCAGGGAGAGAGGGGTGCAGAGGGTGGAGGGCCCAGAGAGACGGAGAGGCACGGGCACAGATAGGGACAGGAAAAGATTGCTGAGGCCTTGTTCCGACAGGAGGCCAGGGCCCCAGGACAGCGGTGGCCCGGGCAGCTCCCTAGGCCCCACTGGGACCTGCTTCCAAACCCGCTCCCACAGGCCCTCAGCCCAGGGCCACGGCTGCCTCCCACCTGGGACACCAGCACAGAGGCCCGGGGAGGTCGGCCGGGGAGGGCGGCCCAGCCCCGCTCAGGCCATCCGGGCCCTGAGCCCCATTCCAGCCCTTCCCTCTCTCTGGCTTGACTTTGGCCTCGGTTGGGCACCCAGACAAAAGAGAAGCTTCCTTCAGAAAGCGTTTACTTGTGTGGCTGTACCCCTGCTTGGGTGGAGGAGGCAGGGAGAGGCTGCCCCGTGAGTCCGAGGAATCATGCCACCTCCTGACTCAGGGCCCAGTTCCAGCAGCCACCACAGGGAGCAGAGCCCTTCTTGCCCCGGTTTGCAGAGGGCAGGCCACGACCCTGGTCTTAGCTAAGCCTTTGAAGGGGATCCGCAGGCCCGTCAGCAAGGGGCGTGGCTTTGCCTCCTCCTCCAGGCTGCCTTCCTATAGACCCCAGACCCAGCCACTGATTCACCCTTCCCTCCTGTTCCCCAGGACAAAAATAGGGACCTGAGCTTCTGGGGTTATGGGGGGGGGGGGCAGGTAGAGGGAGAACTTCCTGGCTGGAAGATTCTGGAAAAATTCCCCAGTAAGAAGATGTCCTTCATTGGCTTTCTTGGTCATGTCTTCCAGGAGCATCTCCTAGGGCCCTGCCCTGCACCAGGCCCATGGGAGGGGTCACCGGGAAGAAGAAGGCACAGCCCCTTCCCTCTGGGAGCTCACACCTGCCAGGCTTCTATCCAGCCTACCTCCACAGCTGCAGCCCTGTGGCCGCGGGGCCCCCCGACCCCATCCCTTTTGGACCTCTGTTTTCCCATCTGTAAAGCTGAAGGCTCAGGAGAGACAAGCTTAAGACTTTTCCAGTCATGGGGAACCCTGCAGACCTCTCGCCTCACTGGGGCTCCGGGTCCTCACCTGAGGAACAGAGTGGCCAGGAGGCCCAGCAGGGCCAGGGTTGTCAGGGCAAAATGACAGCAAGGTCACTCAGACTCTGCTCTCTGGGCCCTTCCCAGCGCCTGGAAAAACTCAGCACCGTCCGCCCCTACCAGTGCCCCTTCTCTTAGGACAGGGCCACCTGGGACCCAGTAACAGCAGCGGGCACACTGACGGGGTGTTTCCTGTATGCCAGCCCAGAAGCCTGGGTGCTGTCACTGTCCCCTCCTTTACTGCGGGTCGGGGGAGCTGAGGGGCCTGCCTTGGGTGACACGCTGGGTGTCACCGACCCCACATTCCCACCCCTGACTCCATCCAGAGGGACAGACCACATTCTCCAGCCCCTCCCTGAAATTCAAGGCTCCTCTAAGCAACCCCAGTGTTTGAGGCCCCGCCCTCAGGACTCTGCCCATTTCAAGGTCTCTGTGCGCAGCCCCCTGCCCCGGAGGCTCTCCCCACAGCTGCCGGCCCTGAGCCTTTAAGGCTCAATTCTGAGATCACCTCCTCCAGGAAGCTTCCCACTCCCCCATCCCTCCTCCAAGCTAGATTCGAAAGATCGTCTGGGCTCCCTCAGCCTCTCAGGCTTCCTTCTGTCATGGCTCCTAACATGCTGCCCGGTTGCTGTCAGCTACAGCCCATCCCCCACCCCCACCGCCCCCAGCCCCCAGACCAAACTCCTGGAGAGCAGAGCCGGGCCCCCTCAGGGCTCAGTTCCCAGTGCTCAGGCTCAGGTCCCCGAGCAGCACAGGCTTCCCTGGCTGTGCTGGGAAAGTGGGCAGACCAGTGGGTGAACCACAATGCTGATCAAAGCCCGGACCCCTCTCCTTTTAGCCAGCTAAAGGCCTCCCCAGGAAGGCATCAGAGCAAAGCTGACAGCGGGGATGTCTCAGGTCATTGCCAGTTTGTCCTGAACCCCTAGGTCAAGGTCTCCCCCAGCTCAGAATGGGGTGCTGCCCAGAGAGCCAAGCGTGCTCTCTCCCACCACCAGGACGCCAGAGAACTCAGCCTCAAAGCAGCAGGGAGCCAGCCAGCGCTGACTCTCCGGGAGTGAATCACCTTGACATTTGGGGGATCGTATGGGGGCTGGGGCTGCAGTCAGGCATGACAAGGTGGATGAGCTCACATTGGGCAGGCTGTGGGGGAAGGCAGGAGGGGCTGCCGGCTGGGGAAGGGCCCTGCTCTGTGAGGCAGAGCCCCGCCTCCACCCCGAAGCAACCCCCACAAGGCAGAGCCACCTGAGAGGTGGGGATCCCTCTGAGATTTCAGGGAGACCCGTGGAGAAGCAGTGGGGGGGCTTCCATCTCAGGGCATCTCCTTTTCCCACCCCAGGAAGAGAGGAGTAAGCCAGAGCCCTAGAGAAGTGTCTGTCCAGGGGCTGCCCCTGGTTAAGGTCAGGAGAAGAACGCATTCCCCGTGACCACGAGGCAGAGAAACATGAGCAGAAGCGACTAGATGGACTTAAATGCCCAGAAATGAGAAATGAAAGCAATAGAAAATGATGAATGCTTCCCGCCGCAGCCTTGATGAGTCCCTTCCATCACCCGCGGCCTGGAGGCATTTAAAAATCGCCCCTCCTGGGGAGCCCGGCTGGCTCAGGCAGCCGAGCCAGAGAGACTCCTGATCTCCGGGTTGTGAGCTAGAGCCCCACGCTGGGTGTAGAGATCACTCAACAATGACATCTTAAAAAATTGCCCCTCCTGCTCCCTCCCACTCAGGCCCCCTGGCTCTGCCGGGTTCCTTGGGACCCCCCCCCCAACCCCATCCCTCGTCCAGGGGTCCTTAAGCTGGCCCAGAAAGCCCCAGCTTCCCTGACACTTACTATGATGAGCAGGATAAAATAGATGAAGTTGTAGAAGGAATGAGCATCCATGACGTAGTACATGATCTCCACCCAGCCTTCCAGAGTGATCACCTGCAGCCGGAACAGAGTGGGGCGGGGGTGAGCCTGAGACCGGGTAGGCAGGACCCCCGGGCAAGGCACGCAGCAAACGCAGCGTCCCAGGCAGAGGCCCTACGGTGCACCCGACCGCTTTATACACATTCTCCCTCGGACTCCTCACAAGGCTTATTAACAGGCCAGCCATTCTCACCCCTGGCACACACGTGAGGAACCAGAAACTCAGAGAGGTTAGGTATTCGCCCACTGTTACACAGCCCAGTAGGAGGGAGAAGCCAGACTTAAACCTGGTGCCTCTTGCTCCAGAGCGCCCCCTCCAGTCTCCCACATGAAGGCAGGAGGGCTGGAAGCTGGGGGCCCTGGGCTCTGGCCCCAGCTCACCAGCTGGGCCATTCTCTGAACCTCAGCTGCTGCTGCTGCTTCTAGGACACAGGCTAGCAGGCCACCTGGTCGGCAGGGCTAGGGTGCGGTTCGGCTGAACCCAGAAGCGTGGCCGTGATGAGGCTGGTGTGACTGTTGTCCCCATTCTCCTTCCCAGAGAGTGAGGCAGAGCAGCCTTGGGTACAACAAATGCTGGGCCCTCCCCAGCGCCGCCTTCTTGTCCGCTTCTGGAGCAGGAGCCCCTTGGCAGCCCACTCACCCTCCCGGGGCCAAGGGTCTCCAAACGCAGCTGCTGGGCTGTGATCAGATTACATCACAGCTTGCAGCTCTGAATCCCGTGATCTACTGCTCCCCAGACCAAAGCCACAAAGCAGCCACCTCAGTAGGGCCCTCCCATCTTCTCGGGGCCTCTCAGCCACCGCCCTCTCTCTGCTCTAGCCCTGTTCTTCCCTCTGACGGCAGCACGCAGGTGACCTTGACCCAGCCCTCGCTGGGCTGATGGCTCTGCTCATATCGTCTGGTTTCTCCTTCCCAGCCACACATGGTAAGAGAGCTATTGTTACCCCGACATTAGGGGGGGAAATTTGAGGCTCAGAGACATCAAGAACTACACCCAAGGCCCCACAGCCCTAGTCCCCTCAACATACCCCATCCCTGTCCTCAGCAACGCACGGGGGCCATGCAAGGCCATCAAGCCTTTGCGCACAGTAATATTAACACTGCTTCGTGCAGGGGCGCCTGGGTAGCTCAGTCGTTAAGCATCTGTCTTTGGCTCAGGTCATGATCCCAGGGTTCTGGGATCCAGTCCCACATCGGCCTCCTTGCTCAGCGGGGAGCCTGCTTCTCCCTCTGCCTGCCGGTCCCCCTGCTTGTACTCTCTCCCTCTCCCTGATAAATAAATTCTTAAACAAAGAAAATAAAAAGGCTGCTTTGTGTGTGTATATGTGTGTATATGCATGCATTGAGTAAAATGTATTTCTTAGTGACTGATCAAGAGAACCGTCCAAGAGACCTTGCCCAGCCCCACAAACAGCTTCTTGGGGCTCTCTATACAACCCCGGGGCTTCCCTGTACCCCGGCCTTCGCTCCAGCGCTCACCTCCACCAGGAATGTGTCTGCCCCCACGTCCTACGTGTGGCCTTGCCTGATCAGCCCCTCGAGCAAGGCGCGAGTCTGGCCTCTCCCCTCTCTGAACAGACCTCCCTGCTGGGATCCATCTGCCCCTGGGCCACCTGGGATTCCACAAAGAACACAGGCTTTGGGGTCACCCAGACCTGGACTAAAATCCCGAGTCTCCACAAAAGAGCATGTGACCCTCACATAGCTCGCTTCCTTTCCTTCCAACCTCAGCTGCTCTGTCTGTAATCGGGGCTTGTTAATGCCCCCTGTGCCAGCGAGCTGGGCAGATTTCAACAAAACCCCAGCACGAAGCCCCACCTGCCTGAGGAAGCTGTTCGCTCCACCCCTCAGTCCCACTCTGGTCTCCTGGGCCCCCAGCAGGGGTGCGGGCGCCGGGCCTGAGCGGCCTCACCTGGAAGATGACGATCCAGGCGTAGCCGATGTTGTCAAAATTGATGGCGCCCTTGTGGGGGTTGGCGCTGCCCGTGCGGCACACGTTGTAGTAGCGGTTCCAGTTGACACAGAGCCCGCTGGCGTTGAGGTCCTGGCGCCCTCCCCCGAAGTCGTAGACATCATCCTTGGACAGGCAGCACTCGCGGCCCTGCTCCTTGAGCGGGGGGATCTCGTGGCAGCCCATGATGCCATTGTCCCCCGAAAGGGAGCAGATGAAAGGCATCTCATCGTCCTCCTCTGGCTGGTAGTAGGGGGGCAGGGCCACATCCCCTTGTCTGTGCACAGGGGATGGTGGGGAATAGAGAGAAGGGGAGGGGTCACCACCAGGAGGAGCAGAAAGGGGAGAGGCAATGCAGTGTGTCAGATCTGTCCCAACGGGTCCGATCGTTACCTTCAGGCCTTTGCCCACATTGTTCCCCCACCTGGGACACCCTTCCTTTCCCAGGGTCGAAAAATCTCCCACTGACCCACTGTGGTCAGCACCAGGGTCCCTCCCCTTGGGAGCCTTCCCTAAGGGCTAGTCCTTGGTCCTCTGTGGCCAGACTGTGCCCTGCATATACCCGCATATTGCTCCTGGGCCATAAGCACCCAACTTCTCTGGGGGGCTGTAGCTCTGCTGGGCAAGGACGGGGTTTCAGCCTCCCCAGTCCCCACACACTGTTTGGTCAGCCCAGGGGACATGTTTAATCCACAGATGCCGACTTTTACTGATCCAAGAGATGAGGAGCTGATCCTCTGCCTGCCCCACCCTTTCCCATCTATGTGGCCTTGGACTGTTAACTTCCTCTCTCCCCAGACCTCAGTTTCCCCATCTGTAAGGCAGAGAGGACAATCACTGCCCTGCCCATCCTGTGGGGCAAAATGATGATCCACTGTAATCCAATCAAATCCCAACTTGTTTTTTCCTGTGGAATCTGGCCCTTTGATTCTAGGATTTATCTGGACAGGAGAGGAGTCAAGACACTTTTTTAACCCCCCACTGAGCCACCCAGGTGCCCCAAGACACTTTTTTAAAAGTAGGAGAAGGAGAGGAGTCTGACCCGACAAGAGAGCAAAATACAACTACAGTTATTACTGGAGCGTGATACTGCAGCAGGAACAGAAAGATTCATGGAACACCACAGAGCACAGGGACAAACCCATACATAAGGCAGAACTTAATCTATTACAGAAACACCTTTTCAGATCCATGGGGGATGGAAGAACTAAACAATAAATGGTGTTGAGATAATTGTTGTCTGTTTGGAAAATAATAAAGCTAGATCCCTACCTCACTCCATATACAAAAACAGACTTCTTGAAGACTTGGTATCAAAAGAAAAAAAGAATGTAAATTATCTCATTAATTATTTATCTTGATTGCACATTGAAAATAATCATCTTTTGGGCACCTGGGTGGTGCAGTCAGTTAAACATCTTTTTGTTGATTTTCACTTAGGCCATGATCTCAGGGTCCTGGGATCGAGCCCCATGTTAGACTCTACTGAGTGTGGAGTCCGCTTGAGATTCTCTGTCCTTCCTTTGCACCTCCTGCTCTCTCTGTTTAAAATAAGTACATCAAGGGGTGCCTGGGTGGCTCAGTGGGTTAAAGCCTCTGCCTTCAGCTCAGGTCATGATCCCAAGGTCCTGGGATCGAGCCCCACATCAGGCTCTCTGTTCAGCAGGGAGCCTGCTTCCTCCTCTCTCTCTGCCTGCCTCTCCACCTGCTTGTGATCTCTCTCTCTCTGTCAAATAAATAAATACAATAAAAATTTTAAAATAAGTAAATCAATCTTAAAATAATAATAATAATCTTTTGGATATATTATGTTAAGTAAAATATATTACAGAATTTAAAATAATAAACTTCTGGTGGATTAAAAATCATAAATGCAACAAACATAACCGCAGAAGTATTACAAGAGAACAGGGAACATTTTTGTTAACTCAAGATATATGAGACCTTCTGGATAAAATACACAAAATCCAAAAGGAAAAAGTCAAAAGGTCCTATATACAAATGCAAAATGTCTTTCTTCTTCTTCCTTTTTTTTTTTTTTTTAGAGAGAGGGAGAGGGGACGGTAGGGGAGAGAGAGAATCTTCAGCAGGCTCCATGCACAACATGGAATCCAAGACAGGGCTTGATCTCACAACCCTGAAATCATAATCTGAGCCTAAAGCAAGTGTCAGACATTTAAGCGACTAAGCCACCCAGGCATCCCAAAATGTAAAATTTCTATGAGACAAAGAGGGAGCACACTAAGTAAAAAGGAACAAACTGGGATAAAGCAGAGGTAGACAAGCTTTTTGTGTAAAGGGCCAGATAGAGAATATTTTTTGCAGACTGGATAGTCTCTGTGCCAATTACTCAGCTGCACCATTGTAATGAGAAATAGTCATAGGAAATAGGTAAACAAGTGGCATGACTGTGTTCCAATAAAACTTTATTTACAAAAACAAACCAGTGATTGCCATTCCCCTGGGATGAATCCTGGCAACATATAACACAAACAAGAGGGGCGTCTGGCTGGCTCAGTTGGAAGAGTAGGTGAGTCTTGATCCTGGGATTTTGAGTTCAAGCCCTACACTGGGTGTAGAAATTACTAAAAATAATAATAATAATAATAATAGGTAAATAAACTTGAAAAAAAAAGATAACTACAGCATGTTAAAATCACCTATAACTCAGTAAACAAAAGAAAAATAACCACTAGGGGAGAAAGGACATAAAAATGCAAAGAAAAAAATTCACAGACGAGGGACGCTTGGGTGGCTCAGTGGGTTAGACCTCTGCCTTCAGCTCAGGTCGTGATCCCAGGGTCCTGGGATAGAGCCCTGCATCAGGCTTTCTGCTCGGCAGGGAGCCTGCTCCCCCCCCCCCCCTGCCTACTTGTGATCTCTCTCTCTCTGTGTCAAATAAATAAATAAAATCTTTAAAAAAAAATTCACAGAAGAAAAAATGGCCAATGTACTTGAAAAAAAATGGGGGGAACCAATATATCATTATATAGGAAGAGTTGCTCACTTGGCTAATAATAGGAAAATGCAAACAAAAATAACATCAAGATCACTTTATACCCATCCAAATGGAAATGTATTGGTGTTAACAGTACTAAGTGTGGAAAAGAGTGAGTACAAACAGACATGCGCACACGCTGGTGGGAGTGTGTGCTGATACAAACTTTTTAGAAGGCAATTTGGCAACATCTATCAACAATGAACATGTACACACCCACCCCACATCAAATGGCCACCTGACAGTCAGGGAGCCAGCACTGCGACTCCGCAGAGCAGGGACGGACTTCTTAGTCAATGGTGCTGGGACGACTGAATAGCCTACAGAGGGGAAATCTTGACCCCAACCATACAGCTTACTGAAAATTATCTGAGGGGGAATACAGACCTAAATGTGAAAGATAAAATGGGAAGCTTCTAAGAAAAGACATCGGAGAATATTTTCATCATCTTGGCTTAAGAAAAGATTAAACTGGGGGCACCTGGGTGGCTCAGTGGGTTAAGCCTCTGCCTTCGGCTCAGGTCATGATCCCAGGGTCCTGGGATCGAGCCCCACATCGGGCTCTCTGCTCTGCAGGGAGCCTGCTTCCTCCTCTCTCTCTGCTTGCCTCTCTGCCTACTTGTGATCTCTGTCAGATAAAAAAATTTAAAAAAAAAAATTCTTTAAAAAAAAAAAAAAAAAGAAAGAAAAGATTAAACTGGACACGAAAAGCAATACTAAAAAAATGATTGGGGGGGCACCTGGGTGGCTCAGTGGGTTAAGCCTCTGCCTTCGGCTCAAGTCATGATCTCAGGGTCCTGGAATTGAGTCCCGCATCAGGCTTTCTGCTCGGCGGGGGGCCTGCTTCCCCCCCAACCCTGCCTGCCTCTCTGCCTATTTGTGATCTCTGTCTTTCAAATAAATAAATAAAATCTTTTTAAAATTTTGGTAATCCAGATCATTACAACTAAGAGCTTCTTTTCAAATCAAATAACACCATTAAGAGAGTAAAAATGGAACAGGCTAGAATAAAGTATGTGCAATATATATATAAATACACATATTATATATACATATATAGATAGATACGTAATATGTATATATATACCAAATATATAATTTCTATATATATATGATTGTGTATATATATATATATATATATATATATATATATATATATATATCTGCCACCAAAGGAGACATAATCCTGCATACAAAGAACCAGCCACTACAAATATATAATAAAAGGACAACCCAATCTAAAAATAGCTACAGACCATAACAGACACCATGTAAGAAGATGCACGAATGGCCCATAAGTACATGAAAAGTGCTAATCACTAGACATACGGACAGTACAAATTAAAACCACAATAAGATACCATCGCCCTCTCACTGGAATAGTTAAAATTAAAAGGATGGGCAATACCAAATGTTGCTAAGGATGCCGGGCCCCTGGAACTCTCCGACTTTGCCAGCAGACATTAGTGCAATCAATCCAGAAACCCATGCAACAAAATCTACCCAAGCTGAACACACGTGCACCCTTCACGATTCCACTCCTGGGTATCTACCCCAAAAAAAGGATGGCTCTATCCACCAAAGATAAATCCAAGAATATACATGAGTCATAAGAGCCAAAAAAAACACCAAAACAGCCCAAATCAACAGTGGCATGAAAAAGATAAATACTTGTATATTTGCTCAATATCTACCCACAGCAACGAGAAACAAAGCAACTACCGCCCACAAGCATGTGGGTGACTCTCAAAGACACATTACCCTACGCCGAAGAGGCAGACACAAAAGGTGGCTTCCTGTATGATTCCACTGTCAGTCAAAAACAGGCAACACAAATCTATGATGATAGAGGTCAGAATAGCGGCTACTTTGGGCTGACAGGGATAGGAGTCGGCCAGGGGCAGGAGGGAGCCTCCTTACAGGGAAAACTTCATAAAGCTGTACACTTAGTAGTTGTGCCCACAACTGAAAGCATTATATCTTAACCAATAAAGTATAAAAACAGACACACATTGGGGCACCTGGGTGGCTCAGTGGGTTAAAGCCTCTGCCTTTGGCTCACGTCATGATCCCAGGGTCCTGGGATCGAGCCCCGCATCAGGCTCTCTGCTCGGCGGGGAGCCTGCTTCCTCTTCTCTCTCTCTCTCTGCCTGCCTCTCTGCCACTTGTGATCTCTGTCTGTCAAATAAATAAATAAGTAAAAATCTAAAAAACAGACATACATTTTGTTAGTAATTATGAGCCTAGCCATTGATCACTGTGTCCACACAGATCACGTGTGTACACGATGCACTCTTGTGTGCAAGAGCAACACCTTGGAAACCATGCAAGGTCCATCAATGGGGACTGTCTGGATGAACCATCGTTTCTCTGCGGAGTAAGAAACACTGGTGTGAAAACACCCTCCAGCTACCCTGTTTGAAAACCTGCCTGGAATGGGAACAGGCGTGTGTGTGCATGTTAATGCTTAGACAGAATCTGGAAGAAGGGACCAGACGCTTTGCAGAGGACACCAGTCCACATTCTGGCCTCTGCCACTTCCTAGCTGGGCGATACTGTCTTGATTCTGTGCTCAAGAACCCCCAGACCGACCATTTAGGGTCTCCGCAGGGGCTTCTGCGCGCTGGGAGCACACTCGCCGGGGGCAGTCACAGCGGTCTCTGCAGGCGGGGGGACCTGAGTTCGAATTCCAGCTCTGGCTTTGTCAGGCTTGCCCTAGAGCTCAGTACCCCATGCTCGGCCTCAGCCGCCGGGTCTCCACATGGGGTCAGATTTCAGCGTCACCTCAGGCACACCTGTTACGCTGGGGCACTTCATCACCGTTAGCCAAGTAAATAAACCGGTCTAGAGACACTTGATAACCAAGTTAAATAAACTCCCAAGTGTGATTTCACACAGAGATGGCGCCAAGAGGAAATCAAACCAGATAATGCAATAGGGTGTCTGGGAGTGGGGGCGGTGAGGGGTGGTGAGGGAAAGCCTCCAGCAGGTGTGACACTGGGGCTGCCGTGGGATAACGAGAACGGGGTGGCCGCAGAATGACCTAGGGGAAGATCCACGTGGGACAGAGGGGTCTGGACATGTCCTGAACTCCCAAAGCTGAGAGCTCATGCCTGTACATCTCCATCTTTGAAGCCCAGACCAGTAGAAGCAGGTGCCCCCTCTCCTGCTGCCTCAGGGCCCACCTCTCCTGAGTGATTGACACACTTCTGAGTGTTTAACCCTCCCACAGGGCCCTTCCCACAAGGATGCCCCTTCTCTGGTCTACCAGGTGTCCCACGAGCCCCCCCAGCAATGGGCAGGTGAGCCAGGCCCCTCCCCAGTCCTCACCCGGCTCTCTGGTTTAACTTCATCTCCATGACTGACAGGCTGGGAGGGAGAAAGCTCAGCCCACTCCAAGCAGTGTCCCCATGCCTCCTGCAGCGTCCTCGGTCCACAAGAGTCACTCAGTGGACATATCTGTGACCGGCTCCCCCCGGGCAGGAAGTCCATCTTCTGCTGGGTCCTCTGCACTAAGCACGGGCTTGGTAAGAGCAGCCACTTGAGTGCTTTTGTTGAGTGAGAGGCTGAATGAACACACTCCCCTATTTCTGTCTCCCCAGGGCCTGGCACCAGGCAGGAGCACGCTAACACACAGTAAAGTGGTAGTAGACTCCTGTCCAAACACATCTGTGTAGGTACACACACTCCAAGACATGGCTCACGCCTCACCATGGGCATTCCATAGATGTCAGATCTCTTGGACAACTCAACACAGCTGCTCCAAGAGCCGAAGCTTGACTTCTGTTTAGATGGCTTTGACAATCGCCTCCCTGAGGGGTAGCCTGCCCACCTGCTCATCAGGGCATTGGCTGACTGAGAGATGACCTTTCCCTGATGACTCAGTCATGGAGAGGAATGTCTGTCATTGGGCCAAGTTCTGTGTCTGCTTTTGAGGTTTTCTGTCTCCCTTTTCCCTGTTGACATCATGTCTGCTTGGGTCTTGACTGTCCATTCCCCTCTTATTTGACCTCCTGGTAGGCAGCTTCCACTCTGTCCATTCTTCCATGGGGCCCCAACTGGGCCCCATTCCCAGTTACCAAGTAAGTTCAAATTGTGTGATAAGTAAGAGTCACTGGGAGCTGAATTAGCATCGAAGGACCTATTTTAGTCTAGGACTTTATGATGCCCATTTTGAGGCCTCACTGGCCTTTTGTGCCCCTTTTAGCACCCAGCCATTCACAGGAGACCCACCACTGACACACCTGAGCACATTTCTTGACTTCTCTGCCCCACTGGGAATAAAAATTGGGACCAGGGGCTCAGTGAGGAGACCAACCCCTCAAACATCAGAACCACTTCCGCCCCAGGCAAAGATGGCTGGCGGCCACCAGGGTGGCAGGGGCCAGACTCACATGGTGAAGTTCTCCTCCAGGAAGCAGCGGTTACGCAGCAGGCCCGCCCAGAGCTGTACGCCAATGATGCCGAAGATGAAGAAGACAAAGAAGCAGAGCAGGAGGACATTTCCCAGCATGGGCAGCGTGTCCAGGAGCAGGTTCACCAGGATCCGCATACCTGTGGGTGGAGAGACTGTCAGACTTGGGAGCAGAGGGCCCCAGAGGAGAAAGGAAGAGCAGGCTCAGAGAAAGTGAGAGGGGCCCAGGGAGGAGGGGTGGGGACACATGGGCAGGGGCTCCTAACCACTCCCAGCCTGCTCAGTGGCCATTAAACAGACGTTCCCTTTGGTGTCGGCCCTTCCACCCAGAGGCCTCGGAAATGGCTCTGGGCCCCACCACACTTACACCAGATTCCTGATGAATAAGCAGCTATTTAGTTATGGAGTACAATTTATGTGCCAAACTCTCTTCTGGGCAATGCACAAATATGATCTCCTTCAGTCTTTATGACAAATCTGTGAGGCTGGTGATATTATCCTTATTTTATAGAAGGGGCGACTAGAGGTCCATAGAACTAAAGCTACTTGCCTGAAGTCACACAGCTGGGAAGCAGCAGGGTCTGGATTTAAACCAGGGGTCCTGACACCAAGTCTGGCCTTCCCTCCACAACCCCCCATTACCTGGCAGCCTGAGACTGAGGCTGGCTCATCTCACTCTGTGCAGAACCCACCCAGATGAACACAGTAGGTGTCTAATGAATGTGTCCCAAATGTCCTTCATCGCTGGGGCAGCCACTGGCTCCAGCCAGAACCACTCCACTGACCCATCCCACCGCATGGTAGAACCAGGCATAGCTCTCAGACAGCATACAGAAGAGCCATTCCAGCAGCAGTGGACTCAGATCTGGCCGGAGAGCAGAAAAGGACTTCCCTTCCTGAGGAATAGCTACAAAGAACCAGCCAACCCAGAGGAAAGAGGAGTGGAGAGTGTGAGTACTGGAGTGCTTTGTGTGAGTGCTGGAGGCAGGGTGGGAATCAGGGTGAATGAGGGGGGTTTCAGGCAAGTATGGGAAGGGAGCAGGAGGATTTGGTTACATTCTGGAGGGGCCTGATATCCAGAAACCCGGCAGGTAGGAAAAGAAAGCCTGTGGAAAGCATGCAACCTCTGATTTAGAGAGATCCAGTTTCAAATACTGCCCTATTTCCTATGTGAACTTGGGCCAGTCGCTTCCTCTCTTGGAAGATGAGGCCTTTCAGCAAAGGAGGCCAAGAAGACAGCAGCCACCCTGCAAAGGTTCCCCAGCTCCAGGGCCACACCCCTATCACAGCAAACCCTGGAGCTCCCACCCCACAGCCTGCAGCCCCACCCCCCCCACACACACACTTAGCACACTGCACATCTACGCCCCTGTCCTTCCCTTCTGCCTCTCCTGCCCTGGGCTGATCCACACCACTGTCCACACCCTCCGTGCCTTCCTCCCTTCCACAGGCTCAGTCCCACCCCCCAGCCCCCGCCTGTGAAACTGACCTGCTCTCCCAAGTCTGGGTGATGTCATCCATCATAACGACCTCATTACCCATCTGTATGCCACCCACTCCCCCTTGACTCTATGGAGGAAGATCCAGCCACCCCAGTAACTGGAGAATCCACAGGATTCTCAGGAATTCACAGGAGTACAAACCCCAGGCAGATGGGTCACTTCTGCCTTCGGTTTGACCCAGATCCATTTCCAGCCCTGTGAACCCAGCCCCATGTGGCACTGGGGTGGCTCAATCCATTAAGCACCTATCTTTGGCTCAGGTCATGATCTCTGGGTCCTGGGATCGAGTCCCACATCAGGCTTCCTGCTCAGTGGGCAGTCTGCTTTTCTCCCTCTCCCTCTTTTCCCTGCTGCTTGGTGCACACATTCTCTCTATCTATCTTGCTCTCTCAAATAAATACATAAATCTTTAAAAAACAAACAAAACAAAACAACAACAACAACAAAACAGCCCCACTCCCCCACTCCAGTCCCTGTGGTTTGGCTGGGCTCCCATGGAGATTACATGACCTGGGCCTGACCAATCAGGGGCAGATTGGCACATTCTGTTCCCCTAGCCCCAGGGGTTTGGTCTAGGATGGGCATGTGACCCCGTCCAGGACCAATGAGTGCCAGCCCTGAGACTTGTGCTGGAACTACCCGGGGAGGGAAATGCTCGTTTTCTGCAGAGCTTGGAAGCTGGGAAGAGTTACACCTGGAACTACTGGGACCGCTGCTGGGACCTTCTTGCCTTAGCAAGAAGAAGAAGCGCCTGCCTGTGATTGAAGCCAGCCGAGGGAAAACAGAGCCCAGGACAGAACGGGAGTAATTCCTGACAACAGCCTGGAAGGGCCACAGGAGGTCCATAAACCTTATGAAATTGCTACAAAATGTGTGAGTATGACAACATGAATTTTTCTTGGGGGAAGGTCCACACAAATGTCTGTGGCCCCAACATGGGTCAGGAGCTGGTAGATCATTCTTGAGTGCATACATTCCAAGATTCTGTGAGGTCTGACTCTACCTACCTCTCTAGCTTTCTCTCTCTCTCTCTCCTTCACCTTTGCCTATTTCTCTCTCAATACCAAGTTATTTGAAGTTTCCTAAATATACTATAGGATTTCACACCTCCATGCTTTTACTCATGCTATTCCTCCTGGAACAGCCTTCCATGTCTCTTATGCCTGGCAAATCCCTATTCAGCCACCACCGCCCAGTTGAAGCTCTACTTTCTGTCTATAAATCTTTCCCCTATTCTTTCTCACTCCTTCCCAGGTGGAGTTCATCCCTCTCTCTTCTGCTCTGAGCAATCTCAGCACCTCTGACCTAGCTTAAGCTGCCTTGGACAGTTGTATAGGTTGCATACTGCACAACAATGGAGGCCCCATTCACTAGGCAATCTTCTAGCCCTACTGTATAATTAGGTTTGCCCTCCTGCCTCTTCCATTGGGCTGTTAGCTCCTGGGAGCAGGGCCTGTGTCTATGTCAGCACTCTCAGAACCCAGCGGGCGCTAGCCAAGAACAAAGACTTGGCCAACATTTGCTGAATGATGTGACAGGTCATGAGGAAAGAATGGAAGATTGGATAGGGGGAGGATGAAAAGCTGGTGACAAGGAGAGCAGGGGCCCTATTCGGATTTTTGCTTATTCCAGGGGTGATGCTAAGGTGGTTGTTAATGAGGGTAATTTGGGATTTGCATCACAAGCTCTGTGTGGTGTGATTTCCAATCAATAATTAATGCCCACCCCACCCTCCCTCCCCACAAAACTAGGTCAGCCTCCTCCGGGGAAAGGCAGGGGGCTACCTAGTAGGCTGCGACCACCAGCTGAGAGCAGGACAGGGCGAATGAGGACTCAATACCCCACCCCCACCCCCAAGGGGGTAGCCAAGGGTGTGCAGGGGAGGGAAGCAAGGAAACAGGTCAAGCACCCATGCCATCCATCCAAATCCACACAAATGTGACCTTAGCCAGTTGCAGGCCTTTCTGGGGCCCCATCATTCATTCGCCTATCAAACACTTCCAGATGCTGTTGTCTGCCCAGCACAGTGCTGGGTACGGAGGAAGCCAAAGGCGAACATTCCACATCTCAGCCCTTCAGAGCTTGCAGTCTAGTGGGGGTTGGGGAGGACACAGTGTTGGGAAACACAACCAAGCCTGGGGAGTGGTAGCAGCTCTGGGAACCTCCTTCCTGGAGGGACTGACTTGAGCCTGGCAAAGCCACGGCAAAGGCACAAAGGTTTGTGACCATTCAGAGAGGCCAAGCTTGGGGGCAGCTGCAAAGCGGAGTCCAAGGAGTGTGAGGCTTTATGCTAGGTGACAGGTCTGGGAGGCCCATGGGCAGATTCTGAGCAGGCTGAGCCCTTGGACGGGGCAGGGACAGAGGCAGGATGCAAGCGCTGGCGGCCAGCGGCCACGGGAGAAGAGGCTGGGTCAGAAAGAGGGCGAGGAGGCAGGTGGCTCCGCTCAGTTCCAGCCTGGCTGTTCCCTGGGGCCCGGCCTTTGTTGCTCAATTAATTACATTTCCTTGTTCTCCAGGATATTGAAATTCTGAAAGGCTCCTCAAAACCTGCTCGGCTGGCTTCCCTGAATGGCAGCCCATTCCCCCCTCCTCTCTTCCCTCTGCCGAGCCAGGCCCCAGCTCACTCCACAGCCCTCCCTTGGGCCTAGGGAGTCCCAGGGCCACTGAGCCAAGGCATAATTAGCTAATTAGGGACTCAGAATGAATCCCTCGTTTCCGTGCCAGGGAAAAGGGGCCACAGGATTAGGGAGTCAGAGAGGACCCCGAGAGACCCCAGCTAATCCTCCTTTTATGCCCGCAGTCAAGTAATTAGCTAAGGCAAGTCAGCCGGTTCCTCTCTGCCCTCGGTTCCCCTGGCACTGGCCAAGGGAGGCGGAAGCAAGGAGGAGAGGGAGAACAAGAAATGGAGACAGAGGACAGAGATGGAGAGCAAGGGACAAGGAGACAGAGACATCTGCCTCAGACCATGTTCCTCCACACCTATCCCCCACCCAGCCCCCCTCCTCCAGGCAGTCCTCTCTGGTTTCCACCACCAGTTAGTCATGAAGCCATCCTGCCTCCACTTCCTGCAGGCTCTCACTCGCCATCTCTCAGGGTGAGCTTATCGGGTTCTGCCTTCTAGTGTGACTTCTCAGGCCTTCAGCCTGGGGTCGAGTCCAGAAATAGGCTCCAAGCAACCCATGAGTGTGGCTGAAGGCCCTGTTTCCCCAGCCAAGAAGGGAAAGAGGATCCCAGAGTCCCCGGGACAGCCAGTGCTGTCTCTACTTTGCCTAGCAGTCCATCCACCCCCACAGGAAAAGTACCACCAGCTCAGCCACACCTCCCTGAGTCCCCCAGGCCACACCTACACCTGCTGTTCCAGCCAGAATGGAGATGCCCCCCCCCATCATCCCTACTCCTTACATTTGCGCACACTCTGCCCCACCTCTGTGGCCCTCCTCTGCCACGGGCAGTCAGTGCTGGGTCCCCTCCCCAGGGCCACAGAGCCGCAGGGCTCCAGGCTGTTGGGACACAGCCAGGCCGGTCCCCTGCCGGCCCCTGGAAAGCCCTCACGCACACTCACAAGGCCGTCTTTCTTCCTTTCTTAGACCGTGGTTGGGTGAGTGTCTCTTCTGGTCCCCCGGCCAGCCTGGTCCCCCGATGGGAGCACCACTGCCCCCCCCCCTCCATCACAGCACTTTGCACGCTCTTGGCCTTCATCCACTCCTGGCTCCACCCATGCCCCCCAAAATGGACAGTGTCCTGAGCACGAGCCCCCCCCCCGTGGGTGTTCTGCATCCTCCAACCCAGCCCAGGGTCTGGCACAAAGTGGCCCCCCCAAAGGACAGCCAAGAAGGAGTGATGAAGGGTGGATGGAGCCATTCGACTAACATTTAGTGAGGACCTACTATGTGCCGGGCACTGTTCCAGGCTCTAGGGGGTGCATCAGTTAAAACAAACAAATGGATAAGCAGACCAAGTCCCCTGCCCTCCGGAGGTGGGACATTCTAGATGGGGTAAGGGGAGACAGAAAACCACAAACATAATAAATAATCCCTTTCCTTATTTGTTGGGCGGTAAGTGTGAGGAAAACTTTCATAAGCTTTCAGAAGGAGAAAGGGACGGGAAACGCCAGGCTGGGCCAGGGACATGGTCGATATGAAGGTACGAACAGGGGCCAGGAAAGGCCTCGCCAGCGAGATGATGCAGGTCACAGGCTCACGGGAGCTGAGGGCATCCGCGGCGCGCACATCTGCGGAAGATTTCTCCCTGCAGATGGAGCAGCCAGAGCGGGGCCCGCGGTGGGGGGTGAGGCAGGCTCGCTCAGGGAACAGCCGGGAGGCCAGTGTGGCTGCAGGGAAGAGGGGGGAGGAGGGGATATGGACACTGGATCGCCCCGCAGGGGCGAGGACTCTGGCCTCTGTTCCCCCAACGGTCATGGGCAGAAGGGAGATGCAGTCCTACGATGGTTGGAAAGTTCACCCCAGCTGTGGGGGCAGCGTGGACTCTGGGGGGCCAAGGTGGAAGCGTTCAGCCTGCGGGACGGTGTACAATCGCCTGTGTGTCGCCCCCGGCACTCGTACACATCTTGGGACGGGGGCCCTAGCCTGCAGGCTCCAAGGCCAGGGGCGTGACAGCGGCCCTATGGTTGCTGCCTCCTGAGGACAGCCCTGCCTTGCCCTGGGACGGATACAGGGAGCGCTGAGGGGAGCCCGCGAGGGATGTGGCCCTGCGCTTGCCCCCCCCCATGTCCTCCCTGCCAGACGCCGGGCTTCTGCGGGACTCTCGGGGGCCGGGGCTTCCCGTCCATCGGTTCCTCCCCAGCCCTCCCCACCCGGCCATCGCTCACCTGCCAGGATGATAATCCACATCTGGCTGGGTCCCGATGACAGTGACAGTGGAGGCTGGGGACATGGCTAAATTCTGGAGCTTTCTGAAGGTCAAGCGATTGATGGGATGGAGGGGTGGGGGGCGGAGGAAGGAGGAGTCGGGGGATCTCCCAGGTCAGAAGCCTAAGGCCAGAGCCAGGGAGCTACCGTCATAGGGACACAGGACAGGACAGGACAGGACACGTGGCGTTTGGAGTGCTGGTGGGCGTCGACGTGAAGGCATTTCATAAGCTCGCGGGGTCTGGAGTTAGGGGAGAGGAGTGTGGCCTAGAAGTGTCAGGGGGGTGTCCTCAGGGTACAGAGAGTCTCTAGATGGCACTTAAACTCGGGTGCCAGCAGGAGACAGAAGGCAGAGGGGCAAACTGTCGGAGCTGTTCAACCCATTCACCTGCTTTCACCGGGGACCCCTCGACCAGCCCCCACTGTGCTGGGCGGCAGTGGGACCAGAGGCCCTTGGTGGCAGTGGGGGAGCTGAAGCGGGAGGGACAGGGCCACGCTTCCTGATGGGCATCTCCCTTGGAGGTCCGGGGTGCTGTCTACAGACAGCAGCTGTCAGCCCCAATTAGGCAGCCACCCCGCCGGACTAACTCAGGCAGAAGTAGTCGGACCATCGCCAGCCCCTGCCAGGGGCACAGCCCGCAGCCAGGAGAAAGGGTACGGGGCTGAGGACAGGAGGGGCTGAGGCTGTGGCCGGCCCAGGGGCTCCCCTCCTCTCCGTGGTCTGGCTAGGTCAGCAGAGGGTGCTGAGCGAGCGGGAGAGGCCGTCTGCCATGCCTGCTGCTGCCAACGCCAGCTAATCAGGGGCACAGTGGGCGCCGGGGACGCCGGGCCAAGCAGCATACGGCCGTGCTGCCGAGGACACAGCTGCTGGCTGCAGCCCAGCAGGGGAGGGGCCTGCGGGCTGATGAGGGGGCCTCGGGGGAAACGAATGCCAGCCAACGAGTGTGCACCCCGATACAACGAGTGTGCACCCCGATACCCTCCATCCCAGGAGAGTTCACGCACGAGAGGGCAGTCCTAGCTCCAGTCCAGTGGAAGGTCCCTGAACCCACTGGTGCCCCAAGAACTCCCACTCATTCTTGGCACCCCTTCTTTGTAAAACCTCCTCAAAGGACATGTGAGTGGCCCTTCCCCGCAGCCCCCTGCTGCCTCCATTAGAGCACAGGGCCCACCGGCCCACAGGTCCTGGCTTGAGGATCTGCCTGAGAAGGGGCTGCGTCCAAATCTCCATGGCCCCTTAGTGGACGCTACTGTGGACGAATGAATGAATGAATGCATGCATGCATAGTGCCCTCCCTTGACCTGGTATCCCATCCAGGAATTGCTCCTTCGGGATTTGTAGAGCGGGAGAGACCTTGAGCTTGATGGTGGGGGAGGGGAAGAACGCCTTCACCCCGCCCCACCCCCGGGCACTTTTCCTTCCACACACTTGGCTTCTCTTCTTGTTCCCAAGTCAGGTTCTCACTAGATGTCTGGCCCAGATGTTTTCCCACCTACCTCCATCTCTTCTGAGGAAGCAGCAGCCCCGGGGAAATTGGGCCCCTCCTCTCTCCGCCCCCACACTCCTCCCCTGCCTACCTTCCCCATGGGGGCTGCCAGTCCTTTCTCTGGGAGGCCCTGTGGGTGCCAAAGACTGTCAGCCCCAAGGTCCAAGTTATGGCCTGGGGTGGGACCCTGCTGCCGCGGCCCCCAAAGCCCAAGTAAACTTGCCTCCGTTTGAAAGTGAGACTCCCAGCTTCCTGTCCAACAGATGCCTCACAAGGCAGGATCCAACAAGGAATCCCGGGGCCTTCTTCATCTATCCTCAGCATGACTGGTCTAACCACGACCCAGATGGGCATGAACTTGGGCAGAAAGGGCCAGAGCAGGCCTGGGATAAGGGACAAGGTGCCAGCCATGAGCCCAGAGCCCCTCGGCCTGATGGGTAATCAAAGACGTGCCTGCAAAACCAGGTCATTCAAAGACTTCTTCTTCTGAGACCAGAACCCTGAGAACCCCTGAAAACAAAAGTCTGGGATTCTGAGGCTCGATGAGTCTAAGATTCTCTGCTACTTTCCCCAAGGCTAATTCCAATATCCCAAGAGTATAAGCATCCCACGCAGTCAATGTATGGTATTGGCACCTGTCAGGAGAGGATGCTGTGTGGACCTCTGCAGCCCCACAGTCTAGCAAGGGAGGGCTGGAGGCCCGTTTTAGGGATGGGAAAACTGAGGCCTGAGAGGTGGAGCCACTGGCCAAGATCCCAGGTCCAAACCCCAGTCTGCTGCTCTAAACACCACCCTCTGAGGCCCCAACATTGGGACCCTCTCTCTATGAGAGACGCAGGGTGGGGGCTGGTCGCTGGGCACCTGTTCTGTGCCTGCAGTGCAGACAAACCCATGGGAGATGCTACGCGCCATCCTCACTGTGCAGGCCCAGGGGACCGAGCAAGACAGGAACCATTCCTGGGGTTGCAAAGCTAATCAACATAGGACCGAGCTTTGAATCCTGGCAGCAATGCTCTGTGCAGAAGGACTGTGCCTCCCTGCCTCCCACCGTGACTTGGTCCTGTCAGGTCACACAGCGCCTGGTACCCCAGGAGCTCTATGCTTTGCCAGTGAAAGGTGTTTGGGAAGGGTCCTGACGACATCACTTCTGCTTTGACCCTGGATGTGGGCAGGGGCTTTCCTGATGCCCTGCAGACGGGGTGGCTGGCTGGGATGCCTACAAGTTCCAGGGAGAGGAAGGGGTGGTGGAAAGGAGCCAAAAGCCCTGGGGTCTTGGGAGCGTAGGTTCAAATCCTACCTCTGCCCCCAGCCAACTGGGTGGCCTGGGGCAATTTATTCAACCACTCTGTGCCTCAGTTTCCCCATCTGTAAAGTGAGCATCATAGCGGCTCCACCATCCTACGGCTGTTAGGAAACCAAAGAAAGCAGCCACGTAAAGCCCTAGATGGATTTCGCTCATTTATCACTCTTGGTCAGTCCACAGAGCATGCACAGAGTTCAGCTCCCGCCCCACTCTGCCGCGCAGCCCCCCTGCCCAGTCCCCAGCTTGGGGACTGTCTCCCCACTCAGCCTCTGCCAGGATGCCCTGAGGCCCCTGCCCTCTGTCATCAATGTTCCAGCACCTTCCTCACAACAGCTAACACCTACCGACCATCTACAGCACATCCAACTCCGTGCTAAGCCCTTCATGCATGTTACAGCATTTTGTTCTTACAAAACTGTAAAGAAATTGGTCTTATCAGCCCCATCTTATTGTTGGGGAAATGGGGGCTGGGAGAAGAGCATGGAGGCCCAAGGTCCCACAGCGGGCAAGTAGAGCCCTGGGACTCAAACCTGGGCCTGTCTGTGTAGAGCAAAGCTTCAGTTCGTCCGGGTCCCACAGCTGGGACCTGTCAGTGGCTTCTTCCACAGCTCTGTTGGCTTTGCCTCCCTGCCCTGGGAGCTTGTCCTCCACCTCTCTGCCTCGGGCTGGGCCTGGGATGGGCCTACCATCCCAGGCCCAGCCCAAACGCCCCTGCACAGCAGCGGGTGATCGCTGCACCGGGGACCGTGAGCTGGACAGGACTCTGTGGGCGGGCAGTGACCCGGGCCAGACCCAGCATCCCCAGCAGCTGCCCCTGAGCTCCCCAGACCTCCCTCCCACCCCCCTCCACAGCCTGGGCTGAGGGGCGTGATGGTCACTGAGCTACAGATGTGGGCCCGCAGGTCAGACTCAGCTGGCTCACAGCCTAGCGGTGACTTCCCTAGTTTCTTACTGGAGAAACAAAGGGCACTTTCATATTTAAATAGTGTGGCCAGTGGGCTTTGGAACGCAATGCCACGGGCTTACTGGGGGTGCAGGCCTGGAGTTGCCCGGTGCCAGGATGGGGCACTTTTAGAGATAATCGGCCCCATCTTAACAAGGCCCAGAAACGGACAGTGACTTATGAAAGCCCAGCAAGGAGCCAGAACCCCGCCTCCTGACTCACAATCTGGTGCCTTCCTCTCTCCCTCCCCCACCTTCTCCTCCACGCTGTGCTCCCTTTATCCATCAAAGGCTGAATGGCCAGGATAGAGCCCGGCGTGGTAGCACGGAGGGACATATTTTACAGGGTTTGTAAACAACATTGTGACTCCCGGGTGCCCCATCCATCATGCACAAAGTTGAGAACTACACATCGAATCCAGTCCTCCTCTTGATTTGTGCAAGTAGAGAAAGTGAGGTCCCGTGACACCAAGGGACTTCCTGGATCACAGAGCGGGGTCCTGGCAGAGCCAACAACCAGATCTTGCGTCCCCTGCGAACCCAACTAAATCTTCTGGGCTGATCGTGCTAAGGCTTTGTAGCCATTGCTATATTTTTCCAATTGCAAGGAGCTGCCTGCCCACTCTCCAAGGTTTTGCAATTAATAATAGCCCATCCTTTCACCATGCCTGGGTCTCTAGCCTGCCATCTAGTGGCAACACTGAGAGCTACAGGATATTGTTGAAAAGAGGGGGAGTCCCAGGACAGAAGGAACTCCCGAAAATGAACAGGAGGACTTGGAATGTTTTAGGGAAACATCTAGAAAAAAAAGGAGGGAACCAACCAAATCTCTCTAGGATACACTTGTAAGAGCTTGTGCCCCGCCCCCCACCATGCCACCATTCCTCAGTGACTCTGGGCAGAGGAGGTGGCATCAGGGACCAAAGCGGCCCCTCCCACAAAGGTGGGGATGGACCAACCAACCTGCTCTAACAGCCTGAGGCTCCTATTAACTGAATTGCTCATGAATATGAATTGATCTTACAGTCTTTTTCCAAGGGGAGCACAGGGTGGTTTCTAAGTTGGGGGAGGGGATGTCCGGGGTCTATTTTGGCTCCCAGAGGGTCTGTGCTCCCAACAACCCCCCAAGCCAGGTTCTGAGGTAGCGAGATTCTTCCTGTCAGCTGAGAGGGACAGTCAGCTCCAAGCAGGAAACCATCCCCCAGCTCTGGCTGTCTGAGCCTCCCAGTCACACCTATTAGCAGGCGGGATGCCCCTGAGGAAGGACCTGGACTCCTCCTCCCCGGGGGGCTCCGGGCCACACAGCCTCCAAAATTGGAAGCTTCGGGAGTGCAGGGCCCATCGCTGCCATTCTCTGGAGAACCAGGCAGGCTGGCACTGGGGACTGGGAAGTGACCTGCACAGCCAGGAGCCGCCTAATGAGCTCCTCACTCAGTCCTGGGGAGGGGGAGGGTGGCAGGGAGAGACACAGGCACCACACATGCCACATGCACACACATGTACACACACGTGGTCTCCTGTGGTCATGCAGACCCTCAGACCCACATGCATCCACACAGAAATGTACAGAAACCCCCCCTAGAGAGAGACCCACATCCTGTCCCCTCCCCCCAGACCTTCTCTTCTCAAATGTCCCCTTATGTCACTGTTCCCAAGACCTGGAGGTTCAGAATGCAGGACAATGTACAAACACCTGCGTGTGACCCCCAGCACAGGCACACACACCGCTGGAAAGGGGTCCCGGCCCATGGACTCAGTGGCCATGGGGGGCTGCCTCCTGAGAGCTGTCCCTGCTTGCTCTGGGACAACAATGGGGAAGGCCAGGGCCAGGGGGTGGGGTAGGCAGGAGAAACGGGGCCCCTCCCATGCCCTCCCTCTGAGGTGGCTCAGACAAGACGCTGGGCTTCCCCCCTCACTCCCCAAGGTGAGACCTGGACCTTCTGGGCATCTGCTCCCTCAGTCCCGCCCCACCCGGTCACGGTCACGGCCATCACTGACCTGCAGTCCCGGAGCCACCCTGAGGCTGGCTTGCCTATCCCACTCATGCTCCTCACTCCTGCCAGGCATTTCTGAAACACTCTACGGCCTGGTTAGTCCCTGGACTGCACAGGGTCTCTGTTCAGACACCATCTTGGACCACCAGGCCCCCGCCTTCCCCACGTTGTGCCCCACGTGCTCCACGATGCCGGGACACCTCTGTGTCTGAGCACCGACAGCCCCGTGGCCCTGGCACAGGACAGCTGCTCAACACCCTTGCTCAGTGTGTCCCTGACGCGTAGTTCTCGCGCGGCTTCCATGTACTAGGGTAGCTGTGGGTCCTCCATGAAGCAAGCCCATCCTGTGGCCGGCACCCCAGGAAAGGGTGGGGGGGCGTCATGGAGGGG
Source organism: Mustela nivalis (assembly GCF_964662115.1). Classification (NCBI taxonomy): domain Eukaryota; kingdom Metazoa; phylum Chordata; class Mammalia; order Carnivora; family Mustelidae; genus Mustela; species Mustela nivalis. The sequence continues at coordinate 8,366,985 of NC_139026.1, forward strand.
ACACACACTGTGGCGAGTGTACTGGTTAGACGCCCAGGCGCCAAGGTGCCGGCTGTGTGACCCTTCTATGGGCTAAAGACAGTTTTGAACTAGGTGATCTAGAAGGAGTCTTGTAGGATTGGTGGGGGTGGGAAGCACAGAGAGAAGCTGGGGAACCCGCCCCCCCGCCCTGCCCCCAGTGAAGTCTCCCCAGAACAGTGGGAGGGGACCAAGGGCACAGTGCTGAGCTGCTTCTCCCCACTCCCCTCACAGCTTTGCTCCTCATCACTCACCCCTACCCCGCCCCAGCCTCCCCATCCTTTCCTCAGGACCTTCAGAGTAGCACTCGGGGCTCCCTGGGGGTTCCTGCCATGTCAACATTCACAGGTGGGGACGTGACCCTGTACGTGCGCCCCGGGGACCCCCTCCGTACTTGGCCTGGTCTGCCCATCTCAGAATGAAGTTACGGTTGGGCCACCCAGCCTCCTCCACAAATACCCTTCCTTAAGTGTGGCCTCCGCTGCCCTACCCCACCGGCCCAGAGTCAAGCCAGCCCCACGGGCACTCGCCACCGACCTGAGCCTCACCAGAGTTGTCAGAGGATTCAGTCAGCCGTCAGTACATCAAATGCCACACCGAGGTAGTAGGTGCTCACGAAACTTCCTGCCCTTTGCTGACAGGGCTAAATCCCAGTCAGGAGCCAGCTGGGCGCTCCCTCCTTCTCTCCCTCCCCATCCCCCATCCTACTCCAAACTCAGGGTCCTAGAAAGAACACTGCTCGGAAAGTCGGGAGGCCTCTTGAGCAAGTTACTTGGTGTCTCTGAGTCTCGGTTTTTTCACCTCGGTTCTCCATGAGAACAGCCCGCCTCCGTCACGGAGGGATCATAAGCTCACGAAAATCACGGAGATGGAAAAGCTCCGACGATTGTGAATATGGACAGATGCCAGGGCCTCTCATAACATAACCTCTCAACACTGGGCGGGTGGACAGACAGACGGATCGTTGGGTCCTGATGTGGGTGGGTGCGCGGGCACCTGGCTGGGGGACAGAGCTTGAGTTCTAAGTGGGCACTGTGAGGGCTCTGAGGCTCCCCTCCCCTGCGAAAGCCGGGGCTGCTCTCCCTTACACTAAACAGCTTCTTTTCACATGTGTGTCCTCCTTGAGAGCCGCCCCACACGAGGAGCCTTGTTCCCGAAAAACCAGACTCCCCAGAATCCTGCTACTCCCGTTCTTATGGGACTCAGAGCTACCAGGACCTCCCTCCCTCCCAAAAATGGGCCCAGGAGCCTGGTGGGAGCAGGACCCACATCCGTCCAGTCACTGAGGGATCCCCATGCCCAGCCCAGGCGCTGGAAGGTGCTGGTCAGTCTTGTCTTAGTGCAGGAGTGGCTGCCGAGGCAGGGGGCAACGGGGGGAGCCAACTCACTGGGCACACGGTTGATGGCTTTGAGGGGCCTCAGGACGCGCACGGTGCGGATGGCCGACAGGTTGATGTTCTGGAGGTCCAGGGAGTACTCCACCATCCTGCAGAGAAAGGGGGACAGTGAGGGATGGCGCGGGAGCGACACGGCCTCGGACCAGGCCACAGCCATCTAGCCACCCACGCTCGTCCATCCGCGCCCACAGCTGCCTGGGGGAGAGAGGAAGGAACGGGGTCAGGATCCCGGCTGCGGCCCAGCACTTGCCAAGTGGCTCTTGCCCGTGCTTGTGCTTCCCTAGCAGCCTCTGAAGCAGGGAAGGCTAGCAGGGGAGAACCAAGGCGGGGGTGGGGGGCGGCTGACCCCAGGCAGTGACCAGAAGGCAAAATCACAGCCGCAGTGTCAGGTCCTGGCTGCTGGCAGAGACCTAGAGCCGGGCCCCCAGTCCTTACATCTCCCCCAGCCCCCAGGTCCCCAGTAAGCCTGGCTTCGATGCCCAAAGTCACAGACGAGGAGAGGAGCCAGACAGAGGTGACATCGTATGTCCCAGGTCGCCCAGCCAGGGTCACAGCACATCTGCCCCTCCCTGTCTGCTCTCCAGTCCTCTGAGCCCAACCACGGGCTCCCAGCAGTCCAGGTGTCACCTCCGGGGATGCGACAGGCACGCCGTACTTGGCTTGCAGGAAAAGTCCATGCTCTCCCAGGCACACTCTCCACAAGGCGCCCAGGCTCCGGCCTCATGGGCTCAGTGCATCGGCCACACCAGGCCTCTGCACCCTCTGTCCCTTCCGCTTGGGATGCTCTATCTCATCTGTCCACTGAAACCTTTCTCATGCTTTAAGGATGAGGTGATGCCCCTTAGAGTCCTAGAAGTTTTTCCACACCAGAGTCTGCAATGAACCAAGCCAGTATGGGGGCTACAGACCCAAGAAGGACTCAGAGCTGGCCCCAGCGCTCAGGAGTAGCCACTCCAGCCAGGGAAAGACCCAAAGGCAGAGATGACACTGGAGCCCTTACTGCTCCTCCAGGACCTCAACCAAGAAGTCCACCCTCCCTCACCACATGCAACTGGCCCTGAAACACCTTGGAGGAATTTTGTCTCCTCCAGGAAGTCTTCCCAGATCTCCACTGCAGGCAGCTCTCTGGGGTCCCCTCTGTGGTTTCCCAGCTTCCATCAGATCCTGCTTGTCCTGCTCAGTTCCTACCTGTCCCTGCTCTCCCCCTACTAGGCCTACAGCCTCAGCCTGACCCGGGGTGCGGCTCAGCAGACCCTCCCACCCTCTCCCCGCCAACCCCATCCTCCACCCTGGGGCTCCAGCACGGCCGCCAGCTCCACCTGTCACTACCATCAGCGGGGAAATGAAGGCTTTTCCCACACACCAGGCAAACCTGTCCAACTGTTGGGAAGCCACCGCCCCCTCCCGCTGCTTGAAGAATAATTGAGTGAAAGCTTCTTTGCCTGAAATGCCTCCATCCGTCCCCCAGCTTCCTGGGGCCCAGGCTCCGGCTCCTATGCTCTCTCTTGCACGCAGAGTCACACACCTGCACACAACCGTCGGTGCACGCACACACACTCACTCCTTGGACACCCTCATCCACACACACTCCTACCAGAGCCCATATTCAGAAGAGGGGGCGTGACCCAAAAAGTGACAGAGAATTAGAATAGAGAGATGGGGACCTGGAGGACCAAGGAGGGGAGGTAGAGGAGGAGGAGGGGGGAGAGGAGGGGGAGGAAAAGGAGGCGGAAGGGGGAGGGGGAGGGGAGGAAGAGGCAGAAGCGGGAGAAGGAAGGGGGGAGGGGGAGGAGAGAGGGGAGGTAGGGGCAGTCGCCAGGCAGAAAGGGTGCTGCAGGCTGAGGCCGGCCCAGGGGCAGTGGGTGGGGAGAGAGGGTGATGTGTGCCCGGGCACGGAGGGAGTGGAGCTCTCTGAGGATTCCGTGCGTGGGTGAGCCAACTGTCATTTTCATATTTTGTAGAAAGAGCTCTCCAGGCAGCCACGGAGACGTGTGTGATGAAGGCACTGTGGGGGCGGCACACACGGGCACACAAACAGGCGCTCACACTGATTCGGGCACACGCACAGGCAGACACACACACACACACACACACACACCCCTGGCTGGAGAGCGAGCTGGCCCGCTCCTCCCGCACGCCCCTCCCCCACCTGTCCTCTTCCTCCTGCCCTGGCTCCCTCCATCCTGTCAGCAGGGGCAGCACTACGCCCTGGACACAGCTGGGCTCCCCAGGCTCCATGTGGCCTTTGCTGGGGGTGCTGGGGTGAGGGTGCCCAGCCTCTGCCAGACTGAATCCACAAGGATCCTTTGTTTCGGGAGCCCCAGGGCACACCTGCTGAGCTCTGGCAGGTGACAGCCCAGGATTTGTTCCCATCCCCACCAAGTCTCGAAGTCTCGCAATAAAAATAAATAGATGCCTCCCAGACTGAGGGCTAGACAGAAACAGCACACGGCGTCGGAGGGCCTGCTGCCTGCCACCAGTTCTCATTCCTTACCTGCGGTAACCCATTTGAGCGCCCCCCCCATTCCTCCGAACCCACCACACCATTCCCCACACTCCGCTGGGGGCTCCCCACTGCAGGCGCCCTCCGGCCAACCCTGCCTGACCCCTGGCCCTGCCTCACACTGCTCCAGGGGCTCCATGTCCCCCCAAGAAGAATCTGTGGGAGACTGCTTCTTGCTTCTTCAATAAGCAAGGCTGCCCACAGAGACCACGTCCCCAGCCCTGCCCTGGGACAGGCCGAGACCAAGAACTGGAAACATCTACAGATACCCGGGCTATTCTGGCCTCGGGGTGAGAAATCAGGCTCAAGCTCTCCCTCTGTGTTTCTCTAAAACAGGGAGGGGACCGGCGCCTGCGTTCTGAGTGAGCCACAGGGTGTAGATGAATGTTACCAAGACCCATGATTAGCCAGGGTCAAGAAGTTTTAGGATCTGAGCACCTCTCAGATCCCAAGCAGCTTGTGGGAAGCTGATCAGACTCATGCCCGTCTCTGAGGTGGACTGAAGCAGCCACATTGCCTGGCAGGCCCAGAGAGAGGCACTGGTCCAGCCTCTTCCCTTCCCCCTGACCCAACTCTCCAGGGCTTCAGTGTGGGAACACACCTTCACAATCTACTACCGAAATGTCCCTGAGACCTCATCACTTGCAGCCCTCAGGGGGTCCACTGAAAAGCTCCCATGAGAAATTTCTTGGAGAATGTAGTGTTAGGAATCTTAGCTCTGAGCTTCCTGACAATCCAGTCAAGGAGGAAAGGTAATGAGTTACTGAGTTCTTAGCAAGAGAGATCCTTCCAGGAAATCCACTGGCCTAAACATTTCTGCCAGGTTCTATACCTCTCTTCTATGTTTCTACTTGGGGGTGTTATATTGCACCTACATCTCCTCTGGGGGAACCAGACAGGGTATAAACACATTCAGTGATAAAGAACACATAGTAAGTGAACAGTGAAGAATCCAGGAGTTCTCGTTCTTCTCTGAGGGGAAGAGGACAGAAAGGGGGATACTGGACAAGGATGGAGAAAGATGGGCAGAACATGTAACTAGAAGGGTGGAAATGCGGGTTTAAGTCTATCTCACAGGAACCATGATGTCTTGATGGTGACTCTGTGCACCAACTTGGGACAGTCTGCTCACAGCTCCCTGACCCCTGCCCTAGTCTGGTCACCATCCCTCTCTTCCGACAGGTACAGCAGCCTCCTGACTATTCTCCCGTCTCTTGCTTCCTCCCCCCAATCCCTTCTTCAATCAGCTAAAACCTCCTAAAATTCCAATCTAGCTGTATTGCTCCCTGACTTAAACTCTCAGTGGCTCCCCATTGTTCTCAAAACAAAGTCTAAGCCCCTCTCTGCTCTGGCTTATTCCACACTCTGTTCATACTTCCTGTCTAGCATGGGTTCCCCCAGAGCAGACCCTGAGCCAAGAGCTCTGGAGGTGATCCCAAGGAGTGTGGCAAGGGAGGGAAGGAAACAGAGAAAAGCCAATGAGGGGCTGTTCGTGAGCGGGTCACTGGCGTGGACAATGGGGACACAATCGGGACGCTCTGAGAGACTGTGTGGAGTGAGCCTCAGAATGGGACCAGAGGGGGTCAGGGCTGGCCAGCCACCCCTCCCTCTGAGACATACCCCCACACCAACCCCACACAGCATACAGTAGGCACTCAGGGATCTGCTTTGCATGAATAGCACATGTGATGAAAGAAGCTACTTCCCTCCACACCCTGGATGACAGCTAGGGAGACACCCCCCCCTTCCAAAAAAGAGAGGGTGAAGAGGGGTCACTCTATGGGTAAATAACCACTGGGCTGACTTCCCTCGGGCCCCAAGTAAGACATCACTTACGGGAGTGAGAAATTAATTCCTAATTACACAGTTACTTTATCACACAGTTTTCGGTGCTAAAAGTCTAAAAAAAAAATCAACAAAAACCCCCACTACCTCCTGCCAGCTCCCAAGCACCTAATTAGGTAAGTAATTTTGCTTTAAAGCGAACACTTCTGTCCTGACATCACCCCAGGAGGAGAGTAGTTGAACCCAGTTCCAGGGCTCTCCTTGAGGAGAGGGGCTCAGGCGCAGGAGTGGGCTGGGAGAGAGACCCCGGGTCTTCAGGGCACAGCCCTACCTATTCCTGCTGAGAGGCCTTCCTCCCCCACCCCTGGATCCCCTGGCTCCCAAGAGAGCCCTAGAGGCCCAGGCCGGGTCACATGGCAGACACCAACCCCCAGCCACCGTGACTAGTTCAGGATGGGCATGAGACCCCATGGGTCCCATGGGCCATGAGGGGCAGCCCGGCTGCTGAGCTGGGGTGACAGGGAAGAGGGCTTTCCCTGGCTAAGCTACCGCCTGGAAACCCTTAGGCACTCACAGCCATCTTGCCTCCATGGTGGCCTAAGAATTCTGCCAACTCAAAAGAAGGCTGAGTCCAGAGCTGGAGAGAAGCAGGAGCCTGGCCATATGGTTCGAGCTCTCCCTCCATCCAAATCCCAGATCTGCGCTCTGCTTTCTCCAGTTGTGAGCCAATACAGTCCCTCTGAGGCTTGGGCCGCACTTGCCTTTGGTTTCTCCCACTGACTCAAGGGTCCTGGCTGGTTCACAAGGGTTTCCTGAGCACTATGTGCCGGGCACTTGACACACCTTCCCGTTGAGGGACTTCTGGACCCCACTGCCAGATTTGGAAGCTGAGACTCAGGAAGAGGCCAGATCACACAGCCAGGGAGCGTGGCATTCGGGAGCTCTGCGCAGCCCGCCCCACTCCTCAGGCATCAGGCCAGCCGCCTTCTGGCTCCCAAGCACCCCCGCCTCAGCTGGCCAGGTAGCCAGGAAACCCCCCCCACACACGGCAGTGCCTAGAATCAGGCAAGCACCCCTGGGGGAAGTTTTCCCCGGTGGTTAGAGCATGGAGCCCGGATCCCAACCCCAGCATACCAAGTCACTGAACTGACCTCCCATGGCTGTGGGGAAAATGCTATGGGCTCCTACATAGAGTCAGTGCTTAGAACAGGGCCTGGCCTCGGGGTGCCTGGGTGGCTCAGTCAGTTGAGCATCGGACTCTTGATATCAGCTCAGGTCATGATCTCAGGGTCCTGAGATCAAGGCCCGCATCGGGCTCCTGGTCAGCAGGCTGTCTGCTTGAGTTTCTCTCCCTCTCTCTCTCTGCCCCTCCACCCACTGCACACACTCTCACTCTCACACTCTCTCTCACAGGTGTGCATGTGCACTCTCTCTCTCCTCTCTCTCTCTCAAATAAATAAATCTTAAAAAAAAAAAAAAAAAAAAAAAAAAAAAAGAACAGGGCCTGGCCCAAGGAGGAGCCAAAGAAGCGCTGACAGTTCCTTCGTGGGGGCCTCATTCCCTGCCTCAGCTCACACCTGCCCACGAATCGCAGGTGCCTGCCTGCACTCCTCCCTGAGTCCCACCTCCTACCTGAGAAAGCCCAGCAGGAAGGGCCTCCGGAAGCTCTGACGTGACCCCAGCACCGTCTGCCACGTGCCCTGCCTTCCAGGAGCGCGTGCACACCCCACATTCCCACAGTGCCCTGGGCTTTTTCCAGGATACCTGCCTTTGCACCTGCCCGACCTACCCGGGGGCCCCAGAAAGGCCCAGGGCCCACCCCTGAACTAAGCTCGCCTGCCCTGTGTCCCGCTGTCCTCTAGGAGGGCACCTCTGGCTCTGACATGTGCTCTGTCATGTCCCAGTTCCCCAGGGCAGGGCCTGGCTCAGAGTCCCAGCTAGGTCCCAGGTGTCCCAGCCCAGGACAGGTTCTCCATGCCAACTTGTCAAACACAGAACTTGAGGGACAAGAACAGGAAAAAAAAAAAAAAAAAGCCTGGAGCTGACAAGAAGCAACATAAAATGACTGAGATTTAACATCTTTCCAGGAAATACCCCTCCCAGGAGATGATTTCTGTGTGTTGCTGATAAAAATAGGGTGTTTCCTCAATCTTTGCAAGGGGCCCACGGGGGCTTTCTTAAAATGTAATTTAAGATGTAGCTAATGGAAAGGAAGCTGAGATGCTGGAAATGGCAGATCATCTGTCAGGAGACAGCCCTGTGATGACTCAGGCATGCTCTAGCGGGTGACTAGACCACCAGCCCACATCGCTACCCCGCATTTAGCGCATAGTAGGTGTGCAACTAAGGGAGGTTAGGAGGGAGGAAATAATGGAAAGAGAGAATTAGGGAGCAATCACATTAACCCATGACCTTGGCCAGCACTTTCTGGTTTACAGGTCACTTCCATCCAGACACCCTCACACAAATCCTATGAAACCAGAAAACAGGGATTATGAAACCAACTTGGGCCAAGTTCAGAGTCAGGGAAAGTTCTGGGGCCTCAAAGTCCAAGGAAAGGCTGCATACACAAACCCCAGGCAGGTGGGACCCAGGGCACCACAGCAGCAGGAGAGCTGCATCTTCTCCACACAAGCCTCCGCTCGGACGACAATACTCCAGTGACTTCATCTCTAGGTACAGCTGCCACACAAATACAGGAGTCCCAGGTAAATCAGAATTTCAGATAAACAATAAGACGTCATTTTTATGTATAGGTCCCAAATATGCCTCCCGATGTCTGCTTCATGAAATTTTGCACGTTACACTAGCCTCCTCTGGGTACGACCAGTGGACACAGCTGCTGGGAGCCAGACAGACACTCTGGGCTCTACCAGACTTTAGGGGGTAAATGTCCCTCTCGGAGGACTCAGCCGGCAGCCCTCTGAGGGCTGGTAAAGTTGCCCAGGTCCTCAGGGGCAGGTGGACTGGAATATTTTGGCCTCTGAAAAGGTAAAACCCTTCGTGTTGTGAGTCAGCATGGGCTCTGGGCCAGCCCTATGTGAGCACATTTCAGATCTGGGCCCTACAAGCTGTGTGACCTGGGGCAGGTTGCTGCTCTCTCTGAACCTCCATTTCCAAATGTGCAACATGGCATTAAGCACCCCCTCTCCCAAGTTCTCGGGATTGTGAGGACGTAAGGGAGCGCAACGCCGTCAGTAAACACCACTTCTGGGAAACCTGCTGATTTCTGCCTACCCGGAGCTCCCTTCCCAGCTCTCGGGCGAACAGTCCTGGCATTCTGCGAAGTCTACGCTTCCCACTCTCAGGCCACGTGGCATGGGTGGGGCCCGGACTGGCGATCACCAATCAGAGCACAGCCTCATCCCAACCGCAGTGATTGGTTCAGGAATGAGCACATGACCCACGCGGGCCAATCCAAGTCAAGGAAGCTACGTTCCACACTCCTTGGAGGGACTGTGAAAGGGAAGGGCCCCTTCCAGTGAGTCCAAGAGAGGGCTCTGAGGCCCGGGGCTGCCCTCTGCCACCCGCACCCCCCGGCAGGAAAGCTGCCGGGATGTATGTCAGCACAGAGCAAGGAGCAGAGCTGTAAGATGGAAGGACACAGTGTCTAGTGATCTCTTCCAGGATTCCGGATCAAATGGGCCCTGAAACCAGAGACCTCGCGGCTTTCAGGAAAGGAAATGATAAACTCCCCTAAACCAGGATCGGCAGGTTCCTTTCCCGTTTTAACCGAGAGAGGCCTTCTGGATTCATGATTGACTGGTGTCGGCTTGTCAGCCTGTGGCCTGAGAATCTCCGGCGACTTACCCCTCATCCCGCATAGCGTGTAGCATCTTGTTTCCATGGAAACAAACCTGAGTGGTTATCATTGCTCTCATCCACTCTACTCCACAGCAAATGAGAAAAACATCCATCCCAAGGTTCCCACTGGAATCTTCCCAGGTCCACACCCACCCAACGCCAGTTCAGCTTAAAAGAAAGTGGCTCCACACATGGGTGGCTCAGTCGGTTAAGCACCTGCCTTGGGCCCAGTTCATGATCCCAGGGTCCTGGAACTGAGCCCCCGGCGCTGGGCTCCCTGCTCAGCCGGAAGTCTGCTTCTCCCTCTCCCTCTGACCCTCCCCCCTGCTCATAGTCCCGCTCCCATGCTCTCTCTCACTCTCAAATGAATTAGGAAGGAAGGGAGGGGAGGAGGGATGGAGAGAGGGAGGGAGAGAAGGGTAGAAAGGAAAGGAAGAAAATGGCTCCAGATACCCTCTCCTGCAGCTCTACAGTGCCTGGTCACAACAGATTCCAAGCAAACAAGTCATGGAGACTCCCCCTCCATGCTGGCCCAGAGCCAAGCTCTAGGGACTCTGGGATGTTGAGTCAGCCTCAGCCCTGCCCTCAGAGCCCCAGTGCTTGGAGCAGACAGACCCTGTAGAGCCCAGGATAAATCAGGATGTAAAGACAGGAAGATCAGGAGGGTGCCCAGGTCTTGTTGACATAAGGAGTGCTTCCCTGACTCACAGATGATGCATACAGAGTCATGCCGGAGGGAGGACAGCTCCAAAGGCTCCTGGAAACAGCCACAATGATGACACTCTGACTCCCATAACCGCAGCCCAGTCTGTGAGCAGGGACAGGCCTCTGCACAGCCTGGATGGCTTGAATTTGACTTTAGACTTCTCAACAGATCACACATCTTGCCCTGTCAGCCCAGGCAGAGCTCCTGAGGCTCCAGTGAGGCTTGGTAACATGACAGGGCCTCAACTTTGGCCAAGAGCAGACAGAGAAACTCAGGCCCTAGGAGAGGAATGTGGCACACGCTGAGAGTTGCCCACGTAATGTGCACTCTCTCTTCTTCCAATCCTGCCTGGCCCCAGGGAACAATTCTTGGCTGATGGAGCCAAATTCAATGATGTTTTCTATTTTGCTGGCTATCCCTGCAGCTAAACGTGGCCACAAGACCCAGTTCTGGCCAAGTGTGCTAGCACGGAGGAAAGATCTAGGAAAGAAAATGTCTTCCTGATCCAAGTGGACAGGCACGACTGGTACAGCCCTGTTTCCTTTCATCCTTCCCTCCTTCGAGGCAGGCACGAAGCCCACAGCTTCAGGAGCTACCTTGTGACCATGAAAGGAAGGCCTGGAAAATCACAGACATTAGCCCCCACATCACAGAGCCAGCATCAGCACGCATCGGCTTCAGAACTTCATGTTATGTTGGAAAAAACACCCCAGGATTTCCTCAAGCCACTGCTGATTGAGTCTTCTGTTACTTGCAGCCAAATGCTTCCCAGCAAGTTAAACAAAACCAGGACTCAACTCCAGCCTCTGGAGCCTCGCTCCCTGGGTTCACCTTCCAGCCCTTTCCCTTACCAGCCCGTGACCGTGGGCAGGTCTCTCCCTGCTACCGTGCCTCATCTGTGAAATGCAACTCACCACGGTCCGTCCCTCGCAGAGGCAGTCTGAAGATGAAACCAGCAAATGCCCAGCTTGGCCCCGCAGTGCGCACTCGGCAAACAGTAGATGTTCTTACTTTTTATCACACCCCAGATGGAGCCGAGGAAGATTCAATTCCCTTTGCTTTCTAAAGAACCACGGACGGGCACTTCGGACAAAAGGACCTCCCAGCAAGCAACTGCAGAGGGGACGTGCCTGCCTGCTCTTTTTAGAAAGCTCCAGTCTGGGGTTGAGGAACAATTCTTATTGACATTTTGTTTCCCCAGAGCCTGTAAAAGTCAGGATGGGCAAGCTGTTACCTGTGTGTGCTCACTTGCGCCCGAAAAGAGGTTCCCAGGGTCTGATGGACACAGAGCAGCCCCTCCTTCTCGCTCCCCGGCTGAGGGGCTGAGTTACTGACATTACTGCTATCTGTGTTAATATTTTTAATGATGATAAGAAATTCCTAGCGGGGGTCCCCACAGTTCTGTTCATGAGGTACGTCTGCCTGTCACGATCTGTCATAATACTCAGATCCCGGCCCCAGACCAGAGACGGGGCCCTCCTCGCGCTTCTTCCCCAGAACTGGGAGTCGTCATCTCCCCTGGAAGCTCTCCCGGTCAAGGGCATCTTGAGGGTCAAATGAGTGAGAGCACCTGCACTGGGGCCAGCCGGGTGTTTGGTTAAAACGCAAATTCCTAGGTCCTCCATACCCAGATCCCTGGGTCTGGATCCTTGGGGGTGGGAGGCCCGGGAACCTGCATTTTAACATGGACCTCCCCCACCCAGAGATCCTGTTGCTCCTTGAACTTTGAGGAGCACTGAGAAGGGGGGCAAGGCTGTGCATGTGTCTGAGGAGTGGAGAGGTTGGTTGCCTATTCCTGGTCTGCTTGTGGTCATCCCTTAGCTTCGTCACTTTCCTACACCAAGGCCCTCTCTGGGATGCCATCACAGTTGGAAGTTTTCAAGAGCTTTCTGACTCAAGGCAGCTCCTGTTCCCTGCATTCATCCAAGACGGGGTCCTCACCAGCCGTGCCCTTGGCAAGACTCTGCCTCAGCCTCATTCTGGAAAGGTCCCTGCAGCCCAGTCCCCCAGCCCTGGTTCACCTAAGAAAATCATCACTGGAATTCCTGGGGAAGATTTTAACAGAAGTGCCCAGGCCCCTCCCCACAGATGGCAATGGCCATTCAGGTTTTTGGTTGGGGGAGGAGGTAGAAGTACCAGCACAATGCACTGAGAGAGATAGAGACATAGAGACTTGAGATAGAGAATATCTCAAGTTCAACAGTAACGCCATTGACTATTTCATGACTTCCTAATAGACAAGAGCAGAAAAGTGTAGTTCAGATAAGACAGTGAGGTGGGTTCAAGCATAACCCATATTTACTGGAGGTTTGTCCCACACTGAAAGAGAGTCTCTCCTGAGCAGATCAAACACAGGAAGTAAGTGTAATGAGTGATTGAATCAGGACTCCAAGGGATCACTGTAAGAGAAGATTAATGGCAAAACACGCAAAGTTTGGTACTTGGGTTAAGAAAAGGTCAACTGTCTCTAGTTCCAGGGTAGGAGAGACCTGGCTTGGAACGTGAACACAAAGGGCGTGGCAGGGAGCACAGCCGCTCAACAGGTCACCACATGGCACGGGGACAAGGACAGCCCATTCTCTCTGCCCCGTGAGCTGTCATTGGGAGTTTGGGGACCTACCCCAGGCCAGGCACCGTGACAGCCTCAAATGAGCCCAGCAGATGAGGTGGCCTCGGCTGTCCTCTGACTAATGGTGGCAGGTGTTGGGGACATTCCATGTGAAGACAGGGAGGGCGTCTGGGTGGCTCAGTCAGTTAAGAATCTGCCTTCAGCTCAGGTCATGATCTCAGGGCCCTGGGATTCGAGCCCTGCATTGGGCTCTTTGCCCAGAAGGGGGTCTGCTCCTCTCGCTCTCTCCCCCTCTCCCCATCCCCCTACTTGTGCTCTCTTTCTCTCATTCTCTCTCAGATAAATAAAATCTTTAAAAAAAAAAAAAGGAAAGGAAAAGGAAAATGAGAGGGAGCCGCAAGGAGGAAAGGAACCGCCTTCCAAATTCTGAAGGACGTCGTGAGTCTGTCAGAGATGACCTCCCCTGCGGGTTCTGGGCCTCCTGTACTATCAGGCCCCTGCCTCCCTCTCTGTCCCCATATTTTAGCACCTGCCCACCCTCCCCAGGATCCTTAGGCTAATTCCCCTCACACGCCTTCCCCGAACAGCCCTGGGGGCCCTCTGCAGGCCGTCCCCCCTCCTTTAGACACTCTGCCCTCATCCTCTGCCCGTTCAGCTCTTATTCCCCGCCGGGGCCGCTCTTCTTCAGGGGGCACCCACCACCCCCCCGTGTAAATCAGGTCCCCGTTCCACAACATCATGGTCCTCTGCACTTCCTTGCAACAGCCCTGAGCCCAATTTAGAATTTACTTAGCATCATATTCTCTGTTTTACATCTGTTTTCTAAGCCATGAGATCATAATGGCATCTGTCTTGTTCAACCCAAGGCCCGGCATGTAGTAGGTGCTCAATAAATACTGATTTTTTTAAACAAACAAGTGAATGAATGTTCCCAGCAGATGGGAGCTACAGGAAGACAAATTTGGCTCAGTGAAAGAAAGAATTTTCTAGCACATCGGGCTGTCCCCATTTGGTATCAGCCGCTAGGTGAGTTCCCCACAGCGACAGCATGCGAGCAGGGGCTGACTGGATGTGGAGGTGAAGGCTCTGACCTCGAAGGAACCTTCCAGCGTGGAGACTGTCTCCTCCACAGCTTGAAAAAGGAGCCAGTAATTTGGGGAAGGGGAGGAGCAGGAAGGAAGAAAACGGCCTTGGGATGTCAGGCCCGTTACTCAGGAAACCTAACATTTATAGCACCAAGCGGGGCTGCGACTGGGGAGCTGGGCTGTGGAGCCTCGGGTTGTGGCTTCCCATCCTGCCCTCCACACCCACACCATCCCTAGGCACAAAGGACAAGGACGACCTTGAGAACAAGACCGGTCTGGGTCACCCACATGTGTTCATGACTCTAGGAAAAAAGTCTCCATTGAACCTCCCCCCAACCAGGACCAGCTATATAATTTGTGGAACCCAGTGCTAAATGTAAATGCAGGGCCCCCCTTCAAAATCTAGAAGGAATTTCAAAACGGTGACATAGCAGAGCATTAAACCCAGCATGCCCCGCCCTCGTGACTGCGCATGCGTGCAGCCCTTGCTCTACCTGCCCCCGACCCCGCCACCGACCCCACACCTGCCCAGCGGGATGCTGGCCTATGGACCCCACCCAAGGACTGAGAGAAGATACCAGAGACCTTGCCAGTCCTCACTCTGCTCAGCTTGGATTTTCAGTGTTTTAATTGCGCAGAGGGGGGAACTCAGCAACAGAGACTCTTCAAGTCAAAAGGGCAAGATGGGGGTGCTCGTAGGAGGCACTGAGTGGAACTGGCAAAGCAAATGCCTTCCCCCAAGCAGGAGTCAAGAACAATTATCCTAAAACCTGGAAGTAAGGCACAGGGAGGTCAGTATTTCTCACCGTGTCATTTAGGAGCACTACTTAACAGACCCAGCTAAAGATTACTTCACTATCAGGGGGAATATCCCTTGGTTTTGTTCACTATTGACTGTTAATTAAAGGTCTGGCTGCTGTGGAATCACATTAACCTGCAGTTTTGTAAGTGATTCTGCACAACAGAAAAGATAACCCAAGTTATCGTTTTATGACCCTATAGGTCGTTAACCAGTTTTGATTCCACCCTAACTCTCTCATCCCCACATTTTCTCTCCAATGCCTGTTTTCCTAATTCTGCCAACTACCAACTTGCCAGTTCTCATTAAGACAGGGCTAAATCACGTGCCTTTTAAGATTTGTGTGCAGGTCATTTTTTTTTTTTTAAACTCTTTGGGGATTATACTTTGACTTCAAGGTCAGGAAAGGACTGTTAAGAAGCCTACTTCATATCCATAAGATGAGAGTCGAACGAATATCACACCCATAAAACAAGAATGGGTCTGAGAAATCCAGGAACAAGAAATGATCTTGGGAATTAACAAGACACAGGGGAGACGAATGATTCCAGGAGGGGCAGTAACTAGAAGAAAGGACATCATTGGTGACTCAGAAGACAAGTCAACAAATTCTCCTCTAGTATAGATGAAACCTTTGAGGGAAAAGAGGGTAAATGCAGAGAACAGATACAGTCCCACTTCATGGGACTGCCAGCAAGCAGCAGAGAAGAATGGACAAAACCCAAAAAGCCAATAAAATATATATATATATATATAGATATATATATATCTATATATATATATATAGTTTTTTTTTTTGACGTGAAGGAAATACCAGTTCTAAAAGGCTCCATGGGGAGCAGTTCTATACCTAAACTTGCCCTAGTGAATTGTCTGAATTCTGAAGGTGAGGAGAAAACCCTACAAGGATCTGGCAGGGAAACAGCCAGGAAGAGGAGTCAGACCTGTCCTGGACTCACCCGCAATTCGAGCTTGTGGATTTCAATGGGACCACATGCAGGGCTCTGAGGAGAGAAATTATGATTCCAGAGTGAAGCAGACAAAAACTGTCCTTCGCACAAGAAGATCAAAGGAATGTAGGTTTGGAGAGACAACTCTGAAAAATTACACTATCCAAACACCTTGTCTTTAAAACAACAACAAACGACTTAAGGATGGCCTCCAGCCAAAGCAAAATGAGAAGGAGAATGAAAGACTTGACCACGGGAGGGGCACAGTTCACGAGAAACCATATGAACCCAGCACAGCTTCCAGCAAGGTCCAAGTAATTGACAGAGTGGCGGTGAAGTTGAACTCTGTTCTCAGGAAAGCCTGCTGAGCAGAGGTGTAATGTTTTTTTTTAAACGCTGGTGGACAAATCATTTCATTTCAGAACATCCCTGTGGATTTCAGCATACACTGATTTCCCATCTCGGCTGGGTGCCTGTCTTTCCTCCTTGCCCTGTCCCAGGGGCACCTTGCATGCAAGCACACACACACGCACACACACTGACACACATACAAGAGTACTCGCACTGTCACAGACACCCACACGTGCACACTCCAGCCTTTCCCTCTCCCTCTCTGTCTCTTGCCCCTCTCAGTTCTGCCCTGTTGACCCATTACCGGGCATGATGAACACCTGCTTATCCTCCCGCTCTTGTGTGTCACCTCCTCAGGAAAGTCCTCAAACCCCCAAGCCACCATGTTGTCTCAGAGATGCTCTCAGAAAACCACAGAGCTTCTCCTAGAGTTCTTGTCTCTGTGTGTGTGTCACGTTCGCCTCCATAGCTGGTGGATGTCTCTCCCTGCACAGTAGCTGGGAAGAACGAGGCCTGTTCTGCGTTGGCTGTTCTTCCTACCCCATGCCTAGGACAGTGCTTCAAAGGAGCTCATTCGACCCTTGGCTGTTAGATGAATGCAGGAGTAGCCACCAGCCCAGTCTGACCCAGGAAAGCAGGAACAAGGCACAAAGCAGAGTCCAAGAGGCTCCAAATGGACTAACCTGCAACCTGGCTTCTCTCTGACTGTAGTTTGTGTCTTGACAGAAATAACCACAGTATGGAGTCACACAGTGCCTGAGTTGGGGCTGTCTCTGACCTGCTGAGCGATTTAGGGTAATAGTTAACATTGATTGGGCACTCATTTTGATAGAGCCATACTTATCCTCATTTTACAGATGAGGAAACTGAGGCTCAGGTTAAGTTTCTTTCTCAAGGTCCTACAGTTAGTGTGAAACAGACCCAGTATCAGCAGACAGTGCAGGAGGACACATGTCTTACCAGAGAGAGGAGGAAGTTCTGTCTCTCTAAGCCATTCAGCAAAGGGCCCTCATTCCTCCCACCCCAGGAGTCCAGGAAGGCCTTACCCAATGCAGCCTCCTCATAAACACCAAGAAGCCCCACAGATTAATTACATTATGTCTGGTGTGCACCAGACGCTAAGACCTGTGATATACACTACCTACCCTGCCATGACAATGAAGAAATCCAGTCGATTCCATGTGTCCCCAAGGTAGCACTTCTTGCCAAAAATGCCCAGGGCCACCATCTTGAGCACCATCTCCATGGCAAAGAAGACGAAGATGAAGTCATCAAAGACCTGCAGGGATGGGAGGAAGGCAAGAAGAAAGGAACAGTATGAGGCTCTGGAGCAGAACCACAGGGTTGGAACCACAGTGTGGGGTGGGGACAAAGGCATGGACATGAAGGAAATGTCCTTCATGGAAAAGACCTGGAGACATCCCCTCTTGGGCAGGAAGAGAACCTCAGAGATCCTGGTCCAGTGGAGTCATTTCACAAATGAAGAGACAGGGGAAGGAACAGGCCTAAGGTCATACAGCCCATTCTTTTGTTCCTGAAAGTCAGGTCTACTGACAAGGGCCCCTAATGGGGGCAGGGCAAAGGGCTCTCCCTGATAACAGCGGCCAAACACTGGGCTAGATATCCGATCTGCATTCTCTTTCCTAATTCCCACAGCAACCCCATGGATAGCCCCATTTTAGGGGCAGAAACAGACTCAGAGGGGTCAAGCAACTTGCCCCAGAACATAAGAACATATTGCAGAACACAAGTGGCAGAATCAGAACTGACATTCAGGTCTGTCTGATTCCAAAGCCCACGTGGAAGGAGCTTTCTCAAAACAGATCTGATGCCCCTGTGGGCAGGTGTTAGGGCTGCCTTCCTCTGTTTAGAAAGAAGGCCCCAAATGCATCCCTAAGTATAGGCGCAAGGGAGTAGGTATCTCCTGAGCACAGGGCCTGGGTGGAATTCCTCTTTCCAGATCATCGAGGGCTGTGGTCAGTTCAACAAACGGGCCCACTTCCTGTGTGCCGGGAGGGAGGCTGGATGTCACAGACATAGAAAGGAGTCCTTGATGAATTCACCAGCTGGTTGGGAAGCCAGCCTGGTACCCAATGAGGCTAATCGGTTCTAACTCTCCTCAGGGGCCTGGGGCTGGATGAGGAGCTTGTCACCCTCTGAGACCCAGGAACTACCACCCCAGAGATTCTGATTCTGCAGATCTGAGATGGGCCAGGTCTGCATCTTTAACAAGTGCCCCAGGGGGTGATTCTGAGACCCTGGGCTGCTTGAAGGCAGCTCAGAACTGCTGAGTCCCATGGAAACACAAGACACAGAA
Source organism: Mustela nivalis (assembly GCF_964662115.1). Taxonomy (NCBI): domain Eukaryota; kingdom Metazoa; phylum Chordata; class Mammalia; order Carnivora; family Mustelidae; genus Mustela; species Mustela nivalis. The sequence goes on from NC_139026.1 coordinate 8,385,269, forward strand.
GGCAACTCCTCCCAGGAGGAATCTGGCTTTTCCAGGGACAGGACATGGGATGAGGATGTTTATACACATCTGTAAAATGGGTATAACCCTAACACCTTGCACTCGGGTAGACAAGCGCTGCATGGGGTCATGGCAGGTGGGCCCGGGAGATGAGAACAGGAGAGATACAGGAGGCTGGCTCCTGACAGGAACTGACAGCAAATTACAGAGTTTAGCCTTCATTCCAAGAGCACCAGGAGCTAAGGGCAGGCTTTGAGCAGAGGAGTGTCAGGGTCACGGGCACTCCAGTGGCATGGGGCAGTATGGTTAGTCTGGGATTGGGGAGACCAGGAGAAGGCTTGGGGAAGCTCGGAGCTAGCTTGGGAAGATGGGGGCCTAGACTAGGGCAGAGGCTCCAAAATATAGAGGGCATGAAGGGGAGAAAGGATCAAGAAGGGGAATGGGTAAGACCATTTGTGAACGATGAAGAGGCCAGCCTGTTGAGGGAGAGCAGGCCACGTGGTGGGCAGGAACGCGGCAGGCAGGGCGGGGCAGGGGCAAGCAGGCAATGTACGGCAGAAGGGGCGGAGTATGGCACACAGGACGGGGCGGGGCGAGGCGGGGCGGGTGGGCGGGGAATGGAAGGTAGGGCGAGAGGTGGTGCACCGAGCTAGTGGGCGGGGTATGACAGGCGGGCGGGGCAAGGCCGGTGGGGGCGGGGCCTCGTGGGCGGGGCGTAGCAAGCCAGGCCGAGTGGGCCGCCTCACCTGCAGGATCTTGCAGCGGTCGGACAGGCAGTCCATGTCGTCGCAGGGCTGGTACATGCCAAGTGTCACGCAGTTCAGCAGGATCACCAGCATGCTGACACATTCAAACCATGTACACACCGAGTCAAGGACAAAACAGGAAGACGGTAACCAAGGGAGGGCTGAATGCTCCCTGGAGTATAATGCCCCGCCCACCACAAATACAGGCACATACCCTGGTGCCTTCCGGATGCCTCCCCTGAGTAGGTCAATGCCCAAGTTTTCAAAACCCTTGGAGACAAGCCCAGCCTAGCCACCTCTCAACAGACATGGCTGCCGGTGTGGGACCCACCAGAGGACCCAAATCCTACTAAGCCCCTGCTCTCGAGGACCCCTCCCCTATTTCCTTGCCCCAGCCTAAGTGTTCCCTTTGGGGCCAGGAAATGAGAAATCCAGAGAGGCGCAGTTGGCAGGCCATCTCTGGGCTATCCCTGCCTGGCCATCTCTGAACACTTCCTTCTGACCATCATTAACTCTGACCACCTCTCTCCTCCCCTGACCTATGCCTCCTCGGAGTCTGCCCCAGGGCTGGGGCTGGCGCCTACAGATGGCCTGTGCAGTGTGGCTGGGATGCGCTGGACACCCCCGTCCTTCCCTCTTCTTCCACGACAGGGGTTAGAACTCATCACTAGATTCTGGAATATCTGAGCCTAGGCCCTCACCGGCTTTTGCACCAAGAGGAATGAAACTCAGTCTCCAGAGGCCCGGCGAGGCAAAAAGTCTCGCGCAGCCACCAGCTTTAGGCAGGGACTCTAAGACACTGTTATGTCTAAAGTTGTCTTGTTGGCATGCTTGTGGTCTTTACCCCACCAGAACCTCCATTCCAAGGGGACAAGGGTTTTGCATTCATCCCTCTAACAGCGACAGGCATCTAGTAGGAGCTCTGTAAACGTCTGTTGCATGAATAAGTAAATCTCTACAGGCCCTGACCATTCTGATATCCTGTGATTCTTGTGTGACTCCAAATGAAAACCCTGGCCCCTTGCTCTAAACTGGGATGTAGCCACGCTAGCCAGACCCCACCCACTGGGGGTGAACACCTCTTCTTGCCTGACGGAGAATGGACTTGGTTTCCCTGGCAACGGCCTCCCTCTCATCCCTGGGCCCTCGCTCACCTTGGGATGTTGCCTTCCTTCCTACCTCTCCTTCAGACCTTCCTGGCCCAGCCAAGCTCCTTCCTACCCCCGCCCCCCACCCCACCACCACTCTCCTGCCATAGCCTGTAATTAAGCACAGTCCCTGCCAGGGCCCCCTTCTAGCCCGAGACTGCTCTGAACAGCAGCCTCGTCATTAATTAACTTTTCTGAAGTTCAAGCGTTCTAATTACCAGTGAACATCCCTCTTCCCCCTTGCTTTTCCCCTTGCCTGCCACACTTTCTCTCCTCCCAGCTGCCTCCTCCACTCCCTTTGCCCTCCCCGCCAGCTTCAAGTTCAAAGGACTCTTAGCAGGTATCTCCCAGGAGCCCAGAACCCCCACTTCTTACTCACCGGGGCCCTGGGTAACGGAGGTCAGCAGGCCCATTGTACAGATGAGGAAAATGAGGCTCAGAGAAACTAAGGGCCTCGCCTAGGTCTCACCGCTGGGAAGTACCAAAGCTGAGATTCACCCCAGGCCTGCTGGACTCCAAGCCAGGGCTCTCCTCTGTGATACATGGTCTGTCTCTGCCTGTGATTTCCCTCTCCCTCCCCTGAGGTCTCAGACCATCCCCAGTGTCTCTCGCCTGGGCACTGTTCTGAAGCTCCCAGCCTCCAGCTCTGATCTCTGCCCCTCCAATCTGCCCCACACGGTCACCAGGCGAGTGCTGTGTGTCCAGTACGATCTGAGCACTTTGCAAGCATCATCTCAGTTAATTCTCAGAGTGCTGTTGGAGTCCCACTGAGAAATGAGGAGCCTGAGACACAAAGGTGATTTGCCCCAGGTCACCCGCTGGAAAAGAACAGAGCTGAGATTCAGAACCAGGACCTGCTTTGCTTGCCCCCGGGCCATTGGGCCACTGCCAGATTAATCTGCCTGAAGCCCAGCTCTGATTATGCCCTTCCACAGTTCCAAAACCTTCCATGGCCCTTGCGCTCTCCTTAGCCTGACACCCAAGGCTGCCCACACCCTGAACTCAGCGAATTCTTCTGGCCTTACCTTCCACCCGTTGGCCTTGGCATGCACTGAACTTCTTGCTGTCCCCAAACATACCCTTTGCATGTTCTACTGTCTACTTGTTCTACTTCTACTGTCGCTACCAGGCAAACTCCTACTCATCCTTCACAGCCCTGTTCATTTGTCCCTTCTTTCTTGAAACTTCCCTTGAAGCACCTTTCCCCATTCACAAAGTGGTGGCTCAGCCTCCTCTCTGGAAGTGCTCCCTATCCGCTTGGTCTAGCTTGTACCACAGTAATGAACTTGGCAGTAACCACGACTACTGTGTGCCAAGTCCCTAGGGACATGGCCCCGGCTCTCATCACTTCTCACTGGGGGCAGATGGGGAAACAGGCCTGGAGAGCTGGAGTGACCTACCCAAGGTCACACAGCCAGTAAGCGGCCCAAAGGACCTGACTCAGTGGTGCCCAGAGCCACTCTGTGGTGCTGCCTCTGTTGCCGCCCACTGCACACAGTCCCTCGAGGAGGCAGACGGAGTGCTTTCACCTCTAGCTTGCTCAGCTCAGACATTCAGAAGTGGACAGTCCCAGCCCTGCCCTGAGGTACTCGGGGAAATCCCAGATGGCAGAATCTGGGCCCTTTCCAAGAGCCCGGGAGGTTCAGAAGTCAGGCCAGAGCTGGCGTTGGTGCCCACGGTTCCTGACATGCTCCCCACTGGCTCAGGGATCAAAGGCACCAGCCCTCCTTGCAGCCGAACCAGACCCCGCAGCGTGGGGAAGGAGGACTCTCAGAGGGAGTCAAGGTCTCCAGGCTGCGGAAGTCCGTGGCCTGGCCCCATGCCTCATATTTCCACCATTAGTCATAAGCGGCGAGGAACATAACACTGGCACAACTCCGAGGTTCCAGGGCCGTTTGAGGGAGGACAGAGGCCCCAAGAGGGCAGTCAGGATTTCTAGGTAACAGGGCAGGCCAAGACTTGAGTGCTGGCTCCACGAGGGCCAAGAGTCTTCCATGACGCCCGCTGCCTCTCACAGCGAGGCTCAAAGCCACCACATAGCGCCTGAGACCATGCAGCGGGGACCCCATCACCTGCCCTGCTTCGTTGGCCAGGCCCTCACCCCTGCCAGAGTTCCTCGTCAGAGAACAGTCCCACCAAAGTCTGCGGGAAGGAACTGCTCCAATCCCCCACTGCGCAGATGGGACACTGAGGGACAGAGAGCCTTCCTCGCAACACAGCGAGCCAGGAGCAAAAGGGACCCTCAGACAACAGAGGGGGTCCCTGAGCCAAGGCTGGATTTCAAAGAGACACCAAAACCCCATGTTTCCCCAAAGGTCCAGGCTCGCAGGTATCACACCGGCTCAGCTTAGCCAGGAGATTCGACCCAAGACGGGCAGCCACGGGCACCTCAGAGGAACAGGGATGGGGGAACAGATCAATGGCCACCCAACAAAGCTTCCTTGGCAGACAAAACCTTCCCAGACCCCCACCCCCCGGCCGGGGGCAAACTCCTATTCATCCTTCACAGCCCTTCAAAAGAAACGAAGGGTTCTTGGGGGCTGCAGAGGCACCACACCCCACCCCCGACCCCGGCAGAAACCTCAGCCCCCCCTACAGCCAGCTCCCACCCTTTCCCCCTGCTCTGCTGGCCGCACCTCCCATGGCCCTCAGAGCCCAACAGTGAATCCATGAGCACATACTGAGCACCTGCTGTGTGCTGGCCCCAGGTCGTCAGCAGCGATGAAACATTTCTCAAGTGCGCTGAAATGTCTGTTTGCCAAAGCACCTTCCAATCAAACAGCTCGCACTATCTCATTTAAACTCTCCAACAAGCACTTGCCCTAAAACAGAGAGCCTGTGCAGCCATGGGCTCGGGCCCAGGGCTCGTCATGCGGTGGGTGGCACAGAAAGCCCTCTTTGTCAGCCTCTCCCATAACAGGGGCCAGGGTTTCCCATCCTTTGGCTTGGTAGGGGAAAGCCAAGTCACCGGCAGAGGACTGAAATCCCCTGCTCTCCCGGCCTGCTGACTACCTAGCATGACCTTGAGTGAAGAAGATGAGAGGCTATCACAGCCTCTCGGACCCGTGTCTGCTGCCCAAGGGCCGAATCTTCACTAACAGCCTTCTAAAAAGAATCAATCAGTTCCGGCCAGGCAACACTGAGCAACTTCAACCCCGAAACTTCAGCAAAGTCCCCTAGAACTGGCAAGTGCTGCCATTATCTCCATCTTACAGAGGAGGAAGTTGAGAAGGAGCTGTGGCTCCAAGGGCTCCTGCCACAGCCGTTGAAGGTCACACAGCTGCCATGTGACAGTGGCGGGATTTGAATCTGCTTCCCCCCAGCCCCCCCCTGCCCCGCAGACTCCTAATCCTGCGTTCCCAGCCCTGTGCCCTGCCCACCCCCCCACCCCAGACATGGAGCCTGGAACACGAGAGGCCCTCGACCGGCATGTGCTCAGTGGAATATTTGCTTTTTAATTCTCACCCACATCATCTCCTCCCGATTGGACCAGGGTCACAGGGGAGCTGGGAGTCAGGAAGGACAACACGTATGCCTAGGAGGCAGGGCTACTGGGAGGGCAAGCCTGTAGGGAGAGGGTGCTGGGTGCTGGTCTCAAGGTCCCCAGTCAGTGAGAAGTCCGGCTGAACCACTGTCATCACTCCACTCCATGTCCCAGCCGCTGTCTCGAAAACTGGAGGGACAGGGTCACCTGGGAAGCCCACCAGGCCAAAGGCCTCCTCAAACCTGCCACTTCCTGGGGAGAAGAGTGACCGGCTGGAAGGACAGTACCTGACGCCCCAGCAGGCCCCTCGGGGCAGTGTCCTCTCCAGGAGCCAGAGCCGGAGGCCAGCACGGTTACCATGGTGACCACCACCCTCCATCCAGTAGGCCCAGATGACAGTCACAGTTTCTGTAATTCGGAGGGCTCTGGGAGGGGGGGTGGGGGCATGAGCGCTGGGTTTGGCTGAGGCAGCCAAATTTGTTTTTATTTTTGTCAAATCTGAAATCTAATCCATTTCCCAGGGTGCACCTCAGTTGTCTAAATAAATCAAGTGGAAGGAAAGGCTGGAAACGGCATCATCCTGGACCAGAGAGGCAGGGAAGGTGAGCCAGCCCTGACATGGGGGTCCTTCCCTTACTGGTCCTCAGTGTGTCCCAGGATAGGAGCTCAGGCCTCCCGTCCTCAAAGGCTGGGGCCTGAGGTTCCAGATCCCAGTTCTTAGGACGGCTTCTCCAAGGCCAAGTCCACAGGCCTCCACAGAGCACCTGCTGTATCCTGGCCCGTGCATCAGGGCTCTGAGATGAACCAGGCTGACACCCGCCCTCGAGGTCCCCAGAGCACGTCCTTGTCCTAGGGCCCGGCCGTGGTGTGTGGCTACCATTCTGAATGACAACTATGCTCTAGATTCGTGAACTGATTCATTTAACCTGTCTTAGGAGCAAAAACCACTCTGGAAATCTGTTCAGCATCTACTGAAGTGAAGCAGAGGCCCCTGTTAGGAACCAGCAGGGCCACTCCTAGGTGTGCACCCGGGAGAAATTCTGACAGAAGTCCACACAAAGGCCTGTGGCAAAATGCTCACAGCATCCGTAATGGCCCAAGTATGCGTCATCGGGAGAATGAGTCGGGCAGCAAATTTCAACCAGGAATGATTCTGACCCCTGGGGGACAGGTGGCCATGTCTAGAGACATTTTTGATCGCCCCAGTAGGGGGAAGCAGGGCACTGGCATCTAATGGGTGAAGACCAGAGACGCTGATGGACATCCTACAATGCACAGGAAAAATTCTCCAGCCCCACGGGTCAGCAATGCCGAAGCTGAGAAAGCCAGTGGCACGGCCATTCATGGAACGTCCCCCAGCCACGACAAAGAGCAAACCACCGACAGGCACAAAGGCAGAGACGGAGCTCACAGGCCTAACGCTGGGGAGCAGAAGCTGGGTAAGGACAAAGAGCGTGTGGAAAATCAAGCAAAGCAAACCCGGCAGTGATGGAGCTCAGAACAGTGGTGACATGGGGGGGGGGGGGGGGGGCCCTTCCGGGGTGGGGCGTGAGGGAGCTTCCGGGGCGCTCTCCATCTTTTGGAGAAGTTCTTGCTGGCCTGAGTGTGGTCACTGGAGTATATTGCTACGGGAAAATGCCCTGAGCTGGACACAAAGATTATAAAGGGCAACAAAGGGGCGCCTGGGTGGCTCAGCAGCTAAGCTCCCAACCCTTGATCTCAGTTCAGGTCTTGATCTCAGGGGCATGAGTTTGAGCCCCGAGTGGGGCTCCAGGCTGTGTGTGAAGCCAACTTAAAAAGGGGAGGGGGGCGGCACCTTCGAGGCTCAGTGGGTTAACCCTCTGCCTTCGGCTCTGGACATGATCCCAGGGTCCTGGGATCAAGCCCGGCGTCGGGCTCTCTGCTCAGCAGGGAGCCTGCTTCCTCCTCTCTCTCTCTGCCTGCCTCTCTGTCAAATAAATAAATAAAATAAATAAATAAAATCCTGTCAAATAAATAAATAAAATCTTTTTTTTAAAAAAGGAAGGGGAATAGGGACAACAAAACATGATGAAGGGCAATTGCTATAAGGAAAAATAAAAGGCAACAAGCACCTGCTGGGGTGGTCACTGTCACAGACCGCACCCCCGTCGCCATGTCAGCCTTCATCACAACCCTGCACGGGAGAGAACGACTGATTTGCTGAGGCCAAGCTAGTGAGGGATTTGAACCTCCCACCATCATATCTCCTGCCTCCTGTTTGTTTAAGGATTTGTTCCTCCTGGGGCGCCTGGGTAGTTCGGTCAGGTAAGTGTCCAACTTTGATTTCGGCTCAGGTCATGATCTCAAAGCTTCAAGATTGAGCCCCACCTTGGGCTCCTCATTGGGCATGGAGCCTGCTTTGGACTCTCTCTCTCCCTCTCCAAAAAAAAAAAAAAAAAAAAGGATTCATTCCTCCCATGCCCATAGCAACCTCGGGAGCTAGGCATGGCAGACATTGTTACACCCACTTCACAGACACAAAAATGAAGGTCCAGATGTTTGCCAAAGGTCACACAGGGATTGAGTTGGGACAAAAAGCTCCTCCATAGAGTGGACAGACTTGCTGGGCAGATGGTCCTAGACCTCTCTACTTACACGCCTCCAGCAGTGGGGAGCTCCCCACATGACACCTGCCTGGGCTGGACTGGTTCTGCTTCTATGCTAGAGTCTTGGTGGGCTGAGAACACTTAGAGGGTCCAGATGAGGGAGTGAGCACTCCCTTCCTTCCCTGCCCCCAATCCCACTTCTTAGAGGCCCCTTAATTTGAGAATGCATTGAATTTGGCCAAAGTCTCTGATTCCCAGATGCCCAGCAGGCCTCGGTGCCCAGTGCAGACAGCCGGAGTGGGGGAGGCGAGGGAACAGGGGCTGCCAGCTTGGAAGAAAACCCAGGGCGGACGGTCCATGGGATGGGAACTCCAGCCAAGGAGGCTTCAGCCCCCGCTGATGAAAAGGGGAGGGCGGGGCAGCCCGCTGGGGCCCAGGATCCCACAGGCTGGGGGCTGATCCAGCCTCAAGAGCCCACCTGCAAAGAAGGTGTGCCACCAGAAACCCTCCTGGAGTCCTGGGTAGGAGGTACAGATGCTCCCCCGAGCCCTCACAATGTCTCGGATGTCACCCTCCCCATTATATTAACTATCAAACTGAATGTGGTCTGTCCTGGTTTCTCACCACCAACCCAGGCTCTGCTGACTCAGGGCAGAGGGTATCCATCCCTCTCTACGCCCAGAGCTCTACCTGGAACAGCTGCCCATGAGCCAGCAGCCTCAGAAAGGAGTGAGGTCCCCATCACCTGGAGGTATCAAGGACCCAAAGGAGGGATTTCTGTGCTGGAGGGATTTGCACCCTCTTTTCCCACCCTCTACCCCCCTCTTCTCCCTTTTAACATCCATCACTCCCTGTCCCTTTACTCTGCACCCCTTCACCGAGACCCCCCCCAGGTCTGGCCCACCATGGCTCTGGGAACCCCACATGAAGAAGACACAGTCCCTGCCCTCCAGAAACACAAGCAGACACTTGGTGGAAACACAGACATTCTTGCTCGGTCTCCTGGGGGCCTGTCCTCCACCATACGTCTCCCCTGCCTGCCAGTGACCACACAGGGGGGGCCCCACATATACACTCCCACGGAGCGCCACAGCCCTCCGGGCACCCTCCTCTTCGTCCATCTGGCCAGCAGCCCTGGGCACGGCCAGCCCACTCTCCTGCAAAAGCAGTTCTGAGGCTTTTCCGGACCCCCAGGGAAGTTCACGAGCCCCTTCTCGCAATCACATTTTCAATGCATACATTTTTTTAATGCCTAGAATTAGAAAGGAAGGAAGCCAGTTATGCTAAAATAGTTGTCAAAACATTTAAAAAAAAAAAAAAAAAACTGGGGATGGAGCACCACACGAGATCCATTATCGACACGAAGAGCCAGAGCCAGCAGCTGGTCAGATATGTGCGAGCTTAGAGCCCCGAGGAAGTCCACAACCACCCCAGCGGGACAGGCGATCACCACTAGTGAGTCACAGGAGCTGCCCATACTCACCCCGCAGTCTCTCACCTCCGTCACAACAGAAAGGCTCAATTTCACTGAGACACCCATGGAAACAAACATGCAACCTGTCCCCATCCAAGTTCAAGAACCCCAGGTGAAGATCCTTATTCTAGAAACTCTCTTCCTCTTGGGCCCCAAGGACACCACAAGGACCTAGGCAGGTCCTCCTCCTACTTCTTGGCTGTGTCCCTCAAATGCTCCCCACCCTCTGGTCTCCCCTCTCCTCTCCTTAACCACACACCTACTCCCACGGCCCCAACTCTGCCAGTATGAGGGTCGGCAAGCCGACCAGGTCCAAAAATCTGTCCCAGCCCTGGGCCCATTCACTGTCAAGCAACAGAGACACCTTCTAGGATGTCTCTGGGACCCTCAAATTCATCATAACAGAGTAGGTCCTATTCTCCCCAGATCACCAAGTTTTCTGCTTTCTCAACCCCAGTGAATGATCTTCCCCAACCACCACCAATGCTGGATGTTGTCCAGAGGAGAACCCTCCAGAGGCTCCCTCCCCCTCAGAGGGGGTTGAACCCCTTGTGCCTCTCAGAAACCTGTCCATTTCACCACCTAAATCTCTCCCCTCCAGATGCAATTCTGTACCTCCACGGCCCCAGGCAGGCTGTTCTCCCTCACCCCCGATCTGAATCATACCCAGAGGGTTCCTCCAGAACCAGAAGCCTTCCATGGCTCCCACTGCCTTCTGGAATTTCCAAACTCCTTGGCTTGACACTGAAGACCCCTTGTGTAAGTTCTCTCGGTCAGCCTCATCTCTGTCCACATACCCTCCACCTCTCACCTCGCTTGCTAGGGTGCCTGTCACTGAAAGCTTCGCTGCGCACCTACTATGTGCAGGGCTGAGGGCCATGGCCTAAAGAAGAGACAGGCATGAATGGAACATGGAACCCACAGCCTAGAAGGTGAGGAGAACAAGTCAGGTACAAAAAGCCTTGTCGACAATGTATAAGAGGAGGGCTTGAGTGGACATTGAACAGGTGGGTGGCAGGGTGGATGGGAGACTGGGGCAGGTGTGCTGATCAACCAGTATCTGCCACACAGGTGAATGGATGGGTGAGTGGATGGGTTGATAGATGGATAGACAGGAGCGTGGGAGTGGGGCCTTGGGTCTCTGGATGAATGAATGGGTTCATGGTCTGGGAGGGGGGAATGAATGCATGAAGGTAAAGGTTAGGTAGATGGATGATGGGCTGATGGGCAGATGAATGGATGAAGAGATGGAAAGATGGATGGATGATGGATGGATAGACGGACGGAGAGACGGACAGGTGAATGGGGAGATGGATGCCTAGGTGTATGGGAAGGCGTTGAAAACGTGATGCTCTTATAAATGGCAGCTCAAGGGTTCAAACCCAAGTTTATTTGGCCACAGGAAACCTTCAGGTTGGGATTCAGCACTGTGTCTTCTTCCTGCCCCAGAGATCCCCCTGCCTCGGTCCCTACCCTCCTCGCCCCAATGGGCTCCGTGCTGTGCTCACACTTTGAGAACTTCTAGAGATCCCTGGAACCACCTAGGCCAGGGGTTTGAGCCTCAGCACTATTGACATTTAGGACGTGATAATTCTTTGTCACAGGACGTTGTCTCCTCACGGGACACTGTCTCTTCACGAGATGCTGTCTCCTGCATTGTAGGATATTTGGGCTTTATCCACTAGAAACCAATAGAACACCCTCCCCAAGTCGTGACAACCAAGAATGCCTCCAGACATGGCCAAATCTAGGGGCAAAATCATCCCAAGTGAAAATCACTGATACAGCCTAACTTCCCCCACCCCACAATTTTATAGATGAGACAGCTGACACCCAGAGAGGAGGAGTGACCTGCCTGAGCTCAGGACCTTGCACTTAGCGGAGCCCAGACCAGGTCCTGGGGGACAGTCAATCCCCAGTCACCTCCTCATTCAACGGAGGGGTGCGGTGGAGAGCCTCTCTTGCCACTCTCTGGGGGGGAATCCAGGGGCAGACCTTGGGCACCCGCTCTCCTCACCTCCACCCTGGCCCTCTCCATGCCAGCACCCCACACTCTCCCATTCCTACAGCCCCTCACAGTTAGCCAAGCCTTCCCCTGCTGCTTTCTCAGACAGACAGAAACTGTCGTCCAGAGAGGCTGAGCTATGTGCTCAGCACCACACAGTAGGAGGCACCCACATCAGGATTTGAACTTGGGGAGAGAAGACGGAGACCAGAGCACAGGTCCACAGGACAGACGGGGCCAGAAGTGCGGAAGGCAGCCCCACAGGAGAGCTGGAGAGAGATTAGCAGGGAGACATTCTGGCTGATTAATAAGACGGATCGATTTCTCTCGGAGAGAAACAAACGGGGCTGTTTGTCTCCCAACAGGACGGCGAGGAGGTCAGAGGGAGGTGGCAGGTCAAAGCTGACTTCTGACACAGACGCAGAAGGTGGGCAGGATGGACGAATAAAAATCCAATCATGTTTTAAACGCCCCAGGAGGGGGCTGACACTTCATTAGCCAGACGGCCCTCTTCCTAATTCTCCGGCTCACTATCAATTACAACTAGCCTTGCGGTCAGCTCTCCCAGGGCTGCGCACGCCCTGGGCTCCCGCCCAAGCCCCCCTCAGCCACCGCGGCCCTGGACGAGCGCTCCAACTCTCTGGGCCTCCCTAGAGCTGTGGGAAGATGGAATGCTCCCCGCACACAGGTGGTGCTTAGCGAACACCAGTGCCCTCCCGGTGCAGTCTCTGGCTTTGTCCTCCAAATCCAGACCCCAACTGTCCTTCCCTGCTCAAGTCTTACCCCGCTCCTCTCCCAGCCCCCATGCCAGGCCATTACCAGCATCCAGGGTGACCCCAGGGCCCTTGAAAAGGCACTTACCTCAGTGGGGATGCCATTCCCCTTCCCCCACCTCTCACCCATCAGACGCTCTGCTGCCCTGGCTTGGAGGCCTCCTTCTTCATCGGAAGGCTCCTGTGGCATCCCCAGTCTGGACGGACTGACCACTCCATCCTCCCGGTGGCCACAGCACCCCCCATCAGGGTCATTCCACCCAGCCTGTACCCAACTTTGCTTCACAGGTGTGTGATGTGGGTCTGGCCCTGCCTCGCCCACCAGGCTAGGGCCTCCTCAGGGTCACAACCAAGGATCCAGGTCTGGTATTGCAAGGCTCCACCCACCACGGCTAAACGGCCGAGGACACACTATTCCAGTGTGGAATAGTGGCCAAGACGATTCCGAAGCTGCCCTTCAGTCAACACTTGTTCAATCCATCAATCAGTCAATAATCGCCAATCAGTATTTACTTCAGAAGTCTCCAGCTTGGTCTCCAGGCCTCTCTCTCCCTCAAGCATCCTCCACTCTGCTCCAGGAGTGCTCATTCTAACAAAGGAATTTACTCACATCCCAGCTCTGCTGGACACCGTTCAATGGCTCCCCACTGCCCCCAAGGTCAAGAACAAGCCCTCAACTGCCATTCGACACCTGCTATCCGGAACGTGCCTCACCCTGTTCCAGCCACACTAAACTCACTGTTCTCTATACGATTCTCCCCGCCTGGAACACTATCCTGCCACTGTGCTTCTGCAAAACTCCTACTCACGCAGCAAGACCCAAGCCAAATGCCTCCTCCTCCAGGCAGGCTTCGACAATGCTCCCAGGCTGGATCAGAGGCAGCTTCTTCACCTACAGCTCTCTTCAAACAGAAATCTCCATGTGATGAAACCAAAGGTTGCCCTGAGGATCAGGCCCTCTCTGGCCTAACCGGACTCCTCCAACTGGCTGTCAAGCCCACCCTGTTGACCTGTCGAGAGTGCAAAAGTCACTCCGGCCCCAAGAAGCCTCCCTAGGGCATGGCTCAATGGTGACTTTGACTTCTGAGAAACACAAATCTCCTCTCCACCAGATGGAGGGAAACAGACAATTTCTCCGACATGTGCTGTTTCTTCCAGCGACACTGGCCACCCATCTGGGCATTCCCATTAGCCCCAGGCCGAAGGAGGAGGGATACTCTCCCCTAAAGAGCCCCTTCCCCAGCCACAGGCAAGACATCAGCACAGCCCTCAGAGTCTAGAATGCTAGGCTCCAGTCTGCCCTGGCTTTCTGGTGACTCCACGTGGGCCCCTGGGTAACGCATGCCCCCTTCCTGGCCCTCAGTCTCCCCAGCTGTAGAATGGGGGTTACCATAGTCCCGGCCCTGCCAGCTCACAGGAGGTGCTGAGAGAACCTGAGAGGCCAAGGCAGGCGGGGAAATACCGAAGGAACTGGAAAGCCAGGCAGGAACCCATCCGCGCCAGGCCCAGATTGGGCCACACAGTCCAGTGAGAGCCGCAGCTCCGCGCCCTCTGGGGCCTCAGCCGGAGAGAGGAGACAAAGGCAAGCGCAGACGAGTCCCCTGAAGCAGGAAGTTGTAAGGTAAAGAGCCACAGGGTCAAGAGAGGAAGAAGCTGGGGATCCAGGATCACTCCCTGAAGGTGGGGGTCAGGCAGCTGGGCCTGGGGGACCGCGGGGATTGGTAGCCATGGAGGCAGGGAGAGGCTTCCGGGGGGGCAGGGGCAGACCCAGCAGAAGCCAAGGCAGGGGAGGAGGGCACGTCCGGAAACATCAGCAGTCGTTTGGGCTTCAGAACAGAAAGCATGAAGGGAAAATGCTGGAAGGTGGCTGGAGGACAGCTAGGGCAGGGGATGGGGGGACGGGGGGGGGGGCGGTCGCGGGAACCATAGAACGACCCAAATCCAGGCCAAGTGAGACTATGCTGGGGGTGACAGGGAGCCATGGGAAGTTTCTGAGTGAGGGAAGAATGAGTAAACAAACGGAAGGAGGCAGGCCGGGGGGAGACAACAGCCCCTCCTGGGCACGCAGCGCTCTGTGGGTAACAAACTCCTTCCACGAAGGGGGCCCCAGGAGCCCCTGCTGGGGAGGGTGGAGGCGGGGGAGACGGGGCCCAGGGCAGAGGAGGCCGCCCATGTTGCACAGCTCCAGGCTCCCGGGTGCTCTCTTCACTGTGCTGGGGAGGGAGGGCACCCCACCTCGTCAGTGGGCATTTGAGGTGAGATCCAGGAGCCGTGTGTTTAGACAGAAGGAGATGGAAAGACTCAGATGTTCCAAACAGCCCAGCCACAGGGATGGGCTCAGCCCAGGAAGGGTGGAGGTTAGATTAAGACAGGGCTTCCTGATAAAGACCCTCGGATAGATCCTAGAGACCTTGATCTAGGGGGCCAGACGCCCTGTCTGGAGCGCTAAGACTGAGAGCAAGCAGGTCTAGAGATGGGGGGTGGCCCACGTGACTACATCAGGCATAACAGGGTGATGGGAGGGGGTCTTCCTCCTGCAGTCGACACCCCCTTTTCTCCTTCAATCCATTTGGGGCTCCCCAGGATTTCTTCTCCTCCCACTGCCCACCCTTCAGGCACTCCCTCCCACAGGCTTCTCAAACCATCATCAAAGACTGGGGGCCCAGCTGCCGCCACCTTCAGGACCCTTGGCGGCTCCCCACAGTTCCCCTATCGGCCCCAGTGTGCCCACAGCTGCCGTTCGCCACTTAACCCTCCTAGGAGCCCAGCCAGCGCTGGCCCGGGAATTGTCACTTGACACTTGACATTCTCCCCCAGCCGCTGCTGTGGCCCCACCTCTCAGATGAGCAAACAGAGGTTCAGCAATGGCAAAGGCCTCTTGGCGGAGAAGCCAGGAGCAGGTCTGCGTTCACACTCACACAAGCCACAGTCCCTGCGGTCACCAAAGCGCTCTCCCAACACCACCCCCAAGGCACCAACACCAGCACCTGAACCCCCTTCTCCAGGCCCCGCCAGTTGCCCCGGGGCCATCATCAGTTCTCATCACCACCCGACAGGAGCCTTCTCTGGAGGGGCTTCCAACCGATGTCCCCCCCCGGGGAGTCAGAGTCACCTTCCCTTGCACAAAATGGTCATAGCTGTCGAATGATTGGGCCAAATGACCTCGTGAATGGCTACAGATAAACGAGGGCCCATTCACCTCCAACAAACATGCTGAACCCCCAGACTGAATAGCACAAGGCTTGAGCTATAATGAGACCGTGGGCCTGGTGACCGACAAGGTCAGAGGGTCTGCACGGCGGGAGTGTTGGCCAGCTGGACCTCGAAGCAAGAGGAAGCAGAGGGCCGGAGCCACGTACGGGACCAGAAGCAGACAGAAGGGGCCCAGAGGGACAGATGAGAGCAAGGACCACAGCCACAAGCAGAGAGCGAGGGAGCCCACCCACAAGGAAGACAGCACCCGGGGGGGTTCCCGAAGACACCAATGACATGCTTCTGAGAAGGCCGGAAGTGGGTCCCCCACGAGCCCCTTCCCAACCTCACCGGCCAACTCTCCCATCCTGCAGACGGGGAGACCAAGGGTCAGGGGGCGGGGTGGTGGTGACCTATCCAAGGTCGCTGGCAGCTGGAGTCTCCTTCCTCCCAGCCATGCCCAGCAGAGAGGCGCCTTCACAGCCCACTGGCTTCCCTCCACGCGTGGCTGCTTCTCCCCGCCGCAGAAGTGCTGGCTCCCCACTGGCTGGCGCGGGGGAGGCAGCAGCCCTGGAGCAGCAAGCCCAAAGGGAAGGGGCTGCACGCCCCTCAGGGGATGGCCCCAGGCGGGCCGCAGAGGTGGCTGTCCTACGTAGATGCTGAACCCAGGGCGACCCTCCCCACTGCCTCCTGGAACCATGGAGCAAATCTCCCCGCCCCGGATGGAGCATGGAGCGTGGCACTTCTCCAGACTCAGCAGGTGTCCGCAGTGTCCTGGATACAAGCTGAAGCTGGGGATTCGGAGGCATTGAGGCTTTCATCCCAGCTCTACTACACCCTGGCTGTGCGACGCGGCAGGGAAAAGTCAGTCAACCTCTCAGAGCCTCAGTTTTCCTGTGGGTGCAATGGGGCTGGGACAGCCCCGGGGGTTAGGGGGGGGGTGGCTACAGGTGTGAAGGCAGTGGAGCGCTGAGCGCCAGGAGTGCCAGCCCTTATCATCACCCCGAGCCCCTCCCCTGGGCCAACACACTGCGGGCTGCAAGTCGTTATCTCCAATCACCTGTAATCGTCCATTACAGAGCCGGGGAAACCAGGGCACAGACAGCCCAGCATGGGCCCTTCTCCCCCAGGCAGCCGGACTGCCTCCCCAGAAAGGCTCCCGCATCGAAGCCAGGGGAGAAAATAGGTAGGTATCCGGCCGGTGGGTCGTGCTGCGGCCGCCTGGCAACAACGTGCGCGTGGATGGAGGCGTGACGACCGGTGGCGTAACTGGCGCAGGTTTCCCTAAGTAACGGAGATCGAATCTGATTTTCCCTGGAAACAATGTCCTCCGGGGGCGTTATGTGCTCTCTACAGGCCTGATGCCTACCGTCTCACTGCATCTCCCAGAGCAGAGCGTTGGCTCGGTTATCCGTGAGGCCCCGTTCACCCGGGAGCGCAGGTGTAAGTGAGAACCCCAGGGGTCTTTATCTACAGAACCCCATGTCCACACTCGCCCTGTGTGCTGCTTGGTCTTCAGTGCCCTCCTGAGAGGGGGGTACTACCACCCCCATCTGGCAGCAGAGAGAACGGGGCTCGAGAGATAAAATACTGGCCCGTGGGGGCGCCTGGGGGGCTCAGATGGGAAGCGTCCACCTTCAGCTCAGGTCATGATCTCGGGATCCTGGGATGGAGCCCCGCATCGGGCTCCCTGCTCAGCGGGGAGTCTGCCTCTCCCTCTGCCCCTCCCCGCTTCTCTTACGCTTCTTCTCCCCTCTGTTTTCTTCTCAAACAGATAAATAAAATCTTAAAAAAAAAAAAAAAAGAACAACAACAACTTGGCCCATGATCACACAGCAAATAAAAGGCAGAATGAGCCCCTGGGTCTGCCTGACTCAGGGCGCCAGCATTTTCCACTTGCCACCTACCCATGAGTCAAACCACGACCGGTCCCCTGACATTTCAGACCCGGAGACTTGCCAGCTGAAGCCCTGGCTGGCGGTGCGTTGCTCAAGGCCCAGGCCTGGCCGGAGGTGGTGCGGACTCCCTCCCAGCACGCCAGCCCCGCTCGGTCCCGGCAGCCTCTTCTGGCTCTCTGGTGAGTTGGGGAGTTGGGTGGCGACGCAGGGTTGAGCTCCGGGCTGGGTGAGGAGGCGAATCAGGGAGCACCAGGTTTCAAAGGACAAGAGGCTCCCAGCCAGGTCTCCTCACGCCCCAGGGACTCAAGCACTCAGGACAGTCCTTCTGAGCAGACCCTGTCATCCTGCCCTGCCCTGGCCCTGGGCCTGCTGGGCCTGAGAGCTGCTCCCACAAGTCTGACTCAGATGCCAACACGTCCATCATAACTTTGGGTTCTTGGTGGAAAGTGGAATGGTGTAGAGTCTAGAGATGAGAAAGGTCATTAGTGGTTGCCACAGAGATCAGGGGCCATTACCTCCTAAGATTTAGGGACCGAGAACACCAAATATGTAATATGCAACACAGTCTGGACCAACCACAAATACCGTCACGCCCAAAATGCCAGCCGTGTCCCCACGGAGGAGCACTCGCTTGAGCACTGCCCCTTCCAGGACCTCCCTCCCAAGAAGGAGGTGGGGGAAGGGAGGTTTCTGGCCAGGGAAGAATCCTAGAGCCCCCGGCACCTGATCAAAGACACCCCCCGCGCCCCCTCCCCACAGCAAGACTCTAAAGCTGGGCCTGAGCATACCCACGGTCAAGTCTCTGATCCAGGGGCCCCTGCTGACACCAGCCAAGGTCACCTGGGCCTGCATTTGCAGAAACCTGCCTTGGCCTCTCTCCCATGAGCCCAACTCAAGGCTATGGAATCTGAACGATGAACCATTCTATTCACAGAGCCTAGAATCTCGGGTCCCTGGACTTCCAAACACATACCATTGCAGCCCCCAGATCCTGGATTCACGCCCTCTTTGGCTTTTTTTTTTTTTAAGATATTATTTATTGGGACGCCTGGGTGGCTCAGTTGGTTGGACGACTGCCTTCGGCTCAGGTCATGATCCTGGATTCCTGGGATCGAGTCCTGCATCGGGCTCCCAGCTCCATGGGGAGTCTGCTTCTCTCTCTGACCTTCTCCTCGCTCATGCTCTCTCTCACTGTCTCTCTCTCAAATAAATAAATAAAATATTTAAAAAAATAAGATATTATTTATTTATTTGACAGACAGAGATCACAAGTAGGCAGAGAGGCAGGCAGAGGCAGAGAGAGAGGGGGAAGCAGGGTCCCCGCTGAGCAGAGAGCCCAATGCGGGGTTCCAACCCAGGACCCCGAGACAATGACCTGAGCCGAAGGCAGAGGTTTTAACCCACTGAGCCACTCAGGTGCCCCTTCACGCCCTCTTTGAAACACCGAGCTTTACAGACTGTGAATCACAGAGGCTTAGAATGTGATTGTCAGTTAGCCTTATATCCAAACTCTGAACCCTGAGACTTAATCCCAAAAGCTTCCTGGCTGAGAGACCCAGACCTGACTTGCAAAGCCGCTCCACTCCGGAGTCACTGGATGTCTGGTCCAGAAGGGAGCTTGGAAGCGAGGCAGCCAGTTCAGACAGAGACCTGCGCCCCAGCCTCAGCAGCCTTTGTCACAGGGTCTGGGGAGCCCGACATGCTCTGAGCAGCTCCCAGTGTTGGGGAGTCCCACCCGAAGGCGGGGGCTGAATGTGGCAGCCCTCCTCCCCTGGGCGGCTTCCACACGCTTGGACGCAGGACTCTCCCTGAGACAGAGGAGGACCAAGCCCAGCTCTGTCCAGGAGCAGACCTTTCCCTCCCCTCCAGGGGCCAGGCCCATGGTTGCTCTCAAGCCCAGACTCCCACATGCCGTGGGGCAGGGGGGCAGTCCGAAGGGATGGTGAGAACTAAGGCCAGAGGATCCCAGGGACTCAGTTTCCCCAACACACCAGAAATGTGGCAAACTGGAAGGGTGTCTATGGGCTGCTCAGTGACCAGGGCCCAGAGTGCCTGAGATCAGGGGTGAGGGCACCCCTGGCTCCCAGGGCTGGAGGAGGCCGTCTTATCCAGGCCCTTGTTTTTAGATAGAGGCTATGAGGCTCAGAGAGAAGGAACTGCCCAAAGTCACACATCTAGTTTATTGCAGGTGGGACTCTACCGTAGATAGATGGCTCTCTATCCAAGGGCTTCCAAGACATCAGGACCAGCTTAGGGATGCTTCTCCCCAGCCAGACATGCCAGAGCTTATCAGAGGGTAAGCTGAGTCACACTCCCAGACCAAGGCCATCTGAGCCATGCTTCTGCCTCCAACCTAGCCCAGATCTTGTCAGTCCGGACATATGAGGCTCAGAGAGGTAAAGTAACTTTGCCAAGGTCCCACAGCACCCAGATGGCAGAGCCGGAATCCACCCTAGTCCCGCGCAGGCAAGGTACCCATGACGTGGTTCCATTGTGTTCCTGGTCTTCCGGCGAGGCTTTCCCTCCCTCAGACCTCCTGTGGTCCCCCTTTTCCTGGCCTGCCCACCTCCCAGCTCACATGCTACCGGCTCCTAAGGTTTCCCCAATATACTGTATTAAAACCGTTCCCATGGATGATGTCTGCGCCCCCCACTCCTGGCAGCTTCTCAGGGCGGGGCAGCTAGCTACACTTCTCTGTCCTCCATGATTCCGGGGCTGATGCCGGGGAGACCTGGGTGAACAGAGTTATTGAACACACCCTCTAACTAGCTGTTCTACAGAAGAAACACCTGGCTTTTGGCCCTCTACCCAGCTAAGGGCACCCAGACCCACACTCCACCCATTCCAGCAGAGACCCTCCAGTTTCCAAGGTAACCACCCAGTCCCCTCCCCAGCAGAGGGACCAGCACCCTGGGCTCCACATGGCTGCCTCCCCCAGCCTTCCTGGGGCCACCTCGCCACCCCAGCCAGCATCCCGGCTAGCCCAGGTGTCCAGAGCTGGGCTCAGGTACTACCCTGTGTAGCCTTGAGCACTGGCAGAGACTCTGTTCTGCTGGGCAAGCCCCCAAACTCAGAGGCCACCATGTCTGGGTCCCAAAGCCACCTCCTCACCAGCCCCCAGCCCTCAGCTCAGTCCACGATCCATTTCCACACTGCACTGAGCCGTCGGTCCTTCTAAAACACTGATGGCTGCGCATCACATCCCAGCTGCAAACTTCGCCTGGTCGCCTTGCCCTGAGAACGCAGGCCAGCTTCTCACGCAGCCCCGCTAGCCTCCCTCTCCCCGTCCAGCCCCACACTGGCTCTCCCTCTTCCACTCCAGCTGCAACAACCTGTCCTCGGCTCCTCTCTTCCCCAGGCCTTTGCTCCTAATGTACCCCCTCCCCAATACCACTCATTACTGGAGGCTCAGCTCTGACATGGCCAATATGTGCCCAGCGCGCACTGAGGGAGCATGCGTGGATGGCCAGACTTCGTGCTGGGGGGCTGGGGTCCGGCAGCAGAGACAGGCTCGGCCCATGTCCTGTTCATCTGACGGGACCCTGCAGGCGGCAACCCCCACAGTCGTCAAGGACGCTCACATCAGCAGGACACCAGGTCCCCATCAGTCGGTTCTCCATGCCCCATGTTCCCCCAGACCCCACATCAGAGCTCGACCACCACCACTGCCACCACGGCCTCCAAACCAGAGGACAGTGTGGCAGGCAGGGCTCAGTCAGGGAACAGCTTGCCCCCTGCCCCCCACGCAAAGGATATGGGTTACACACCATCTTGATGCACCAGTTCCGGGGGCTGGTGGTCTGTCGCAGACAGAAGAAGGCAACAGGCGCCAGGTCCGGGTGAGGGACTTCAGGATCGGCTCCATCCAGGGGCTCCTCCAGGCCTGGAGGGGAAGGAGGTGGGCTCTGGGGCCCAGGCTGCTCCGTGACTCCGGGCTCAGCTGCTGGGGCAGCAGCGGCAGAGGAGGAGGGCGGTGGGGAGCTCTCAGCCATGTCGGCGCCGAGCAAGGAGCCCTGGGGGAGGAAGAAGGGTGGCATGTGGCTGGGGCTGCCTGGCACCCACCTGCCCCCACAAGGGGACACAGCCCAGACAGCCCATAGCCCCTCGCTCTCACTCTGCCCCAACGGTTAGGAGCAAGCTGAGGGCCCCCCATGCATCCAAGTCGGAATCCACTTCCAGGGGCAAGTCTGGTCAACTCCGCGCAGGCTCAGTTTGGGGAGATGAAGAGTGAGCATAAGACCTATCTAGAATGTAGCTGTGATATTAATTGGGTTTAATTTGTTTTTATGAGACCGTGGTTGTATATTTACTACATCATCGAAGACAAGAAAATTTGCAAGAAAACAGGGAAGTTACTATCAAGTCAGACATCATCACCAGGACGACAGGTGTTAACAGAGGAGAGGTTGGAGGGCTGTGGAGCCGGACACCAAGGGAGCTGGGCAAGCCAGGAGGGAATCTGGGCAGGCTTCCCCGAGGCAGTGAGCTCAGGGATCTCCCCGACCACCTCACAAAGATGAGAACTCAGGGACCTTATACACCAACCTCTTTGCTTTACAGCTAGAGAAACTGAGGCCCAGAGAACAGACAGGACAGACACACAGTCCAGCAACAGCAGAGGCAGAACGCTACCAGGGCTGGCTTCTTGGGAGTGTGACCAGCGTGGCCACCCAGGGCTCCACGCTCAGAAGGGCCCTGTTCTGGGTTTAACGCTTGGCTGTCACGGACTTGAAATTCTTCATCATTTGAGATCTGGGGCCCCTACGTTTCCATTCGGCAGTGAGCTCTGCAAATTACACTGCTGCTCCTGGCTTCAGCACAGGGGGCACTTCCACATTCCGGTCTCCTTTGATGATTCCAACAACCCCAGGAGCGCTCCCCTGCGCTTGGAGAAACAGAGCCAGGGAAGGAAGTGGCGCACCAAGGCTAGGGCACGCTTCGATGCCAGAGTCCCAGCACTGGCCCTCCAGATTCAGTGATGGCTGGCCATGACCTTGCCTGGCCCCCTCTGCACAGGCAGCCAACGGTGAAGGAGGAAGGACAGCCACTTGTCAGGGCCTGCCCCTTTCCCACCTCATCCAAGAGGCCACCCATCCCCAAATCGCCACGCACTGGGGTCTCCCAGGGCTTAGGACCCCGACAGGGCTGGGCTGGGCAATGGGAGTTGGAGACAGAACGCGAGCTCCCGGGGCTCAGCGGACTGCTGCCCGCGGCTGCCGAGCTGCCCAGAGCTGATGCGTTTGGACATTTCTCTGGCTCCCGGGGGCAACAGGCGGGAATTGGCACCTCCTGCCACTTTACCCTGCTGGTCAGGGAGGCAGAGTTTTCTCCCAAGCTCCAGGCTTCGCTCTTGGTTCCAGAAAAACAGCCATGGGCGTTACATAAGCTTGTAGGCGACTCGGCCTGCCACGTGTCAACCCCTGGGCTGAAAAACACCCTCCCTGGGGTGGCTCCGGGCCTGCCCACCACAGGGCCTGCCTCTGAGCCCACTGTCCCTCTGCCAGCCCCTTGCTTCTGGCACGCTGGACCTCCCCAGTCCTAGAGCTCCAGCTGCCTCCTCTAGACCTGTGCTCACACCCTCCTCTCTCCCCGGAACACCCTCTCCTCCAGCCGCACGCCCTGGTCCCCAGGCCTGATGATGCATTCATTTGTCCAGGAACTATTTCCTGAGCACCTACTATGTGCAGGCACGGGGCCGGCCCAGCCGCTCCGCCAGTGAAGAAGGCAGGCTTGGCCCCAGCCCCCATTTCAGCTGACGCTCCAGCAAGGGAGGGAGACACACGAGTCAATTAATTTCTCTCCCTCTGGGTTCCAGAGCCCTTATCACCAACACACACACCGTATAATTTATGTATTTATATCTTTATGATTTAGCGCCTGTCTGCCCAACCTGGAAGGCGGCTGTAGGAGAGCAGGGACTGTGGTCTGCTTCTTTCACCGCTGCATTCCCCGCCCCCACCAGTGCCTAGAACCGTGCCTGCGACATTTTAGGGGCTCAACAAATCCACATTGGACAAATTAATAAAATGTGCTGGGAAGTAAACAAACAAGGGAGCAAGGCGGAAAGGCACCTAGTGGAAGGAAAGAGACACCAAAGATAAAAATAGGAAGCAGAAGGCACCAGCCATGCGTGATCTGTAGGACGAGCTCTCCAGGTAGAAGGAACAGCATGTGTAGAGACTGGGGGGCCGGAACGAGCTCGGTGCATCTAAGGAAGAGAAAACGAGGCCAGTGTGCCGAGCCCAGGGCAGGGAGGGGGTGAGCGGAGTGCTTGGCAGGCCCCACGGAGAGCCCGGGCAGGAGTGTGCTTTTTATTCCGAGTGCAACAGGAATCCGCAGGAGGGTTTTAGGCAGGAAGTGGTGTGCTCTGGTCTGTGCTTTTAAGCCAGGCCTCTAAGGACTAAAGGGAGAGTGAGTGGTGGGGCAGGCAGGTGTGGGGCTGGGAAGGCCAAAAGGAGGTAGGAAGGATGGGCAGGCCTGGCCTGGGATGGACTTGAGACATGTTTTCGGGGCGGAAAAGCCTGGCCCTACCTTGGCCCCGACGGCAGCCCAGCCAGGTGCCACCAAAACCCTTCCTGTAGCTGCCGCAGCCCCTGGAGCCACACGAGACCACCCCCTCCTCCCTCTCAGCTCTACCCACTCCGTCCTAACTTGCTTTTCGCCTCCCTTGGCCCCGTTTAAGGCTGTCACAAGGCTGTGGTCCTTTGTCCTCACAGCTTTCCTGCCTCCCTATGGGACTCCTAGAGACCACATTGCCAAGGCCACTGCCCCCCACCCACTCCCCATGCCTACCCAGCCTCCACCCTCTGACCTGCTCTCCGGTGCCCACCCAGCCTCCAACCTCTCACTTGTTCCCCGGTGCCCACTCAGGGTGCCACCTTCTCACCTGTTCCCCATAGTCCAAATTCCCTCTGCCCTGTGCCCAAAGCCCTGCTCCTGTCCCCAGCTGCCCCGCTGCCTCGGGCTAGAAGCTCTTGAGGGGTTGGCAGCTGGGCCCCCTGGGCTCCAACCTGTCTCCAAATGGAGCTCACAGAGATGAGAGGTCTGGCTTTAGGTGACAGCACGGATGGATTCAAACTCAGGCCCATCTGGCTCCAGACTCTGAGCTGCCTCCACATCCTGGAGCCTCCTCCCTCTAAGCACTCTCAGGAGGAGGCCACCAGGCAGTGGTGTGGTGACTGGACTGGCCTCTGTGAGCAAGTGCAGGGGCAGGAGCAGAACCCCACTGTGTTGGGAACACACACCCCCACTCTGGACTCCACTGGCCTCTTGGAGCCTCAGTCTTTCCCTCTGTAAAGCTCAGGCCTCCTCCTGCCTGGGTCAGCAGGCCCCACATCATGTGGATAGGAAAGCTCTCTAAAACTCATGAAGGTAGATGTCTGAGCATGCATGAGGCCAGCTGTGCCATCCCCAGGGGCTGCACCCCAGCCCTCTCTCTGCCATAACTACCACCACCACCATCACTGCTACCACCATCACCACCATCACCACCACCACCACCACCACCACCACCACCATGACCATCATCATCACAGCATCAGAGGCTGACTGAGCCTGACTGTGCCAGGTAACAAGCAAAGGGCTTTCTAGGCATCACTTATATGTCAATTTCTTATATGTCATCACCCCCTAAAGTACAAACCATCCTTATTTCTACTTTATGAAGAAAGAAACAGGGGCCCAGAGAAGTCCAACAGTGCCCATTTTCCCATTGTCACTCAGCTATTATAGGACAAAACCAAGGTCCCAGTTCAGGCCTGCCATTCCCGAGCCTAAGCACTAAACCTTCACAGACACCAGCTTGAGATCGGGAAAGGTGCCCTGGAACCGGGCCTTCCCTCCCAAGCTGGATTCCCAGTGACAACACAGCTGCTGGTGCAGACAAGACCCCCAGTGTGGACAAAGACCCTGAGAGTCTGTGGGGAAACCTGCCTTCCAGAATCTTCCAGAGCCCTTGGAGTATGGTGTGGAGAGGCCTTGTGTCTGCAGAGCTCAGAACCTGGTTGGTAGAGAAAGACACGAGGCCTCTCTTGATCATCCCAGGCCCTGCGTGAGTGCGTGAGTGCGTGAGTGTGTGTGTGTGTGTGTGTACACATATACATATGTGTGTGTTTGTGTATTCACCAGCAAACACAAGCAGACAACCTGCTTACTCCTTTACCAACAACCACATATCAACTAATGTCACAGCTAGGAGAATAAGCAACAAATTCGTTCTGAGAATACTAGAATCTAGGAATCTCAGAATCAGAGCATCTTAGAATCACCCAGAACTTTAGAGGCCCGACATATTAGCTACAATAACCTCGGACTTCCATGATGTGGCATTTCAGAGCCCAGGCTGCAAGCCAAGCCCTGGGGTGCCGTCCCAGCTCTGCACCACTACCCCCGGCGCCCCACGCAGCCCAGCAGTGGCCCACGGCGACTCTGACTATAAAGGGAGGGTGACGACTGCGCTGTGGCAGGGCTGCTGGGAGGATGGAGTGGGGTGATACCCACCAGCCCCCCGCCACACCACCAGACACCAGGCCAATGCACAGTGGGCCTGTGACCGTCCCCCACGCCCATGAGCGCCATTGGCTGTGGAATTCCAGAATCCCACCACTTTGGAGACCCAGAGACACAGTGCCTGGTTTTCGACTCCTGTGGGCCCCAGATTTCCACACGGGGAGTCTCTGAAAAGAACAGGGTCCCCAAAGGGGCATAGTGGGTCACCATGTGCTCGTCAGCCCAGAGATCGTGCACTCACACGCATACTCACGCTCACACACACATCCACCCACACAAACACACTCACACACTCACAGATGTAAACAGCCGGGCATGGACGCACACACACGCGCACACACACACACGCACACACACACACACACAGAGCGTCTGCTCACACAAACCCAAACACACCCTTCACATTCTCGTCAGATTCGCATAGACACACACTCACAAACACACAATGCCAAGGCAGAGCCTGCATCTGGCAGCCTGCAGGAAAGTCTTTGTGAGGCTGGGGGACACGTCCCTCCCAGAATCCTCCAGCCAAGCATCCTAGAACCCCTGGAACCCTCTGTCTGCTCCCTCTTCCGCACGACAGCCCTGCAGATGCATGACGACAGCCCGCCCGCCCCAGAGCCTCGTCTGCCCCGGGCCTCTTGTTGCCAGATCCCTCAACCCCTCCCAGCGTGATATTTCCAGCTCATCTACTCTTTGGGACCTGTCCCCAGTCATACTCAAGTTTGCCTATGTTCCCCTGCAAGGATAGGACCCGAATGGCACCAAATAACCCAGAGTAGAGCAGGAGGTCATGTGCCTAATTCTGCAGTGGGGCCGTCTCTTGAAGCAGCCTGGGAGCCCCAGCACCTGGCTGGCAACTCAGTCAGACTGCAGCATCTAGGGTGCATGTGGTCCACTAGTGCCCTCAGATCCTCTTCAGAGAAACTGCACCCTAACCTAAAGATGAGTGGCTCAAGTATGGCCCCAGATGCATGACCTGAGGCAAAGCTTGCTCTGGTCTGCCCAGCCAGGTCTGCATACACCGCAGGCATCTTGGTTCTGTCACCCAAACGAACAGCCAGCCCTGCAGGTTTGCAGCGTTCAATGAAGGGAATCAGAACCCCTTCCCGCGATGGCTACCAAGAGTCACAGCCAACATTAATAGGGGAGCGCTTCTTGTGGGCCAGGCACCTCGTTACAATCCAACGACAAAAGTGTTTTTGCTCTCTCCACTTTACAGGTAAGGAAACTGAGGCCCAGGGAGGTTAAGGGATCTTCCCAGGGTCAAGGGCTGCTTGGTGAAAGAGCTACGGGTCGGCTCTGGAAGGCTTTGATCCATGCTACCATATGAAGGGCCATCAGGCAGTGGACAGGACACTGCAGCCCACCCACCTGCGCCCCGGTACCTGTCCACATGCCTGTCACTAGACATTGTCGCTGTTTGCCAGCTTTCAGCCTCACGACTAGTGCCAGCCAGCAAGACTGTAACTGAATCTCCATCAGTGTGTTTGAACATTTCCCAGCAGGCGACGCTGGTGATCATTTTTTGCTCATTCTGCAGTAATGAGGGCCCTCGGTCTTACTTCAGCTAAAAAATGAGAGTGGATGCGGTCCCTAGAGAGAGAAAAGTTGTGCAAGGAAGGGAGAGCACTGGATTGGGAGCCTCGGGGCCCAGGTTCGGGTCCCAGCCCGCACTCACCGCAACATGCAGTCTCCCCAAGTTTCATGTCCTCTTGTATAAAATGCAGAATGGGACCCCTTCGCTACCTCACCAAAGGGATAGCAGACAGGGAGAAAGAACAGGAAAGTACCTTCATGATAGAGAAACAGCTTCCATTCGCTGTACCAGGCCCCGTGCTGGGCACTGCAGAGACACGTCTAAGCCTCACAAAAATCCTTTAAGAAGCTGAGTCCCCCTGTGAGGCTAAGTGCCCTCCCTCCCTGGGCCATGCCCATGACGGTGAACGTGCTCATGTCTTTCCCACCTGGGGACAAGAGCTGAGTGGTCCAGGGAGAAGGCGTAAGTCCCTGGACCAGCAGAGAACTGCCTGGGCCCCTCACTGCTCATCAGGGCCAGCAGTCAGTAAGAAGGACAGAAAAAAGCCTGACACTGCTCTCAAAATGCATGATCCGTGAGACCACCGTGGCCAGAGTCCAGGAAGAGGGGGAACTGGCAGAGGCAGGGCCCCTGAGATGAAGATAGGACTGGGTCTGTGCCCTGAAAGCTCCAGCCCTGAAAGACCGTGGCCTCCATCCTGAAGAAACCACTTCCCTCTTATCCCCTCCTGCTCAGTGAGCCCCCAAACCCCTCACACTTGTTCAAGGACATCCAAACACCTGGTGCTTTTAAGCCCTCCACAATCTGCACCGCCCACATACCCAACGGAGCTCCGTTCACCCTGGCAAGGGCACAGGAGAAAACAAGGCCTTGTAGCCGGATGCCCACACAGCCCCCGGCAGGGGGGAGCCCCAGGCCCCCCTCTCAGGGGCACAGAAGCCCCAACAGGGCAGAACTGGTCTGCTCCTTTTTGTTCACCGCTGTGTCCCCCAGTAACCAGAATAGAGCTTGGCACATAGTAGGTGCTTAGTAAATATAAAAGAGAGAAAAGGAAATCAGATGTGTTTTCTTCCTTCCCCGGGCTGGCAGTCATGAGGGGGAGCGACTCAGCCTACATCTTCCTGGATATCAGGATCCACGGGCCCACGGACCTACTGGCCCATGGATCGCAATATCCACACGTCCACAGATCCACAGACACCTACGCCCACAGACCTATAGATCCTCAGACCCATGTGCCTGCAGACCCACAGACCCACACACACACAGCTCCAGAGAGCCACAGAGCGTGGAGCAGGCCACCTGTACACCCATAGCTCCCTCCACTGTGGGCACAGGGGTTGAGGGCACGAGGCAAGAGCAGATCCTGTTTGAAGGACGCATTCTGCAGAAAAGAGCTCGGGGGAGAGAAGGGGTCAGAAAGGAGCAGTGGGGAAGGGACGAGAGAGGAAGCAGGGAGGAGAGAAAGGGATGGAGAAGAGGGAAGAGGACCCTGCTCTCCCTGCAGCGGGGGTGAGGGTGGGGGGCTCCCTGGACGTCCCCCCACCCCAGCCTGGCATCCCATCTTTCTAGACGTAGTGTTAGAGCACCCTGAGCTGGGAGCTGGGGAACTCAGAGAACAAGCTGGAGGAGAGGGAGACAGACAGGAATCCGGGAGCCCCACGAGAGCCTGCTTTGTTACCTTGGAAAGAACTCAGAAGCTGCCTGGGGGCGGGAGCTCTTCCAAGGTGGGGGAGAACCGAGAGGCGTCCAGAAGCCGCCTTTCCTGGGAGGGCTGAAGCCTAGGGGAGTCCCACATGGGGTGTGGGTGGTGGAGACAGCAGTGGGGCCGGGGTGGCATGAGGAAGGGGGACTGGGAGAGTCACAGGTGGCGATGCCCTGTGCTCCTTGTGGCTCTGGGTCGGGGCACAGAGGAGCTAGAATCCCAGCCATCGCCCAAACTGCTCCCAGCTTGGCTGTGGGCTCTCCGGAGGAGTCTGTCTGGAGCTGGTGACAGAGGGTGAGAGAGAAGCCGTTTTCTTGGCCACCTCCGTCCCCACCTCCCCACCCAAGGTCAAGGGGAGTCAAGGCTCAGGGACTCGGGAAATGCTGCTTGGTGCCCTCTGGTGGGCCTAGAAGATGCCCTCTCAGAAGCACCTGGAATGGGGGTTGGGGGAGGGACGGGGAGGAGCCTTCTGCCAAGCCTGGAGCCCCTCCCCAGGGCTGCCCCTCAGGGTGCCGGGGGCAGGCGGGGCTGCTGTGAGTGGCCAGGAAGAGAGTGCAGGGTCTCGGGGTGGTGCCCAGGCCCTCTGGGGCGTGTGTGCCTGGAGCTTGAGAATCTGGTGCCAGACAGGCTCAGCATCAAGCCCCAGGATGTGCTCCTCCCTCTTCCTCTTCCTCCCCCGACTGCAGCCTCAGAATTGGTCCCCACTCTGTGTCGCCCTACCCTGTCACCCACTGGCGTCCCCTCCCTCTGGCTCAGCCCTAATGGTGGAGGCGGGAAGGGGACAGGGAGGTAGCTAGACTCCCCACCCTGTCTCCAGCCCAGCCCAGGTCCTGCAGTCTGAACAAAAAGTTTACCCTGAAGGGTGGACAAGAGTTTCCAAAGCCAGTCGGTGGGGCCGAGGGGAAATACTGATCCAAGAGGCAACCTGACAGTGTGGGCAGGGCCTGAGGTTCGCAGCCTGGGGAAGCAGGCCCCTACTGCTCGGCCAGACCCTTTCCCATGGGCCCAGCCCACGGACCCACATCCCGATGGGCCCAGCACCCCAGTTCCTGGGTGGCGCGGGGATCTGCTGAGTGAATCCTCAGGGCGTGAGACAGAAGGATGGACGGGCTCCCGGCTCAGGCCAACCTGAGCCCTCCGGTCCGCAGGGGTTCCTGACATGGCGTGTCAGACCCCATCACACCATACGGGCACAGACGCAAGCAAGCTTTCCGTCTCTCTCTTTCTCTCTCTCTCTCTCTCTCTCACACACACACACACACACACAGCTGGACCCAGAACACAGACTCGCACGGCCACAGTGTAGCTCGGGGGTCTTCCCACATGCCAGTCTCATCCCCAGCTCAGAGCCCCCAGTCCCCCAGAAAGGAGAAAGACACAAGCAGACAGACTGACTGCTACCTCCGCCTGAACCCATCCAAAAAGCCCCCCTCCCCCAGCACCATGCCCCCCCCCAGGCCTTCCCACCATCCGCCAAGGCCTTTTGCCCCCCACATCCCCCCCACATACCACCTAGGAGACAATTAAAACCAAATCATCATAAACACTCATTATATAACCAGTCCCAACCTGCTGAGGATTCCTTTTACCCCCCAGAGTCCCAGCTCCAGCCCCTGGCCTGGCTTCATGCAGCCAAGCCTTGAGTACCCACGGAGGGGCTGGCCCAGGAGGGGGCCCACTACCACCTCGGCCTCCAGGAAAGTTCCCGCTGCCTGGGATTCCCCCATTCTATCCCCCTACCGCTCCTCTCCCTGGGCAAGTACTCCCGGCTCAGCCCTCTGGACACTGACACCAGCGCTGGTCCAGCTGGCCACAAAGCCGCAGCAATGGAGGGGCCGCGGGACAGACAGACACACACTGGGCCCCCCCAGCCGGCAGCCCGACTTGTTGAATAAATTTCTGCAGCGCTGGCTCAGCCGGCTTCAGCATTGGCACCGAGAGAACTTTCGTGGCCTTGGAGAAGGGACCGGTCAAAGTTTCCCGTCCTTCCGCCCCCCAAGGCACCTGCCCAAAAGCACGGGATGGGGGCCCAACCCGATGGGCACGCGGGTGGGGGGGCGGGGGGACTGGTCCCCAGAAATAAACAAATAAACGCCTCGGTAAAGAAAGCACCCGACGCGCTAAGAAACTGGCCTCGGAGCGGAGCCGTCCCTTCCTCCCCCCACCCCCACCTACCTTGGCATGGACTTGGCAGGGCAGCAGGGGGTCGTCCGGGTCAGAGCCGCGGGGACGCCGCGTGCCCCCCGAAGCCGGAAATCGAGGGGACCCCCGGCCCCGCCAGCCGCACCCCCACCCCCCGCCAATTCAGGATCAGCTGAGCCCCTGGGGCGCGCGGGGCGGCGGGCGGTGGGCGGCGGGCCCCGGGGCCCGGGCCATGGCGGGAGGAGACGGCGGGCGGCCGGAGGGTCGGCAAGGCTGGGGCGGGCGGCGAGGAGCCGGCGGCGCGGACGAGCCGCGGACCGCGCCGGAGTTGGAGCGCGCGGCGGGCGGCGGGCGGGCGGGAGCGCGGCGCTCCGGGGCCGGAGCCGGGGCCGGGGGCGGGGGCGCTGCGGGTACCGAGCGGCCGGCAAGTGGCCGGGAGGACTGCGCGGCGGCGGCGCGGGGTTGGGGCTGGTCCCTCGCCGGGTTCGGCTCTGCTGGCGCCTCCGGCCGCGGGCTCGAGGCGCGGGGTCTGCGCGCGGCGGGGGCTGCGGAGGAGCCGGAGCGCCCGGCGGTGCGGGGACGTGCGGCGGCGGCGAGACCGAGCCGCGCCGCGTGCGAGGCAAAGCCGTCCTTATACTGACACCAAATGTCTTCGGGGAAAGCTGCAGGCGCGGGACGCTGGAGGGGGGGAGGCGTGGAGGCGACAGACAGACTCACGGCGGCGGCTGGTGAGCCCCCACTCCTCCCTAGAGGGCAGGAAGCCCCAAGCCTGGGGGCCACCCGGTTATCATTCAGGGTCGCGACCGGGGGAGGGTCCTATCGAGTGGGCTGCGTCATGCGTAAAAAGGGAGAGGAACCACCCCCATTACTGACCGACCACCCTCGTGTCCCAGGTCCCTCCTTGGCCACGTAGCACTTTGGATTCTCACTGAGATACTGTGAGACTGGGGGAAGGGGGTTCCCCACTGCCCAAGAAAGGCGCTGCCGAGCTGAGGCCACAGCTAGTAAATGGTGGAGCAGGCTGCGACTGGACTCCAAATCGGCTCATCTGCCCAGGCAGCTTCCTTCCTCCTAATATGCATCCGTGCTTCTTCCCAATCTTCAGGGCTTGGCTAAAAGGTCACCTCCTCCAGGAAGCCTTCCAAGAGGTTTCCCAAGTAGAACAGAGGCTTTTTTCTCCAGCTTCAAATGTCCATAGCCCCTCCACCTCCCCTGGGCAGCCTGGGCCATAGGAGCCTGAAGCATATAAGAGACACTCAGCACTCTCTCCATTCCCACCTCATCTCCTTGGAAAATTGGGGGGTAAGGGGGTCCTGCATGGGGCTGGTGCTGGGCAGGGGTTGATACTGACGATACAGAGGCCTGCCCTGGGGCCACTTGGCCTGGCAGATGGGCAGAGCTGTGGAGGAAGGGGCACTCAGCTTTGATCCCAGCTCGTGGCTTCCTGACTGAGGAAGCCCCTTCAAGTGTCTGAGCCTCAGTTTCCTCATCTTCTGTGAAATGGAGAGAAAAGTTCACACTTCGCAGAATGAGAACAGTCTATAAAGGGCTTGGCACTATTCCTGGCACCTAGTAGGTGCTCAGCAAATATTCAACACTTCCTACCCTTTAATCTGTCCAGGGAGACGAGACAAACCTTTGACACCAGACCACAGCAAAAGGTGTTACAGGCACACCTAGGCTAGGAGGTGTCTCATAATATGGAGTAAGCAGGCCAGAGGGTGTCCATTGTGGGGCGGACTTATTTCAAAATGGAGTGGGCTTCAGATGGGGAGTCTTCAAGGGACAACTGCCCTAAAGGCACGAGGCTCACACGGAGCCTGGGACGCTCCTTTGACTGAGATAAGAGGAGAGGTGGTGGGTGGAGAAATGGCTTCCAGGAGGAAGAAAGGACACAGCAAAGGCACGGAGGTAAGAAATAAGGTGGCAGGGGCAGACACGCCAGGCCCTGACCCACTGAGTGCCCAGTGGAAAGCTCCAGGCCCGGGAGAGTGACAGCAGACAGCAATTGGACAGCAAGTCAGGGAGAAGCTAACAAACATTGCTCACTTTCTCTCCATTGTCCTCTGGCAACATTTTCATAAAGCGCAAAAGACTGGACAGGACCTTGAGAAGCTGCCAGACAGTGAATTCCCAGGACTGGGTCTCTTCAGCTCCCACCTTCCAAAGGGGCCACGCAGCCCCTGTCTGCCTACCTGGGGTGACAGTGAGCTCCCCACTTCCCCCGGCAGCCGCTTTGTTCCCTGAGCACCCCGATCGTTCAGAGTTCTCTTTCAAATTGAAGGAGAAATTTGCTTCCCTCCATGATTCTAGTGCGTTCCCCTGTCCTGGAGGGACTAACAGCCCCCAACACCCTGCAGCCACTCTTAAGCTTCCACTCGGGCAAGAAGTTCTGCTTTATGTCCACCCACAATATTTGACGCCTTCATTGTCCATTCCTAGGTTCTTTTGCCCACATACATAGGGCTGGGTGCAGGGAAGCTACAGACGGACCAAAGGTCATAGAAGAAGTGGGGATGAGGGGAGCGCATTGCCACTCCTGGTCTCGGCCAGAGGCAAGGCTGCAACAGTCCCTCCCAGAGGCCCAACTGGAGGCAGGAGCTTCATTTATTCATTATTGCTATTTATACTGTGTCTGGTATTTGCAGAAGACTGCAGCAGCGCACACACTCATTACCCCTGCTTCGCCCTGGGAGCGGGGGCCTGCCAGGACAGCAGGTGGACCGCAGCCTGGAGTCCCTTCAAGCACCCACCTGAGCTAACAGCTGGGCCAGGTGCCCTGTCCCCTCCCCCAGGGACTAAAGACCAACCAGGGCCTCCCTCCCTACTCCCAGAGCAGCTCAGGCTCCCTTCGGTCTCCAGGAGAACTTTCCAGCAACTGAAGTGGCTAAAAGGGTCGGAAGAATCTATGAAGGGAGATAAACAAGCTGGGGTGTAAGAAAACTGGAGAAGAATTCCTGTTCCAGGACATGAGATGAGGTCCCTTCCAGGAGCAAAGATCTTAAATACACAGAGACAAAGATGCCAATATCCTCGAAATCCACACTGATTTATTTCTCAAACACAAAGCATTTATCTGCGCCAGGCCCTGGTTTAAGCCCTCGACAAATATGAACACATTTAATCCTTTCCACAATCTTGTAAATCATCACTCCTCTTTTATTGGTGAGGGTTTGGCACAGAGAAGTCGGGTAAGTTGCTCAGGATCACACAGCTTTTCAATGGCAGAATGGGGGTTTGAAGTGAGGGCATCTGGCTTCAGCATCTGTGCTCCAAACTTGAATTCTGAATTCTAAGTTTCAAAAATTCTAAGAGTGAAAGTGTCCAGGATTCCACACTGGCAGAGTGGCCCAACCTCTCAGAGTAGAAAGGGACCCAGCCGGTGATAACCTCACGTGAGTCACCTTATATCCACTCAGAGCACATTCCCCCTGGGCTACGGGAAGGGACTTCTCTCCATGCCCAGCAGCAACCTAAACACCCAAGGACCGGGCCTGGGAGCAGCCCCTGTGGAGAGAAAACCCATGGCAGAAAATGAACTTCAGGGGCGCCTGGGTGGCTCAGTGGGTTAAAGCCTCTGCCTTCGGCTCAGGTCATGATCCCAGGGTCCTGGGATCGAGCCCCACATCGGGCTCTCTGCTCAGCAGGGAGCCTGCTTCCCTCTCTCTCTCTGCCTGCCTCTCTGCCTGCTTGTGATCTCTGTCTGTCAAATACATAAATAAAATCTTTTAAAAAAAAGAAAGAAAGAAAGAAAGAAAATGAACTTCAACGTTCCGAAAGCCTTTATTAAGCATCTACTGGGTGCTGGGCCTGTGCCAGAACCAGAGGACAATTATGTGTTGAAAGGTCCCAAAAACACCGACTGTGGGTGAAAGAGGAAGGGAATTTGGATGCAGAAGGATGGGTTCCAGGAGCCCAAGAGCCCAGTGGAGGAGTGGTAGCTGAATTGGGGGAGGGAGAATAAGGGAAGTTCAGAGGGAAAGGGAGAGGGAAGGGAAAAAGGAGGAGGGACTGCAACATGGAGGAGGCGGGGTCATTGAGGGGAGGGGACAGACAGAAAGAGTTGGAAGACTCTGGGGTGAGCAGCTTGCAGGGCTGGAGGGCTGGTTCCCCTCCCCCTGCCAGTCCCCTGAAAATTCAACAACACACGCACACAGGTTTAGTGCAAGTGGGTGTCTAGTGCGGATGTCGAGATCCGAACCGATGTGGGTGATCAGCCCTGGGGACTAACCAGTGCATCCCCCAACTAGACCAAGCTGCCCAGAGCAAAGTCAAAGCCAGAGAGACCCAGAAGGACATTAGCCTCCCCCCAGGGTGGCTGTGGTCCTAGGAAGCCTGCCCAGGCAGGAAAGGGGAGGTCAGGGTGTCTTACCCAGGGAAGAAGCTGGGGAGCCTCCCTCCCCACAGACAGGTGCCTACTTACTCCACTAGCCCACTGACTCCTGGCAACAGTTCTGGGTGAGAGGTAACGCGAAGCTCATTTTAGAGATGGGAAAACCAGAACCCCCGAGAAATTAAGTAAATTATCCAGGGTCGCTCAGCTAATGAGTGGCAGATGCAGGATCCCATGTCCGAGTGTGTGAGAGAGAGAGAGACGGAGACAGAGACACGAGATCCTTCTCCCATCTGCCCAGGAAGGAGGCTGGAGACAGGGAAAAGGGACAGATCGCAGGATCCTCAGGTTCTTGGCGGATGAAAGGTCCCTGACTCTCAGCCAAAGAAGGCCTCTGATGCCCTAGAAACTTCTGGATGGGGCTTGAAGCATCCAGTCAGGGTGCATCTGGGAAGGGCTGCTGATACCCCAGCAGTCTACAGCCGGCCAGGGTGGGGATGGCGCAGCAGTGGGCTTATTCCAGCACGAATGTCAGACAGAAGACCTGCAGCAGGGAACTGCCCAAGCCCCCACCCCAGACAGAGACCCCAGAAGCCCCTGTCACATTTGACTCGTGTTTGACCGGTGGCCCATCATCTCCTTGGTGCCCCACAACATCCACATGCATGAGCTGGGATCCTGTAGGTGCTCAATATTTGCTGAATGCATTTCTTGAGTGCCTGGGTTCTGAGCCGGCATTTCCAGGCCCATTCCACTGATGAGGAACTTGAGGGTCATGAGAGGTGCCACAGTACGCCTTCAGTCACCCCGGGTGATTGCTCAGTGACTTTTACTGACCACGTACTATGTGCAAGGTGTCGGATATACAGCAATGACAAAACCCAGCCCAGTGGGGAGCAGCCATGTTTAGACAACCCAGGTTAAGTGGAATAGAAGAGGAAACCATTGTTTCTGGTGTGGGAGGGTCGCAGAAGACTTCACACACCAGCGCGAAGGCTTGGAAGTAGGGTGGGGGTGGGCAGGTAAGAGTTTTTCTGCCAAAGCATCACAGGAAGGTCATTCCAGGCAGGGGGGACAGCAGGAGCAAAGGCCCGGTGGCATGAAGGAGCAAGGCTTGTTGTGGGAACCAGAGGAAGTCCCATGTGGCCAGGCCAAGTGTCCGAATGAGGGAAGTGTGGGCGGGGAGTAGCAAGGTCAGGTTTGTTGAGCTGACTGCAGTCTGCAAAATGAGGCCTGCACTAGCCTGGGCCATATTGCTGACAGGAGGGAGGAGACGGGTTTGAGGCATGTTTCAGAGGGGCAGAGGACCAGGACTTGGACCCCCAAGGAGGAGGGAGGGCCCCGGGTGGATGGTGGCATCTGCTGGTTCCCCAAGCCTGGCTCCCAGAAAATTCACCAGCTTGGAAAGGCAAGCGCTGTGGTGGGGTGAACTGGGCACACAGAGACAGCGAATCAGGGAGGCGTGGAAGCGTGAGACAGAACAGGGGACAGGAGAAGTGAAGGGAGCCG
Source organism: Mustela nivalis (assembly GCF_964662115.1). Taxonomy (NCBI): domain Eukaryota; kingdom Metazoa; phylum Chordata; class Mammalia; order Carnivora; family Mustelidae; genus Mustela; species Mustela nivalis. The sequence continues at coordinate 8,422,293 of NC_139026.1, forward strand.
AGCTCTGGCACAGTGGGGTGGTGGAGCCCAAGGGGCAAGAGACGGGAAGCAGGGAGCGCAGTCAGCTGTCCGCATCCCTGCCCGCTGCTTTCTTCCCTCTGCCTCGGTGGTGTCTTTCTCCTTCTTCAGTTCGCCCAGGCCGCTCCCTTCCTCCCAGGCTCTTTCTCTCCCTTCTCCTTTCTCTGACTCTCTCCATCCTTCTTTCTCCATCCTCCTCCTCTCTCTCACTTCCCCCTCTCTGCAACTCCCTGTCTGTCTGTCTGGATCCCTGTCCTCAGGCTCTGTGCGTGTGTGTCTCTCACGCATGTGCGCGTGCTCACACCCTCTCTCTCAGCTGCTCCCGCTGCTTGGACAAAGAATAATAGAACAGGCAACTCTTCCTTTTATCTTCGGCTGGACAAAGGCTGGCACCCCAGCAGCCCAGCCTCAGGGAGCCACCTTCATTCAATGTCACCATCAAGGAGAGGTGAGTGTGGGTTTGTGCGGGCGTGAGCTGGCTCTGGGGCTGGAGAAGCTGGCCCAGGTTGGCCTTGGCCCCTGCCCTGCAACTTTCTGACCCCTGGTGGCTCAGGATGGCCATCTTAGGGAGCACACTGGCTGGGCCCAGAGGCAGGTGAGCAGCCCCTCAGCCTCCCAGATTGCCGGAAATCCCACCATCAGGGCTGCTGTCCTTTTCAGATTTTGATCTTTGTTGAAACTGGAATTCCCTCCCAAACACCCCGTACCCCCAGGAAGGATCACAGAGCTAAGAATCATGGAGCTAGTTCTCCAGCTGTGAGGCCTGCTCTGTGCCAATGCCAAGTCTGAGTTTTAAAGAATAATCCTTAGCAGTCCTCTGTTTGGCAGTGGTCTTGGGATGGGGGAGGGGAGGTGGGGTAGAGCCATAATCAAATGTCTCCACCTAGAAAGCCTCCCATCCTCCAGCCCAGCGGAGACATCTCCTCTGGGATCACAGCAGGTCAAGTCAGGGGTCCCTCACGCCACGCCCCTGCCCAGTCTTGATCGCCTGTCTCTCTGCTCTGCCCTTGCCAAGTTTGGAGCCCTGGAAAGAGTGGGGGCATAGTGTAGGTACCAGAGGTCTGCTGAGTGAAGGAAAGGACAAACAAACGAATGAATAAATGAATGAATGATTATCATACAGGAGGATGTGGCAGGACATCTCTTTCAACAGCTCCTTTTTTTTTTTATTAACAGCTCCTTTTTTAAAAAAAGATTTTATTTATTTATTTATTTATTTATTTATTTATTTATTTATTGGTGGAGACCGCATGTGTGTGCGAGCTGGAGGATGGGCAGAGGGAGAGAGAATCCCAAGCAGATGCTGCTCTGAGTGTGAGGAGCCTGGCACGGGGCTCCATCTCACACCCCGAGATCATGACCTGAGCCAAAATCTAGAGTCAGACCACTGAGCCACCCAGGCGCCCCTTCAGCAGTTCCTTCTGAGCCCCAACCGTGTGTCTGGGGGCACAGCTGTGAATAAAATGAAGTCCTTGCCCGCATGGAGCTTATATAGGAGAAAGTGAGTCAGAAAATACAGAAGGTAAATACACGAACTGTACAGGACATCGGTTGATGATCAGCCTATAGAGAAAAATAAAGCAAGGGAGGTTGGTGGGGAATGAGGATGATGGGGTCATTTGAGGCGGTGACAGATCACCCTGGCTGCCTGGTAGAGACTGCCCTGGGGGGGGGGGGCAACGTTCATCAGTCCCCACCCATCCCGGGGCCAAAGGAGTGAAGCTTTCTCAGCCTACTCCTTGCTCCCTAAAGCAAAGTCTGAGCGAAGCGACCCAGCTGGAGGCTCAGATGCTTCTCCATTCTGGGTGAGCAGAGCCGGGCTCTTAGCCCTTAGCGCACCCCTACTGTCCGCCCCTCATCCTTCCTCTCCTACACCATCCCTATGGCACACACGCTCACGTACATGCACTGTTCCCTTTTGTAAATTTTTTCCAGGAATCCCCTGCTACACCCAGGAACAGGGACCGTGGTGAGGGTATTAGAGAGGCCCAAGGAGGAGGCAGATGCACACCTTGACAGATACCTGGGGAGGTTTCCTGCAGAGAGCAGCTTTGAAGATGTGTCTCGAAGGTGGGAGTGGACATCCACTGACTAAAATGGGGGGACACTTCCAGTGGGGGCATCCAGCCTCCAGTTCTGCCTGAATGTCTGGAGAGGCAGCATGAGCCTCTCTGAGGCAGAAAAGCATACACCTACCACAGAGGCCTTGGGTATCCCAGGGACCAGCCTGTCTTCCCCATCGTCCTTCTGCACCTCTACACCCATGAATGCCCTTGCTACCTGCCCCCAGCCTGGAGAGGTAAGCAGGCTCATCACATTCCTCTGGCAGACACAGAAGCAAGACACAGAGAGGCCAAGAGACTGGCCCAAGGTCACACAGCAGAAAGTGGCAGGGCCCCAAAGCTAAGCCTGGGTCCATGGATAGCTTACAGCCTGAGGCTGCCTCGCTCTCAGTCTGTAAGGGCCAGAGATCCTCCAGCACCACAAACCCCCAGAGGAAACTGGGGGAGGGGTTCTCCACTGCTTAACCCCCAGCATTTACTTCTGGGACACAGCTGCCCTTCCCTCAAAAGGGAAGAAACACACAGAGACACTGACACACAATTCTCACACTCCCATGTGTGCACTAACACACACACACACTGACACATTCACACAGACTCACAAACACCACAGACACCCTCACACGTACACCCAAACAGATATAATTTTTGCTAAATACACCCTCTCACCAAGACACAAATTCACACAGACACATGCACACCCCCTCTCAAGTACACACAGACACATGCATGTTATTATTACTCGGTTCAAACAAAGACAAATGCAAGAGCAAAAATACCCTTTCCCAAATGCACTCAGCAAGAGGGAAAGACATATTGAAGTATGAGAGAGAGGAAAAAAAAAAAGGGAAGACTAAAAATGGGGGGGGGGGTCAAGGAAAAGAGAGAGAGCATGCAAGGGGAAGGGCAGATCAGGGAGGGATGGAGTTGAAAGCATCCAGGAGGAGAGATTTAGGGAGAAAGGTGGGAGGGGAGAGGTGGGGAGAAGAGACTAGGAGATAAGGAGGCAGTAAGGGGATGCTGTGAGGAAGGGGAGGGAGAGGGGAGTGGGGAGAGAAGAGGGGGAGGGGGAGAGGGGAGGGGAAAGGGGAGAGGGGAGGGAGCCTGTGATTGGAGCCTAAGTTTAGCTGCAGCAGCACTGATGACTCACGCTTGGGGGGGAGCATTGAGTCCGCTCCAGGTTTCTGTTTATATACCTCGATGAGCTAAATATACAGGCTAAGGGGTTCTTCTGTTCTAGTCCAGCAGCTCCTCTGCATTCTCCCTCCACCCTCGCCTCCCCTCCCCAGCACACACACAAACACCCTTGGAGCCCCTGTCTCTCCCTCTGTCCAGCCCACTGGGCCCTGTCTGTGTCCTCTTGCAGCAGTCAGCACACATCCTGCCCTTGCCTCAGCTCTCTCCACCAGGGCAGTGGCTGCCGAGAGCTGACCATGGGGTTTGGCTCCAAGCTCAGAAATGACATGGTCTCAACACCCCCTTTCTGAAGCCAGGAGATTAGGTGGGATCGGTGGGAACACTTGCCCAAGGTGACACAGCAGATAAGTAGATAAGCCACAGCAGATCTTCCTGGGACTGCCAGGCAAGGAACTCCCCCAGTAGCCAGGGGTGAGGGCCTAGGGTGGTGGGGCTGAGTGCCCAGGGGCAGGCAGGGGACTGGAGATGAGAGCGTGAGGCTGGGAGGGAGACAGAACACAGCCAAGGCCTGCTGAGCAAGGAAGAAATGGAACTGGGTGTTTGTGCTGGGGGAAGATGGGGAATGGGATAGTCAAGAGTCTTGGGAACAAAGGAGAGAGTTCCTTTGGAAAAATAACCTCTGGCCCTGGAGAGAGCTACTGTGACAACATCAGCTCCCAAACCAGGCTCCCTGCACCCCACCTCCTGAGTCAGTAGCATTAGAGGCCGCCTAGCCCTGAAGCCTGAAGAGTCAAGTCACCTCCTACTAAGCAGATCCTGTGTCGCTGTCCGCGGTGCTGAACCTCCCATCGCCTCTCCCCAGACTGGAGAGTGTAGGCTCCCACCCAGTCCTCTCCCAGCAGTCCAGTAGGGTTGGAGGGGGAGGTGGTGGGGGATAGGATAGGGGAGAAGGAGACTAAGGAGAGGGACTGTAATAGAGGTGGCCCTAGCCAGAGGTTTTCAGAGAGAGAGCGCGCACAATTTCTTCTTTGACGTCATTCTCAAATAACCGCAGTGACCAAGAACACTGGGAGTGAAGATGGCTGACAAATCGAGGAACCAAAGCGGAGTGAGATGTCTGCAAAGCTGGGCAAGTGTTGACACGCACAAACAAATCCAGGCCAGAGGGCGGAAACGGGGCAGGCTGGGAGTAACATCTCAGCAGAGTTGAACCAAAGCACTTCTAGTTTTCCTGTGTTTTTATGACCCATCTTGGTGAAAAGGCTGTGAGTTTTCACACTGTCAGAACAAACAGCCGTGACTCGTTTCCCAGGGTACGTAGCTGTTTCATGGACTCCTCACAGCTTCATCACATTTCTGACAATTTCAAAATCTTTGTTTTCCTCTGGGAATGTAGAAGAGCTCTAACCCTCTCTTTCCCCATCACATGCCGGGCTCAGGAGCCTAGTTCCCTGGCACACACCTGCCCTTCAATGCTTCAGTTAATCTATGAGCAAGGAGTGTGTCATAGGGAGTGTGTTCAAAGGGAGGGGTCTCCAATTTCTTAAGTAGAAACTTACTACCTAAGGCAACCTTAAAGACAATTTAATACCATCTTCCCTTCCCATTTGCCTCATTGTACAGATGAGAAAATTGAGGCTGCAAAATGAGACAATGTGGGGAGGGATCTGTGCTAGGTTATCTGAAGATATCATGGGCATCCTGAGGCTGCCTGAGACTGTGGGGAGCTCCTTCTGAGTGGGAACATGCAGGGAAGAGGCTAGCTCTCTCACCCAGGCCTCCAGGCCCCAGCTTGGCCACACACATCCCTCAGGAGAGAATCTTTGGGCCCTGGCAGAAAGATGGCCCCACCTCCCCTTCTCCACCACTCCACCTGCCAGAGGCTCCCAGCCTTCGAATAATGAACGATTCCTAATTTAATTACATCTTTAATTCATTTGGGTCTCTGAGGAGCTTTGAGCTGGAGTCTGAGGAAATGCTCAGTAGTTCCCAAGAGGGAGAGAGGATTTCCTTTCCTGTTTTGGAGAAGGAAGAAGGAGAAGCCATGGTCCCATTTTCCTTTGAAACGAAGTGTGCCTCCTACTTCCCCTGCATGGAATCCCTCCACCAGACTTGGGCTTTGGGACAAGCAGGGTGCTAAGCAGAGGTCCGGGAGGCAGCTGGAGGAGGGACCAAGGTGCAGAGGGGAAAGCCCCGTCCTGGAATTTTAAAAGTCAGTTCTCATCCACATAGACAAGGAATTGGTTGTAGATTGCCATGCAATGCATTGGACCACCATAATTACTGTGATCACTTTTTGAGGGTTTTGTCAGACACTTTATCTGACTTAACTTTAACCTCACAGTTTTACCATCTTTTTTTTTTTTTGCAAAAGAGGAAGCAAGGGCTCAAAGGAAAGGAAGTAACTTGCCCAAGGCCACAAGGTAGGTAAAAGCCATAACCAGGACTCAACAGTGGTCTTCCTAGCTTCCTGGCTTGTAGTACCTGCCTACAAGCCCAATTCCCACAGGGGTCTCTAACACACACACATACACACACACATCTCTGACAAGGAATCCCATGGGGTGTCTAATCCAAGATGCTGACACTCCAGGATAAACCTCCTGGAAATGCTTAGAAAATCTTGTACTCATGTGCAGATTCCCTCAATGAATAATAATCATAATAATCGTAGCAAACACAGAATCTTTATTATGTGCTAGGCGCTATTCTAAGCACTTCCACATATTAACTCATTTAACTTTTCCAAAAGCTTTAGACCATTTTCCTGATGGGGAGACTGAAGCACTGAGAGGCAAGTAACCTGCTAAAGGTCCCGTAGCTAGAAAGTGGTAGGTTCTCAAAATCCTGCAAACTAAGGCTTATAACCCTGATTCTAAAGATCAGGAAACAGATCAAAAAGGTGGGCACCTGGGTGGCTCAGTGGGTTGGGCCGCTGCCTTCGGCTCAGGTCATGATCTCGGGGTCCTGGGATCGAGTCCCACATCAGGCTCTCTGCTCGGCAGAAAGCCTGCTTCCTCATCTCTCTCTCTCCCTGCCTGCCTCTCTGCCTACTTGTGATCTCTCTCTGTCAAATAAATAAATAAAATCTTTAAAAAAAAAGGGGGGGGCACTCCCCTTCAAGACACATAGGAAAGGACCAGGCTTGAACTCACAGCCAGTTCTGACCCCCAAGTCCCAGCCTCTCTACTGCACTGAGTTGGTGGGTATTTCATTTTCCACATTTCTCAAATGGGTCTGACACCTGTGTCACGGATCAAGTGTGAGGACCAGATGTTAACTGGAAAACTGCTCTGTAAATGCCATGGGCACCAAAAACATGATAGCTACATTCATCAAGCACTCAGAATGTGTTCATTTAACCCTCACAATAACCTACAGGATTGGCGTTATCATTAAGCACAACAATATGATAAGGAAACTAAGGCACAGAGAGTTTAAGTAATTTGTCCAAGGTCATATAGCCCATAGGTGGGGGAGCCAGGATTTGAATCCTGGCAGCTAGCTCCAGAGTCATGCCCTTTTTTTTAAAGATTTTATTTATTTGTCAGAGAGAGAGGGAGAGAGGGAGGTCTGAGGCAGAAGGAGTGATCCTGGGAGCAGACCTATGGTGGGGTCACAGCATAGCCCACCCCCCCTCCAGGACTGTCTGTACAGAAGCCATGGGGCTCCAAGCACCACTACTTTGTATGGGGCAGAAGGGGTGTTACCAACTCAAAGGCAGGCAGATGAGGCAGCAGGTGCTGCAAAGGCCATGTGGACCAACACCTGGTCCCTCTATTTGGGTCTGTTCTATTTGGGTCTGCTCCCCAAATGCGCCTCCCAGCAACTCCTGCCCCAAGGAGATATCTCAAGGAGGCAAGCCTGGTGGCAGAGAGGAGGTGGTGTTGGGAGGGGCTGGTAATCTGAGCTGGGAGCATGGTCCTGGGGTGGAGAGATGGGAGAATCTGGAGTGCAATTTTTTTTTTAAGATTTTATTTATTTACTTGAGGTAAAGCAAGTGAGAGAGTGTGCACAACCAGGGGGGAGAGGTAGAGGGAAGCAGACTCTAGTCTGAGGCGGGAACCCAATGCGGGGCTCCATCCCAGGTGCTTAACCAACTGAGCCACCCAGGTACCCCTGGAGGGTGATTTAGAAATTCAAATCTACAGGATAGGGTGCCTGGGTAGCTCAATCTTTGGGAGTCTGCCTTGGCTCAGGTCATGATCTCAGCGGCTGGCTCCCTGCTCAGCACAGAGCCTGCTTCTCCCTCTCCCAACTCCCACCCCCCACCCCGCCCCATGCTTGTTTCCCTCTCTGGCTATCTCTCTCTGTCAAATAAATAAATAATATCTTTAAATCAATCAATCAATCAATCTACGGGACAAATGACTCCTCCCATGTGGGGTGAAGAAAAAGGGGAGAATGGCTCCCCAGTTTCTGGCTGGGTTGAGCCAGGGCCACTCTAGGACTCCCTCTTGGAGCAAGGCTGCCAAGGTGCACTGTCCTCAGACCAAGTGGTGCCTCCCCTCAGGGCAATTCCAGAGACATGAACTTGAGCACGGAAGCTGGCAGACACTGTGGGCGCCAGGGGTAGCCTTCACCCCAGCTTCAGAGAGAACTTCCCGATCTGAGGGCTATCCTGCCAGGGAACAGGCTTCCCACTAGAGAGTGAGCTCCCTGTGATGGTTACAGCCACACAACCAACCTCCCAACCAAGCCTTTCTGCCCCTCTTCCGGTCCTGGTGTCTGTGGCCACCTTGCAGCTGCTTCCCGACGTGCCCCTCCAGGCTCTACCCCCCTCACACACCCTGCGCCCTGTTCCCCTGCTTTGTGCCTCGAACCTCACTCAGGCTGAATTCCCTGAAGATCCCTGGCACCTCACAGGGGGTCAATAATTTTTTTGTCTAGACAAATGGCTTGAAATTCATTCATTCATTCATTCATTCATTCATTCATTCAACAAACATCTGTCATGCATCTACTATGTGCCAGAAACCATTGGAGGTTCTGCAGCTATAGTGAGAACAAGACATAGAGAAGGTCTGCAGTCCCTATACTGTGACTGAGAAGATAGACAGCAAACAAGAATAAGACATAAGGGATGCCTGCCTGCTCAGTAGGTCTGGGCATCTGCCTTCAGCCCTGGTCATGATGCCAGGGTTCTGGGATCCTGGGATTGAGTCCTTCATAGGGCTCAGTTGCTAGCTGAGGGGTCTGCCCCTACCTCTACTCCCCCCACTCCCCACTCATGCTCTCTCTCTCTAAGCACTGCAGAGAAAAGCAGCATGGAGGGGCAGGGGAGGGGACAATAATTTAAATAGCCACCACCAGATAACAGTTGCATCAGCCCACAGAATCCTCACAACAACCCCTGAAGGTGAGTTATTATCTATTATTGCTATTATCCTTTCCATTTTGCAGATGAGGAAACTGAGGCACAAGCAGGGTGAGTCTCCAGCCCCTGGTCCCAGCCGGCTCTGAAGCAGACCGCGTGGGCCCACAGACTGTGCTGGCCACTGCCATATTAACTGGGGTGTGGTGGGGATGTGTAGCCAAGCAGACATTCAAGGCTCTCCATGCCCTGGGGCAGGACAGCAGTAGTGGGGTATGACCGCTGCAGTCACACAGGATCCCCCCCACATACACACCCCCTGAAAGGCTGCATCCTCGGTTTAATGCTCAGCCTTCACTGTCTTAATAACTTCTGAACAAGGGGCCCCTCATTTTTATTTCACCCCGGGCTCTACAAATATGCAGCCAGTCCTGCCCTGGGAGACCGAAGTCCTCCCACAGACTTCCTCCTCCTTCCCCTCCTCCCCCACCTGCCTGCCCGCTCTCATCACACCAACACAAGAGGCACTGTTGGCCCATCTTCCCACCAGACTACTTGACAGTAGGGATGGAACTATGCTTCTCCGTGTTTCTAAAGACCAGCACGGGGTGAGCGCAGAGTCCTGTTGGCTGGGTTGGACCAGCCGGGATGTGAAGGAAGGAGCTGGCCCCTCTTGAGGGCAATTTCTAACTTTACTTCTCCCTCTGACATCCTGGGATCCCCTCTGGCTGCCTCCTGACTTGGTCCAGGGCTCTTCAACTAGATGTGGCCTCTTAGGACATACCCAGTTAGGGACTCTGAGGTCCATAGAAGTCCCCACACCTGCCCAGCCCCTGTCCCCTGCACCCTCAACTCCACCAGTGTGCAGTGAACACATCCAGACCTTTCCATGCTTTCTCTGGGTTGGCAAAGGAAGCTCAAAGGAAGCTGACTGTAGACTGCCAGCAAGGACATGTGGGAGCGTGATGAAAGCCCCAGTCTCTGACCCCCATTCCTCTCTATGCACCCCCCAAGCTATTTTGGGACCCTCAGGTTTCCTCCTTTCTGGTTGAGGAGGAGCCTGGCTGGACATTTAATACACCCATAGGCCTCAAGATCCTGGCCGGGGAAGTAGAGGATCCAAGACCCAGGCTCCATGGTCCTCTGCAGTCTTTAAGCCTGAACGCTCAGGGGACTGGTGTTCACAATGATGTGGGGGAAAAGGCAAAAGAAAAATTAGATTTCCTAACTACATTACATCCCACTCACTGATAAGTCCTTGAAACAGGCAGAGTGACCTTCCTCTAGGAACTCAGCTGCCTCAATGTTAAAACTTTACTAAGAGCAGAAGGCGATCCTACCCTGACCTCCAGGATCCTATAAGTCTACTTTAACATGTAAAAATTCCTTTGGAAAATTCCTTTGTCTCTGCTCCCCAAGATACATGTCGGCAATCATCCCCCAAGCCTAACATCCACTAATCTACGTCTGAAGGGTCTCATGACTGAGGTTTCATTAGATGGTAATAAATGACCTTTTCCTAACAACAGCTCGCCCCTCAAGGTCCTGGAAACCTTGCTTCCAAAATTCCTTAGAGACGTCCACTATCTCTAACCTCCTCCCAACTTGAGAGTATATAATGGGCCATGCCTCATGACCTCAGTGCAGCTCTTTCTGCCCACGGGTCCTGTCCCCAGGCTTTTATAAAACCACCTTTTTGCATCAAAGACATCTCGGGAATTCTTTTGTGGCCATTGGCTCCGAACCCCAACATCCTTCCTACATCAACAAGGGATGTCCCAGGTCATCCCAGAGCCCCAGCCCATCCTCCTGGGATGTCCTGGGGGACTCTCAGGAGGGGAACTGGGAGGTGTTTCCGTCAGGGTACCATAAACCATGCTGCCATGACAAATAGATCCCAACATCTCAGAGCTTCATCAGAACAAGAGTTTATCGCTTATATGCGCCATCGTCCAACTGCATGGTGGCCTGCCGTCCGCCGTACATTGCACCCGGGTCATGGTAGCAAGAAAAAGGAGCTGGAGATTACAGGGTGAGCTTTCAAGAGACAGACCAGGCCCAGAGTGGCATCCTCCCCCCACCAACATTCCATCAGTGGACACTGTGTTCTGCCCCACCTAATAGCAAAGGAAGTTGCGGTAGAGGGAGGAGAGGTGGTGTAAACACAGAGCAGGAACCTGTCTTGAGCAGTGAGGGAATTAATGCACATTCTCTGGCCTCTTCTGGAAACTGATTCCCCATCTTGTTCAATAACAGGTGTCTCCAAGACCATCCCATTTAGCCCCACCCCTGTTCTTGCTGGGATTGGGCTATCCCCAGCCTGCTGTGAAGAACTCAGAATCAATCATCAGCCCTTCACAGCCACGCCCCGCAGCCCCCACTCTTCCCCTCCTGGCACTTAGCACAAGGCCACAATGACCCAGAGGTTTCAGGACTGAAAGGTTCGCCCAGAACAATCCACGCTCATTCTTTCTGTCATCATTGTTCATTTATAATTTATAATTCCCAGCTCTTTCTAAAGAGGATTTCTTAAAAAGTAAAATAAGAGATCAGACATAATTTAGGGAACACAAGGGAGCTAAATGTATTGGAAAGTTAAAACGAATGTTTATGACCGTTGAATAATATAGTGATGTAAGACAATGATGTAACCGGTAGCATTTATCGCAGCAATACAGTAATCCTACATTTCAGTCCGAGCTTCTTAGCGGCAGAGGCAAAAAGAGAAATCACTTCTTTCTCTGTATAGTCATCCCTTCCCACTTCTTTTATCAACTCTCTTTTCCCTTTCCTTCTTTAACGTCTATTATTTTCAGAATCAATCAGGACAGAAAGATCCATGCACACTCCTCAGTTTTCAGGTGTCCGTATCATTCTAGCATGAAAGGAAGAGCATAAAGTCATATGATGACAGAATTAGCATCAGGGAAGCATCAGCCCTAAGAACCGAGCCTACAGGGCACTTCAAGGCCACTCCCAGGCCATCTTTCTGCTCCTTGAGCCCGGATAGAGCAGATGCTAGAACTCCAGGGTAGGACACATCGTGAGCCACACCAGGAAGGGTCTGGTCCCTTCATCAAGGACCTCTGCAGCTCCCTCTTCCCTGATGTCCTACACACTAACTTTTTAAAAAAGATTTTATTTATTTATTTGCCAGAGACAGCGCGAGAGTGCACAAGCAGGGGGAATGGCAGAGAAAGGAGAACCAGGTTCCCCGCTGAACAGGGAGCCTGATGCAGACCCCCGAACAGGGATCATGACCTGAGCCGAAGGCAGACGCCTGACCGACCAAGCCAACCAGGCACCCCTCCTACACAGTAACTTACAGAGTCCCCAGGATGGCCCAGAAAGAGAAGCCTATAATGTTATACCCAGTCCACCGATGAGGAAACTGAGGCCAAGAAGGGAAAATGATTTGTGCAGTTACCCAGCTCCTCTTCCCTGAAGACCAAGCCTCAAGGTAAGAGACGCCACCGCCAAGCTGTGGGTGAGATGCTGAGTTGACAGGGTGAGCAGGGGGCCCCCAGCTCGGTCAGGAAGGATCTGTTGATGGAGATCAGTTCCCCTCTCCCCACCCCCAGACTCCAGTTGTCATGACAACAGGGCTACCCATCCAGCGTTTGTTGGAAATTTGCATTTTAATGGAGCTGTAATTGGAATTAAAAAGCTGAGGCTTGAAGGGACAGAACCCTGCCCTTCCCCTTGGGAGCCCAAAACCAACCCCCTTGCCCAGCCCTGCCCTGACGCTCTGCTCTCCTGGGGCCTGTTTCCACCACTCCGCCCAGCAGAGAAGGGACTTATTCAAGGTCTCACAGTGAGGCCAACGCCCCAGAGTCTGGGATCCATCCACTCTGCATCTGGGACCTCCTCACCATCGGACCCTGCTACTGCTTGGGAGATCCCCCCTGGCCGGGGAAGGGGCAATGGCTTTCTGAGGACCACTCAAGTCTTCCCCTGAGTCTTCCAAGCTCACCCTTCCTCTTCCTGTAACTTCCTGACGTCTCAGTGGCCTTAGGGACCTGACAGGGCTGGGGGCCCCTTCCTACCTTGCCCCAGAGGGACTGAGATCCAAGTGGGGAAGGATGTGCCAAGGTCACATAGCAACTTAGTGGCAGAGCTGTGTTTGGTGGGTCAGGATCAAGCCTAATATGAAACAGACCTGAACTCTGACCCCCACCCAGACTCTCGCCGTTGGATTTCGGATCTCCATGGAGGATTTCCAGCAGCTTCTTCCTGTGTACCTACTAAGTTCTCAAAATCGGTCATGCCAACAATTTCATCTTCTTAATCATCAAAAAGAATCCACTCTACCTCTGCCTCGGCTCCTGCATCTGGGCAACTGCTTGGAACCCTGAAAACCCTGGGGTCATACACAGAGACCCTCAAGGGGCATGTGCTAAGTGTGTAACGGGAGAGAGCATCGCCCCGCCCCTCCTTCCCCTGGAACCACCTCCCTGCCCAATGCCAGGGTGTAGGCTCAGCAGATGTTTGTTGGGTGAACACAGGATCGAGTGTCCTGCCCAGTGCTGAGCTTTCCACCCAGCCTCTCCCTGCACCCTCCAACAGACCTGGAGGGAGGCACCACCCATACCCCAAAATCCCACAAAGCTCAGAGAGGTGACATAGCCTCCCCAGGCCACATGCTGAGAAGTGCCCAAGGCTGATTCGGAAGGCACACCTGCCAATTCCAGGCTCCTGAGCCCTATCTCAGTAGCCCCAAACTTCCCATGCGCTGATCGCAAGAGCACAGAGGTCCTGTGGCTACATGCCTGCATAGGTCACACACACGGATGCGGGCACGGGTCCCCAGGCACACTGCAGACACCTATGGCCATCACTTGTTTACAAACATATGGCAATTACTCTGTGCTCAGTTTTCCTTTCTAAGCTCTTTGCACTCAATCCTTATGGTAAGCCTCTGCAGGAGGGAGGGGCTATTACTATATTTGACTCACAGATGAAGAAACCGAAGCAGAGAGAGGTCGTGTGACTTACCCAAGGTCACACAGCTAGTGAGGGGGAAAGCCAGAATTTGAACCTGCACAGCCCAGCTCCAGAACCCAAGCTCCCCCCAGACCTCAGGACCCAAGAATCAGGAAGCTCTGGCCCAGCCCCGTCCTCATCCCTGGGAGGAAGGCTGGACAATACTTCTCGAAGCCCAGTTCACAGAGGAGGAAAACAGGCCCAGAGGAGGAAGGTGACTTGCTTGTGGGCACACAGACATGTGAGCCCAGTCTGTGGAACCTAGAGTGTCTGTGTCAGCCTGGGACCCCTGAGGATGCTCTCTCTCCCCCAGCTCTGTCCTTGATCTGGGAAAACTGAGGAGTGACTGCCTGGTGACAGCGTGGTCAGGAGGGAACGAAACATGACACACAAACCATTACCTTTTAGAAAAGAAAGCCCAAGAGCCCCCTAGAGGGACAGGGGAGACCAGAGCCTGAAAGGACCCCCCCAACGCCACCCCCCATGCATACACAACAGCTGAGAACCAACAGGGCAGAAATGGATTCTTTCTGGAGCTCTCAGGTAAACACACTTCAAAGCCACAGAGGGCAGGAGTCAGAGGCGGAGGCGAGAGCGAGGGGACTCGGCAATAACTCAGGGCCGTGGGCACAGACAAGGGAGGGCTGGACGCGCGGAGACTAGCAATCACCACTCAGAAAAGGCAATTGGAAATTCCAATTTGGGTTTTCAATTTGAAGGTGGAGAGAGGCCAGGAGCTTGGGGGTTGGGGGGTGACCATGGGAGAGATGGAAAGAGAGAGGATTCAGGGACAGAGAAGGGAGGACGGAGGAACAGAGGGAAGGACAAGAGCCAGAGACAAGGACAAGGAGACAGAGACACACAGAGACAGAAGAAAGTTGGAGAGAGAGAAGCAAAAGCAAAGCACAGGGTGCCCGGTGCCCCCCCCCTTCCCACTCCCTGACACAACACACACACACTTGCACACACTTGCATGAGCCCACACCCCCCACACTCATATGTACTTACACACTCTTGCTCAGGACTGGGAGACCTGGGTTCTAGTCCTGCCCCTGCTCTTGAAATGCTGTGTGACAATGCAGAACACTGTGCCGCCCTGAGTCTCTGGTCCCCCTGAGACCTGGTGAGGTGAAGCCAGTTCCAAGAAGGAGGCAGAGATGGGGTAAGTGGGCAGTCTCCTGGGCGCATCCTTCCTGCCCAGAATGGGCGTGCACCTCATCCCAAATAGTCGCTGGGGGCTTACCGTCCAGTCCCTGTTCTGGATGCTTTACCAGTATTAATTTTACCAGCTCCTCACTTCCACCAGATTAGGGAGCTAAACCCAATTTGACAGATGAGGAAAATGAAGCTCTGTTAAGGGACTGGCTAGGGTCCCTGGAGCCTTCCCCACAGTGAGTGCCCACCTGTTGCCGTTCACACCCCTTTTCAGGGCGGGGGCTCCTCCTCCTCCTCCCCCTCCAGCCCCGCCTCCGCCCAGCCCAGCCTGTTTGCTCGACCTCAGCAGGACCAGGAGGGGTTAGTCTAGCCCGGTCTTGGAAGGTCCCAAGATAGAGGCGGCAAGAGGTCGTGGCCACACGGTGCTGGCTGCAAAGAGCCAGTTGAGGCCAAAGGGTGCCCCGACCCCACACTCCTACCCCGAAATCCCAACTAGGATCCCGGAGGCGCGCTGTGCACGAAAGCTGTCCTGCGGCGCCACCTAGTGGCTAAAGGAGCCGCCAGTCCCCCTCCAGAGTCCGCGGAGCAAGCAGCGGGTTGACCTGAGGACGCTACAGGAATCCGACCGTGACAGCTTGTCCCTGTTCGCTGGGACACTGGAAGACAGAGAACTCCTACACCCTGGGGACCATGTGCTGACCATCCGCGATGGAGAGGAGGAAGGGAATACATAGAGCTTGGTCCTTTGCCCTCCTGAGAGACAGACTTACACATCCTACAATCACCTGTACATCTCTACCTAGCCTCCCACAGGCATCCCAAACTCAACTGATGTTCAGTTTGTATAAATCCAACCGATTTGAACATTTATTGAGTGTTTACTATATGTTCCGGGAAGTAGAGATATAACCATGAACAAAACCAAGATTCCTACCCTTGTAGCGGGGTGTGGTGGTGGGGGGGACAATAAACAATAAACATCTTAAGAAAACACTCTGGCGGGGCACCTGGGTGGCTCAGTGGGTTAAAGCCTCTGCCTTCGGCTCAGGTCATGATCCCAGAGTCCTGGGATCGAGCCCCGCATCGGGCTCTCTGCTCTGCGGAGAGCCTGCTTCCCCCTTTCTCTCTCTGCCTGCCTCTCTGCCTACTTGTGATCTCTCTCTGTCAAATAAATAAAATCTTTTAAAAAAAGAAAAGAAAACACTCTGGCTATTTTAGAAGCAGACAAAAAGAGCATGTCTGACAATGTAACTGTGTTCCATGACCCCCCACAGTCCTCAAGACAAATTCAGTCGGTTAGGCGATGACTTCTGCTCAGGTCATGATCCCAGAGTTCTGGGATTGAGCCCGCATTAGGCTCCCTGCTCAGCAGGGAGTCTGCTTGTCCCTCTGTCCCTCACCCCACTCTTGCTCTCATGTTCTCTCACTTGCTCTCGCTCACTTTTTCAAATAAATAACATCTTTAAAAACAACAACAAAAAATACCCACCCTTCCCTGGTCACCCCTCTGGAGCCACTCCTGTCCCAGGGAATATGATGCCTTAGCTAAGGGGTCCTCCTCCCTGGGACTCTCCCCTCCCACAAGAATGGCTCCTTTTCTCCAGAGATCTCTTGCTCCTGTGGGCTTGTCAGCCACCCCCCGACCCCAGCATCGCCCCAGCACCGCCCCACTATTCTCCTGCGAGGCAGAGCGCGCACACACACACACACACACACACACTCAGGCTCTGTGTCTTGATTCCCAGTACCAACACCAACATGTGTGACCTGGACAGGCTCCTTGGCTCTGTGCTACTGTTTCCTCATCTGTAAAATGGGGTCGGGACCGGGGGTGGGGAGGGGTGGGGGTTGCTCCTACCCCAGAGTTATGGATGGTAGGGGGGTAGATGAGTTAACAAATGCAAACAGTACCTTAACATGGTGTATTCTATTACTGCCTTCTGTTTAGGTGTTCTCCCCCACTGTTTAGGTGAGGCCCCACTAGCTTGTGGAGGTTAGACAGTGAGGTTCATCCAGCAATGTCATCTCCATGACCCTCTCCACAGTGCCAGGCATACAAAAGGCCCTCAAATCATATTTCCTGACATTCACCACTCATCTGTCGAGTGCCTTCTGCATTCCAGGTATGGGGCTAGGAGCTGCAGGTGGAGCTGTGAACAGGGCAGGATTCCTCCCCACTGTAAGAAGAGTAATTTCAAGCCCAGAAGTTCTCAAACTTTCTGGTCTGAGAAACTTTTTGTTTTTTTTTAAAGATTTTATTTAATTGTTTGTTTGACATCAAGAGCAGGAACACTAGCAGGGGGAGTGGGAGAGGGAAAACAGGCTTCCCAATGAGCAGGGAGCACGGTTGCGGGGCTCCATCCCCAGACGCTGGGATCATGACCTGAGCCGAAGGCATCACCTAACCGACCGAGCCACCCAGGCGCCCCGGTCTGAGAAACTCTTGACACACTTAAACAAGTTCACGATCCCAAAGAGCTTTACGGTGTGTTAACTATCTCCTGGTATTTACTCTATGGGAAACTAAAACTGAGAAATTTTTAATTTTTAAAATTTAGTAAGTTAATACATTGTATTTATTGATTCATTTTTCAAAACAATAGCAAACCCACTGCATGTTATAAAGGGCCGTGGGGGGCCCTGTGGCCCAGTGACGTTGTCAGACATGCTCTGCTTGCCTGCTCTATGTTGAATAAATATTTCTAATGAAAATGGCTATATTTTCCAAGACAAACAAAAGAGCGGAAAAACACTGATACGGTTTTGCTTTTTTTTTTTTTTTTCCAAATGTCTCTCATATCTGACATAATGGAAGAAAAGCGGGATTCTCATGCCACACTCCACCTGCGCTATACGTTGCTTTGGTCGATGTATGTGAAAAAGAACCCGATTCTACAATTCCCTTTACCGAAACGCTTCGTACTTGAACACTCCGCTCTGTCTCCCGCCTCACCCAGTACGAAGCTTCGGGACTCGTGAAAGCCGAGCAACCACCCACGGCTGGTCAAGGACAGCTTCTGGAAGAAGGCGTGGCCTTCTTAGGATTGGACAGCAAGTGTGTCCTTCTGCAGGTTGGCCCCGCCTCCAGTCCCCGCCCCTATTTCCCTCCGTAGTAAAGTGGCGACCCCAAACGCATGCGTCCTTAGGCAGGCGGGCACTTCCGCCCGGTCATCCCGGAACCTTCTGTTCCCGCTCGGGTTTCTGTCGAGACGACGAGGGCGGCCAAGGCGGAAGTAGCGTGGTGTGTGGGCGGAACCAAATACGGTCATGTCGGCCGCCCTGCTGCGGCGCGGCTTGGAGTTGCTGGGGGCGCCGGAGGGTGAGGAGGTCCTGGCCGGGGACGCGCAGCGCGGGCAGAGGGTCGGAAGGGGCGGCGGGGAAGATTCCAGAGGTTATGGGACTATCCAAGCCGGGCTTGGCCTCGGGGGGATGGAGACCCTGCGCGCCCTCCGACCCGGTCCCTTCCTCTCGCCCTTCCCCTGCAGCCCCCCGGGCCGCGGCAGGCCCGGCCAAGCCGACCGGGGCCCCGGCGAAGCGGACCCGGAAGGCAAAGGCAACCCAGGCCCAGAAACTGCGGAACTCGGCCAAGGGAAAGGTGCCTAAGTCCGCGCTCGGTGAGCTCGGGAAGGGGGCGACACCCTGGAGGAGGGGGCGCTGGAGGCTGAGCTTGAAGGGGTGGCTGGGCGTTTCTGGAATAGCAGGTGTGCGCCGGACGCGGAGCCGGGTCCTGGGAGTACGGGGCTGGACGAAACTCCTGGTCCCGGCCCTCAGTGGGAAGAAAAGCACCAAAGCGTTTCGGATGCGGAGAGTAATTGCTAAGTGTGATGAGGCCTGTGGAGTAAGACTGGCGTGCTCTGGGGCGGCCTTAAAATAAAAAACCAAATCAGAGTGCCCTGCTGAAGTGGCATTTAAGCCCATAACTGAAGGAAGTGTAAGACTGAGCCAGGGGACGAGCGCTCTAGAGAAGATAGCTCATGCGGAGGTAGGTAGAAGCTCGTTGCTGTGGCACCTGGACTGGGAAAGGTGACATAGTGGACAAGACCAGAGATGGATCGCTTAACAAGCCGTGAATGTTCTGCGTGCCTGGTGCTGTTCTAAACCCTGCATACAAAAATGTTCCCTCTTTGGTTCCTCATGCGACCCTGTGAGGTCGGTACTGCCATGACCCCCATTTGTCAGATACAGAAACAGGCACTGGTCCAGATGGCACAGGTGGAAACCAGGCAGTGTGTCTGTGGAGATTTGCTGTCACCTACTCGGTT
This sequence comes from Mustela nivalis, assembly GCF_964662115.1. Taxonomy (NCBI): domain Eukaryota; kingdom Metazoa; phylum Chordata; class Mammalia; order Carnivora; family Mustelidae; genus Mustela; species Mustela nivalis. Next base: position 8,441,225 of record NC_139026.1, read on the forward strand.
CGGGTGGGAGACAGTGTGGCCTGGGCAGCCATGATGCTTCAGGGGGAAGATGTGAAGAGAGGGAGCGTCGCTGGGCTTCAGCGGTGAATTGGCTGCAGGGATGGAGGAAGAGGGAGACACAAGAACAGCCCAGTGTCTAGGAGAGCATCTTGGGACATAGGGTGCCATGTAACAGGAGGGACAGACTTAAGGAGGGACAGGTGTGGGCTGGACGGCGGGGTCTTTTGACATGTGGCAGTGCTCAGTGAGCTCCTAGCGTGTCTCTGAACATGTACCCAGAGCCTGGTACATAAAAGGTGTTCGGGTATTTGTTGAAAGAACTATGAATTCCAGGCAGGAAACGGCGTGAGCAAGAATGAGGAGGCAGAAAAGTGAGGTGCGTGTAAGCAGCAGCGGTGTTAGATGTGAAACAGGAGCATGGGGGGCCAGGGGTCACCTCCTGCGTCCCATCCCTTGTCCCCACATCCCATCATGCTGTCTAACGGACGATGAGGGGACTCTGGGGCCACCTCGGTGTGAGCCTCATCATCTCTTGCTTGGATAATTTCAAAAACTCTTCACCTCCACTCCCCCACCCGGTAATGTTGTTCGCCCCTCAGCAGCCAGAGTGATCCTGTGAAGCGGTAAGTGGGACCGGTCTCTCCCGGCCTCACACCCTCCAGTGGCTTCCATCAGACTTGCTACCTCATGAAGCCCCACGTGGTCTGTCCCGTCTCCATCTTCACGTCCTACTGCTCTCCCCTCGCCATTCTAGCCATTTGCTGTTCTCCAGACACATTAACCGCACTACTTCAGGTTCTTTGCACTGGCTGTTCCCTCTACTTAGAATGCCCTTCCCCAGCATCCACACTCTCTCCCATGAGTGTTTGCTAAAACGTCTGCACTGAGGCCCGCTCAGACCCTCCTATGAGAATTGCAGCCCTTCACCCCTGGCATTCCTCATTTCTCTCTACTGTGGTGTTTCTTCATAAAATGCATCACTCTCTAAAATACTGTTTCTCTCATCTACCATGTTTCTTTGCTGTGGAGTGTAAGCTCCACGGGGTGAGAATTTTTGCTCTGTTTTCTGCTCTTTGTCCCGCACATAACACAGGGTCTGCCATGCAGTAAGACTTGTTTGTTGCTTAAGTCACTTGAGCATCTGGGAGCGGAGGGCGGGGTGGGGGAGGCTTTCAGTGGGATCGAAGGGAGAGTTATTTGACAGAAAAGAGCGCAGGGTGCTGGAGTTAACCAAGGGAGGGGATGCAGGGCTGTCAGGAAGGGGGCCTAGTGGCTTCCAGGGAGTTCCTCTGAAATGATGCCCCCGTGCCTGCCATCCACAGCTGAGTTCCAGAAGCGAGAGTGTCGAGGCTACCTCGGAGTAAACCTGAAGTTCATGACCAGTGCAAGAAGTACCGTGGCAGAGTCAGTCACCCGGCAGGTTTGTCAGCGGGGTGGGCTCTGGGGTAGAAACCGGGTGGGAGGAGCCGGGGCTGTATCTGAGACCCATGGGAGTCTCTGCCCTAAGCACAAAGCAGAGGTTGGGTCACCCCTCTGGACGGCAAAGAACAGAGCAGGGCTATTGGGAGGCTGGGCCTGGCCTTACTCCTCTGTGACCCTTGTGGGCCTCAGTTTGTTCCTCTGTTAAGTGGAAAAAGTACGCCCTGCCTCCCGGGACGGTTGAGGGCCAGGTGAGTGGTGGGTAGCATGCAACTCTGCTAGGCTGTGCAGCTCCAAGGGTCAGTCCTTCAGGTGCCAGAAGACACCACCAGGGATCCTGACACATACTCACACACCCCCATCTCCAGATTGTGCGGCAGAACCGGGGCCGCAAGGCCTGTGACCGGCCTGTAGCCAAGACGAAGAAGAAGAAGAAGGCTGAGGGCACTGTGTTCACTGAGGAAGACTTCCAGAAGTTCCAGCAGGAATACTTCGGCAGCTAGGCTCCCAGGAGGACACAGTGAGAAAGGCACTCAGGCCCAGTCTCTTCTTCTGACCTCGCGGCCTCTACTAGCCCTGGGAGCCAGAGGGGGGTGGCTGGCAAGGAGCTGGGGAGCTGGAAGCCCTGGGGCAGAGATGCTCTCAGACCAGAGCTGACATCTGCAGGCTCAGGAAGAGCCATCTACCTGCTAGAAGACATTTCTGACTTCTTTGTTTGCTTTGCCCCAAGTAGGGCCTCTGGGCTGTTCGCTCTGGAAAGGCCAGTTCTTAGGCCCTTGGGGCCACACCGCTAGGAGTGGGAAGGCCGCCAGGCCAGCTTCCAGGTTCTAATAAATGTAAACCCAAGAGCAGTGTGTATACTGCAATCTGCCTTATGGGGTGTCTCCCCTCTCCTCTGGCACCAAAGGACCTTTCACCGTCCCCCGTGGTTCTTAGGGCTCTGGGTCAGGCCTCCTGCCCAGCCCCAGGGCAGCTGGCATACTTGATGATGGCCTAAAAGGAGCCCTCCTGCCCTGAAGGAGGCAGCCGCACCCAACAAGGCAGCCCTGGAGACGAAGTATATCTGCTGGTTCCAGGGCAGCCGACTCAGGGTTCAGAAAGTGGGGGTGCGGCTGCCCTGGTGCCCAAGGTTTGTGCTGTTGTTGGGGGGCAGCTCAGGAGGTGACCTCAGGAAACAGGGTTTCACACTCAGGTATGTGCCCGGGCTGGGGTTGGGGTCAGGCTGCGGCACCAGGAGAGGGCGGGCTGGCCCCTTTACAGCAGGCATGCGCCAGCGACGGGTGCATGGTGAGCGAGTGGATGTGTTGCCAGATGGGTGTTCGATGTAGAGGAGACATTGAGTTCTGGAAGTCCAGGAGCCCGTTCTTCCCGGTGGAGAAGAGGGCCCTGGATGGCTGTGGGCAGCTCCATCCAACCCTCTGTTCGCCATGTGTGGTAACCCCCCTGTGGCTGGGCCCGCTGGGGAGCCCCATTCTGCCAACCCCACAGTGGGCCCTTCTGGCCAGAGGGGAGAGGGCGCCACAGTCCGCCCACTGCTCCCAGGGTCTGCTCCTGGCTGTTAGCTTTCTGCTCTAGGTGCAGACAGCAGGGAAGCTGGCTGAGGCAGAGTTGGAGCCTGCCCTGTCTGTAGGCAGGCTCCATCCCAGCAGCAGGAAGCAGGCCGGCCATCCGGGCAGGGGAGGAGGGACTGTGACCAGACCTGTATGCACCTGCCTGCCTCGGATGGGCTTCTTCCAAAGAAGGGAAGGCTGGTATTTCTCTCATTCTTGCTCCTGCCTGCTGAGCTTTCGTGACCCTTGCGGGGAGAGAGGCAAACTTGGATATGCTCAGAGACTCCGACCCTCCATCTCAGCCGCTCAGTGAGAAGCTGGCTGGGCTATGCGGGCGCCCTCTTGCTCACCTCACTGGAAAGGGGCTGACCAGGCCTGGAGCTCAGGGCCCCTTTCTAGCAAGGACATGCCTACTGTGCCCTGATCACCTACAGGTATCCCTTTCCGGATGTAGAGTGACCGGCCTCGCTCCCGGGTAGGGAGTTTGCAGGTGTGTGAGCTGGGGTCCTGGCACTTCTCTGCTGCTGGGCTTTCCAGTAGCTCTTCCGTCCCATTTGTGCTGCACAGCGCTGGTGGCATGGCTGGCCGTGCTCCCCTTGAGTAACCAAAGTTAGTGCTCACTCCTGAGATTCTGGCCCAGTACATCAGGGTAGGACTCGAGGGCCTATTTTCAGTGGTCACCCTGGACAGGGGCACATGGGTGGCTCATTTGCTTAAGGGTTGAAATGAAGACCCTGTTCTTGCTTCATTTCCTCCATCTCAAGAAATGGAAACTCCATCCTTCTAGTCGCTCAGCCACCATTCTGTTCCCCCTTATACACTCCCCATCAGGGCCTGACTTGCTTGGCTGTTAGAATCTACCCAGGCCCTGACCAGCTCTCCTCACTCACCTGTGCTGAGCCCAGCCCGCTCCTCTTTGCCTGCCCCCCTGCAGGAACCCTCTTCAAATGGCAGTCAAAGTAGCACACCTGCTCCGGGGACTCCCCAAGTCACACACAGGCTTTCGAGTCCCATCACAGCTACAAGGCCACAGGCACTGTGGCCTCACTCCCTCCCCTCCTGCCGGCTTTGCCTCCCAGAGAGGGTCTCCCTAAACACCCATCTTAAATGGGCAGATCCACCCCCCACCCCTGCAATCAGCCCACCCACTGCCATGTCCTGTCAGATGTCTTCCTGGCCGCCTCCCTTGCCAGAATGAGAGCTGAGATTTTTGTCTTGTTTTCCTCACCACTGAACCCTCAGCACCCAGAACGACGTCTAGCCTGCGCGGGTGCTCGTGAATAGTTGCAGAGAAACATGAAAGTCTGTTCCTGATCTCCAAGGACATACAGCCTCATCCTGGGGTGTTAAAAGAGGCGTGCGGTGCGGAGAGCCGAGCGGCTCCAGGATCCAGCCCCCAGGTGAGGGCAGCAGAGGGCTCCGGGCTGCGCCACGAGCAGCCCTTCCCCCACCCTGCAGCAGGGGTAGAACCCAGCCCTGGGCCTGACGGAGTCCTAACCGGGCCACACAGTAGTGGGCCTGGAGCTCAGTCTCATTCCCTGTGTGAGAGCCCACGTGCTGAGCAAGGCCTCTGTCATGGTCTATACCAGCTGCCCCTGGGCCAGTGTCCAGCTGCAGGCTTGTCTCGTTAACAGGTGCAGTCATAAGAGCTTCCTGACCACTCCCATTGTGGATTATGAGCTACTAACTGGAAAGCACTTGGAGCCGTGCTTCAGAATCTAAGTATTTATTAGTTGTGATTATTATTACTTGCCACGCACTGTTCTAGGTCGGAAGTTCGGGAACCAAGAAGACAGCAAGATTTTTGCCATCAAAGAGCTTGCGTACATGGTCACTGAGGAATGGGAAGGAGAAAATAAACATGTGTGCGTGTAGTTTCAACTAGAGATAAGTATGTAAAAATAGAAACTATAAAGCAGAGAGGCTGGGACATTAGCGGAGTCCTCTTGGAAGGCCTTTGTGGTTATCTACATGACAGGAAAGGAGCCCTGGAAAAATCTTGGAGGCAGAGGGAACAATTGCAAAGGCCCTGAGGCAGGAATGAGCTTAGCAGACAGCAGAAAGGACGGAGTGGCTGGAGCACAGTGAAGGAGGGTAAAGGCTGTGTGGTCTGAGGCCACACACTCTACAGGGACTTTTGCTGCCCATCCCATCCCTGCCTTTTGGGTTCGGGGAGTCCTTATCCCCAGGGCCTGGGAAGGGGCAGAGCCCAGCATCCTGGCCCTTGGCCTCCAGCCAGCACTGCCCCTCAGGACACCCCAGGGAAAGGTTTCCCATCTGTCAAATGGAGGAGCAGGCCACTGTCTCCAAGAGCCTGCCCCAAGGGCAGAGGGTCCCGCTGGCACCAGATGTGCCAAGGTGGCTGGGTCACTTCCAGGATCATAGTCTCTCTAGCCTCCTCTCAACTCTCCATGTCCTCCACATGCCCCAGGCTCTGGCAGCTGCCCATTGTGCAAAGCATAAGACACTGTTGGGGGTAAACAGAAGGAAGCAGTGTTTGTGGTTGTAGAATTTTTATTTACTATCTTAGATTAAAAAAAAAACTAAGGTCACAACTGAAGTGAGGAATGGAGCAGGAGTCGCAGATGGCAGTGGTGCTGGTGTGCGGGCCTTCGACAGTGGCTGTAGGCTCTCCTCGCCCAAACCACCAGGTATGAGCCACATGGGGAACTGATGTGATCTGAAGCCTCCACATTTGTATTGATCGCTGAACACAAATTAGCACCCACACGTGTTTTCTCCAGACCTCCAGCTCTGCCAACAGTCTAGGGTCCCCCTACGGTCCTGCCCATAAGGAATTTGGGAGCCACACCAAGTGTGCACTCAGGAGTCAGACTGCCTGGGTCTGAACCCACCTGGCAGTGTGCAGGTTACCCAACCTCTCCAAGCTGTAGTTCCATCTGTAAAATGGGGATGAGGTGATCCTTATGAAAAAAGCATTTGGGGGGCATCTGTTGGGACTCTTGATCTTAGGGTTGAGTCCCACATTGTGATGAATTAAAAGTCTTTTTTTTTAAGTACTTTGGGGGCACCTGGGTGGCTCAGTAGGTAAAGGCTCTGCCTTCCGCTCAGGTCATGATCTCAGGGTCCTGGGACAGAGCCCCGCATCGGGCTCTCTGCTCAGTGGGGAGCCTGCTTCCTCCCCTCCCTTTACCTGCCTTTCTGCCTACTTGTGATCTCTGTCACATAAAATCTTTAATCAAAAATAAAGTACATTGAATTGTACTTCGTTCCCCCCAACATTAATGCATGTAGCTGAGTGGGTGCTGTTTTCCCCACCAGTAAATCCCCATCAGCTCTAAAGCCATTTAGAGGTGGGGGACCTTGTCTGCAGTAATTTCAGTACCTGGATGGGCGGGCTCTGCTGAGCAAGATGTAGAAGAGACCCATGGCCCTGTGAGGATTTCTACAATCTCAGGGCAGGACCCCCACTCCCTCCAGTGTCTAAGGAGAACTGGGTCACAGCTTTGTATTCCAAAACCAGGCCTGCCACAGTCACTTCATGTCACTTCATGCTGGGCATTGGGAAGGTCGGAATCACTAGCCTCTGCTTCCCTTGCAGACCCTCATAGGCCATTTCCAAATTTTTCAAAGGATGGCTCAGTGGGTTCAGCCTCTGCCTTTGGGCTCAGGTCATGATCTCAAGTGTTCTGGGTTCAGGCCCCACATCAGACTCTCTACTCAGCAAGGAGCCTCCTTCCCCCGCAGCATCCCCCAGCCTCCTTGGGATCTGTCAAAAATCTTTGAAATACTCACAGGGCGAAATGGGTCAAGAGCCTTTGAATTCTTCCTGCACCTATTTCCCGCTAAGCATATGCCCCACCGCAGGGGCTGGAAGCGCACACCTAGGCGGCTTACAGCACTGCCCAGCGGTGCACACAGCCCCGTCACGCAGTGAGCAACATCCATGTCCCTATGCAGATGAACATGAACACGGACTCCCTGGAGATGTAGCCCCACAGGCCAAAGAGGTGACTGCCCAGATGGGACCCGGGACTGGCTTATTCCTCTCCTAAGTGCTGGGTTTCAACGAATCTTCCCGTTATCACCCCTGTGGGCAGACCTGCCAGCCTTTGCACCCAGCTCTGGCCTCGAACTTCAAGTTGTATCAAACTCCCAACCCTCTACAGTTCATTCAAGCAAAAACGGAGTTCTGGGAAGGACTCTACTTAACTATAAAAACAAGAAGTGAAATTTAATCAACTTGTGCCCAGATGGGGCCTTATCTGGGTACTCGAAACACCAGTCACAGTGCTCATCAGGCCACAGCCTCAGCTGTTACTTCTGGTCATCCAGCTGCCACAGGGTAAAATCCCCTATCCCACCCAGGCGCCTGTGGGGGTCCTAAGCCCAACTCCCTCCCAATGCAAAGTACTACAAAAGCACCAGTGGTCCAGACAAGTTTGAACCAACCCCACTTGCCTTGGTCACAACCGCCAGGCCAAGGTGGATTGAGATAAGAAAGCAGGCACACAGTTGTTCACCGAGTTCTTTCACTACAAAATAATTTATTACAGCACAGCTTCAGAGCAAGCCTATGTACAAGCACACACTCCTGACTACCCCAACTAGGGGACCCTTTTCTTCTCCCTTGCCTTTCGGACCTCTTCTATCAAATCTTTCAGATACTGGATCTCCTTGGCTAAAGACTCTGCCCGCTCTTTCAGAGCCTCATTCTTCTTTTCCAGCTCTTTGCACTCGCCAGTGAGGGCCTCCTGCTCTGCCCTCTTCTTCTGGCGGTACCTAGTGGCTGCTGTCTTGTTCTGCTCCATTTTTTTCAGCTTCTTATCTAGTTTCTCAACCTTTACTTTTGCTGCTGTCTTCTCTCCAGGAGGATCATAGGGTTTGGGGCGGGCAGAACCACAGAGGAAACCTGGAGACAGCAAGCTCCTATTTGGAGAGCCCCTGGAGGTAGAGGGGCTATGCTGTGGGGACCCCAGATAGGACTCAGGACTCATACAGATGCCGCTATCATTATCTGAGGGGGCATCCTCCTCCTTGATGCACTGAGGGATCATGGTAATGTAAGCAGTAGAGTCCGACTTTCTATCTCCTTCAGAAATATCCACTTCACTGCCCAGCTCTAAACTAAAGGAATGATCTGGAGTGGAGGACAGCGCCCCTGGGGAGAGAGGAAGTGGTTGCAGGAAGGTAAAGGGGGCAATCTGGTCTGTTTTGGGTAAACTTTCTGGAAGATGGCCAATTGGGTTCACCGTCTGGGGGGGCTCCTTATTTGTCTCCTGGACTAAGGGGTCGAAGAGATCACACGTGTCATCCAACGTGGCCAAAAGCTCATCTGGCATGGTTTCCAGGTCATCTATACTGAACAGAGAATCAAAATCAAACTCCTTCAGATCCATTTTCTCCACCATCCAATCTGTCCCGGAGAAGGCATCCTCTGCAAAAGATTTAAGGTAAAACCAGTGAGGTCAGATGTACACTGCCATAGCCAGCCCCGGACCAGACCCCAGGGGCAAAGGCCTCTCACTCACCCTTGCCGTTGTCTGAGGCACTGACCAACCCATCCACAGCCAGCCATTCGGAGGAGCCCGCCTTAGCCTTGTCGCTGGAGAACCCATGAGGTTTGAAGTGCTTGGCCACCTCCAGGTAGTCGTCTAAGAGACCTAGGCCTTCCTCAGCCCCCAAACCCGACTGGTCGAAGGGGGACATCAAGTCCCCCACCAACACCTCGCTGCTCAGGAAACTCATCTCGGCCATGTCGCGGGACTTTACTGGAATCGAGGAATGTGCTTAATTCGAAGATGTCTTTGTCGGTTACAGCAACGCTGCTGCTGAATGCCGTGAGAAGCCTGAGAAGGAATCAGAAACCAGGTCCGCTTAGACCTCAGCCGCTCCGACAAGTTCATCTCCCCGTCCCGGAGGGAGGGGGTCCGAACTGGAACCCCACTTAGGAGAAAACCCAGCACATGTGGCCCCCAAGCCATAGCGTCCACCCTCCCCGCGGCCCGCTCAGGCCGCACAAGATGGACGCCCGCGGGGCTGGGCCGCTCCTCCCCCCGCCGCCGCCAGAGAAAGGCGCGCTCGGCTCTTGTCCAAATACGGCCCGGGCCGCCCGGCCCCGCCCACGCCCGCCCGTGACTCACGCCGCGCCACCACCGCCCTGCCCCGCCGCCATCTTGGCCCCTGCCACGTTCCGCGGGGCGCCGGACGAGCCGCCGCCGGGTTCAGGGGCCGGGGCCGCCGAGAGCATCTCCCCGCCCCCCACCCGGCGCCGGGCCGCGGCCTCCCCACCCAAAACCGTCCGCGTCTCAAGGACACCCAAACACAGGTCACGCGTCCCGGGCGCTCGTAAAACCGCTTCCCCCTCCGCGGCGCCGCCCGGCCGCAGGCCGCGCCCAAGTGAGCTGACTGCCCTCGCCGACCCTGGGGAGCACGGCCGGGGCGGCCCGGTCCCGGTACTCACGCCATGGCTTAAGCCGCTGGGGGGTGCCGCTGCAGAGCCTGGTGCTGCTGCCGCCGCTGCAAAGGCCAATGCTGCCGCAGGCACTGCTGCCTCTAATACGCCATGGCGGCCGCGGACCCTGCGGGGATTGGAGGAGGGAAGGCGCGCACTTGCGAAAAAGATCTACATAGGAAGCGGGAGGAAAAGAAATGGCCGCGGCGCGCCGCCCGAGGGTCCTTTATAGACTTTGCGTCTATGAGGGCGTAGCACACTGCACATCCTTCCGCCGGTGTCACGTGACCCGCGCCCCCACCCACTCGTTTTATCCTATCCGATGCCCCTACCGCGTCCAACCCACGACTCTTGTGTCCAGGGCGTAGCTGTGAAGAGAATAGGAGTTATTTTCAAGGTCTCAAGAAAGGGAAAAGGCGCACTACTTTGCAAGGCTACTAAGATCAAAGAGTCACTCTTCCCTCTGAGGGCGGAGAACGCGGAGGGATTCTTCAGACACACCTCGTTTCCGGTGTCAGCTTGGGGGGCGGGGAGAGAAGTCTTTCAGCCCAAGGAAGGTCTTTTATTGTGATGTCCGAGGCCGCCTGGTTATCGCGCGAGATGCTTGTGGAGAGCGAGCGTCGAGCTGATTGGTTAGTCATGGTGAGTCATATATATCTCGATTTTCTACTGGCTCAGACCCGAAGAGGGCGGTGAGGGAGGCCGGGTCTGAGCGGGAAGGGGCGGAGCGACCAGTGCGGTTCCCGCCGAGAGCCTCTGGCATTTACAGCCTCTTCTCGGCGAATTTTTCTCTGAGCTCCTTAACTCGGCACACCCGTGGTCGTCCGTGACTGCCCTGGCTCCTTCAGCCCGGGTAGTCCCAGACGGTGGCGTCGGGCCACGGCCCCTGTCATCCCTGTCACTCTGGTGAGGCTCCGAATTAGCACCAAGTTCAGGCCCGAGATGAAACTAGGCAAAGGAAGTGGCATTTCGCGTGCGTTTCCACCACATGCAAGCCCTTCAGTAGCTGAAAGGGGACTGAGGACCTCAGTCGTGATCTCAAACGCTCCGTGCGCACCTACGGTCAGGGGCCAACTCTCAAGTCCAGTCGGGAAGATACATAATCTCTAGTCCAATTTTGGGTACTTCTACATACCCAGCCTGCTAAACGTTTGCTATTAAGAGTATAAAGTCTATCACAGGGCAACGTCTTTTGGTTTATACAGATGCAGTTCCGTGAAGACATTTTTTGTTAAACTGGTAGCCGTCACTCTTCCAATTCTGTAACTGCCCGGAGTATCGTATCCACTTCCCAGCGCGTCCGCGTAACAGCACTAATGGGGGAGAAGCTTGAGAACCCAAGCCCACTCGCGGAAGTTCACGTTTGGAAGCAGCAGTTCAGGTCAAGGCCTGCAACTTGCTCTCCAGTGGGAAGCTGTGAAGGATGCCAAGGAAAGGTCGCCATCATTCTCCCGTGTCCTTCACAGTCGGGCCCTGTGGTGTTTCAGAGGGCCATGGAAATACCTGTGAGGGCTGCGAGGTCAAAAAAATTGGGGAAACACTGTCTTTGATAACTACAAACCATTCGTTAGTTTGATTTAGTCTAGGTAGTCCAACGATTTCTTAGAACCAGTGGGACTAGGTGTGTGGCCAAACTTAGAACCAGTGGGACTAGGTGTGTGGCCCAGAGTCACACCGTTGCCAGTGGAGGCAGTATGGGGCAGGCCTTGGAAGACAAGATTTTTGAGGCAAACTCAAGAACCCTGGCTCTTCTATTTAGTAGCTGAGGTGTTTTGGTTAAGCAATTTATCCTTGCTGAGCCAGTTTCCTCATCTGTAAAATGAGGCTAATGAGCATCCTCATCCTTAGACTGAAGCTCATATATGGAAAGCACTGAGCAAAGTGCAGGTAAGCGCTCAATTAATAGTTGCCTATTATTACCATTATTAGAACTCAGGTCTTCTGATCGTGGACTCCCCACTCCACATCTTCCTTACATCATCCTGCTTCCTCAGAGGCCGCCTATTCTTGACGAGGATGAAACCAGCAACAACTGGTACATGCAAAGCACACTGCTTACTGGGACAAGAACGGTCTCTCTACTGCCTTGGAGAATCACAAATGTCAGGATATAACAAAGTTGTCTGATCTTTATCTCTGAACCATTACACAAGTCTTCTATGGTGTAACTAAGGACCCACGGGGTACGTCCTCCTTTTCCTGTATCAGGAGACCTACCAGTGCCTCCTTATGGACGACCATGCAGAAGGTTGAGAATTAAAGAAAGTAACATTGTCCCAGTTTTGACATCTCAGAGCCACAGATGATTGACTCCAGTGGCAGCTTGTTCTATCATGGAGACCCAGATCAAGCACTTCAAAGGTTCTCCTGGCTGAAAATGAAGAAGCAGGATTATTCCTGTAAGAAAATGTTTCATACCACACACAGAAGTCAAAGCTCTTGGAAAGGAAACGTTTATTTTTTTCTCTCTATGCGGTGCAAGGTCCTCATGTTCCCCAGCTTTATTTCCTCCCTAAGGAGAAAAAAGATAGCAGTTCTCCAGGTCTCGGGGCCAAGCTGCTTCCATGTGGACCTAGCAAAGGTGGGACAGGGCTGGTGATAGATCCCAGATCTACCAGCTGAGTGCATCCACTGCTGCTGAAGGGCAGGCAAGTGACTGGAAGGCAAGTAGTGGACTCAGCCTCAGGGACCAAGAATTTAAAGACCCCAAGGTGATCAGAATGAAAAGATAAACATGCTGGACAGTTAGCCTCAGAATCAACAGTGTGTAAAAGAGCCATAGCTTGACAGTCCTAGTGCTAGGTGTCCTTACTATTCTCTTTGGCCTTGATTTTTAGCAGGAAGGGCAGAGTGTTAACCAACCCTGTGAGCAGTTTTCAGCCAGGGTCACAGTATCAAGGAAGTGTGCCATTGCAAAGTACTAAGACACATGGGGGGGGGGGCTATATGCCTATATGCATAACTCCTCCTGGGCCCTCTCCAGGACGTTGTGATCCTGAAGCTGATTCCTTACCAAAACCATGTGAGTTCTCAGGGGGCACCTGGGTGGCTCAGTCAGTCAAATGGCTGGCTCTTAACCTCAGGGTCCTGAGTTCAAGCCCAGCATTGAGCCCCATTCTGGAGCATGGAACCTACTTTAAAAACAACAACAAAAAAGCTTTTGGTCATGATCTTAGGGTCCTGGGATTGAGCCCCACGTCCAGCTCCCCACTCAGTGGGGAATCTCCTTGTCACCACCGCCCCCCCACGCTTCTGCAAATAAAATCTTTAAAGAAAAAAAAAAAAAAAGGTGAGTTCTCAACTTGAGTGGAGTACAAGGGAGCAAAATCAGCTAATCTGGAGTGTGAACAGGGTGACCACCAGGGGCGGAGACCCAGGAAGAAAGACTATAGGCCTCAACACAGCTTTTCCAGACATTAGTTTTTGATTATTTATTTGAGGGGAAAAAAAGTCACAACCAAGCATATAAAATACGGTTATCCTGAACTCATTTTTTTTAGGAAGGGACAACAGAGAAAAAACCAACATATACTTCAGAATTAATTAGGCTTTCAAGACAATGAGTATATTTTTTAAGCATGAGGCTAACTCATGGTTTGCTAACCCAGACAGTGCAAAAAAAAATGTCCAGGTGGAGAAGTAGGAGCAGATGCCATTGCCTGAAGTAATGCCAGCAAATGCCATTACTTCAGGCAAAGGTAGGAGTTACTGAATATAAAGGCAGAATGGCAGGGAAAAGCACAAAATCTTTCCCCAAAGATTAAAAAACTGGACAGAGTGGAGCAGACTGGGGTGGGGTGGGGGTCGGTCGGAATGTTGTCCTCTTCCATCCAAGCCTCCAAGCATGGCACTGCCTTCCACGTGCTGCAGGGCTGGCCCAGCCTCAAGTCAACCAACCCACCAGGACCAGGGCCAAGAACTCCCACTGTTTCTAGTTCTGAGGACTTCTGGGTGGTTCTTGCTTGTGAAATGGGAAAGTTACAGCTTTTGGTTTTGTGAAACATAGTTAAGAGACAGAGATGCCTTTAGAAAGATGCTCTTTAAGAAAGGAGATAAAACCAAATCACAATTACACTTGGCTTTGATAACTGGGGACTTTGTCTTTAAAACCGTTTTTTTCAGCTCTCCTTCTAGTATTTTATATGGAATTTGGTCAGAGATGTCAGCTTGGGAAAACTGGGTCCTATAATACATTAGGAAAACCAAATCCTTTACCTCAGTGAAGACTAACCCGTGCTTTTGAAAGCTCCCCTCTCCCTTCCCTCTACTGGATACCAGACGGGTACACAGGAGCCATCGATGCCAGGGCCTTCCCTATACCCTCTCTGCCAGTCACCCAGGGTAACAGTCAGGCACAAGAGATTTTCTTTAAACTCTAACTTGATTCTGATGAACAGCCAGGATGGAGAATCACTCTCAAGGTTCTGGGATTTGTATTTTTCATTCTCTCTGAATAGCTTCATACAAATGGCAACTGAGCCACTTTAAGGAACCGCTGCAGATCTAAGAGAGAAACAGGAAAATTTTCCAAACGTAGCTAACGTTAACCCTAGTTCATATCCTCCTAATTGATGACAAAAGGGGACAGGAATCTCTACCCTAAATCTGAAAGGTAGCTGAGGTTTCAGTGCTATTTAGAGAGTCAGTTCATGCTGCTGTCATTGGGAAGGAATGAGACAGCTGCGGAGAGCGTCACTGGAATCTCACTGACGGAGAGGTAGTAAGAAGAGAGAAAAATAAAACTTGATGGGAGAACAAAATACTGGATAGGCAGATCAGAAACAGAATTATGATTGGCTTCTTGCCAGGACAGGAAGAAAGCGCAAAAAAAGAAGCTGCACTGACCAGGTGAGACCCTCCTCCCCACCCTCAGGATACTTGTGACGTTGCTCAGCGCGATTTTAGCAGCGGAAACCAGAGGGAGCGCAGGAAGCCCCGCCTCCCTCTCCTGTGTGTCTTATCCACGCACGCTCTTCCTGGGTAGCACCAGTCCCCCAGGTGCGGGGTGAGACAGGATGGGAAAGAGGTCAGCGCATGTCTGCTTGCCCTCTGGCCTCTGGCGGTGCCTGGAGAGTTCAGACAACGTCCCCTCGTGTTCCCATGGCAGACAGTGGGGAATGAAGGGCTGGCTGTGGGCCTGTTCCCGCGCTAAGGCAACGTCCTGAAAAGGCAGGGCCTCTAGGGGAAGAAACAGGGTGGCCACACTTCCACTGGTGATTGGACTTTTCAGCAGGTGTTTGCCGCCTGTCAACCTCTCTTCCACCTCTACTGCAAAGGCTATGTCCTTGAAGGCCTCATTCTGATTGGCAATAAGGCAAGGAAGGGGCCGACCAACAGCACCTGTGCACGGCACCTGTGCTGTCCCGACAGCCCCTTCCCTCCCTGTCGTCCCCCGGCTTCTCGCACAGCTCGGATCTGGACCAGACACGGGGCGCACACACACCCTCTGCACCCCATTTAGACTGACCTCACTCCTGTGCCGGTCAGTAACTGTGTTCCCATGAGACCTTTTCAGCACTCAGGAATTGGAGCTGGTCAGGAGGCGGAGGAAACGGGCTGAGTCTCCAGGAACCTGGGTCAAAGGCCAGCTCTTTCGCTAGCTTTACCCCCAGAAACTCTAAATACTGTCTGAGCACTCAGTCTGCAGAGCTCAGCTTGGAAAGCGCCATCAGAACTCTGCCGTGACATTCAACGAAAAGGCAACATCTTGACTAGGCAGATAGGCTCCCGGGGAAGGAGCAAAACAGAAGGCGTGAACAAGACGAAAACAGAAGACACTGAAAACAAAGAGGCCAAAGGGCAGGGCAGACAGGGACAGAAAACCTGGGCCACAATGCTAGACACCAGCTCAGGCCAGTGCTCTGCCTTCTCAATTCATTCCAGATAAATGAGCCTGGAGCAGGGGGAGGGGAGGAGTAGGAGCACAGTGTTTGGTAACAAAAATAGAAAGGGTCCGGTGAGAAAACAGAAGACAAGGAGATGGCATTCTGATCAGCATGAAGTGACCGGGCGATGACCAGCAAGATAGGAGGCACCTAAGGACCCTGTGAGGCACCAACTCTGCAGCCACGTTTCTAACGGAGAAGCCAGGGTCTGACCACCTGACGCCCACTCTGGCCTTCACCTGCCCTTACGTCTGCAGCAGCACCTCCGGCTCAGACAACGAGCAGTAGAGAGTATATCCCAACTCATCTATTTCTTCGGGAGTGAGCTCTGCAAATAAGTTCACCTTGGGGTTTAGGGCACTGGGCAGGACTCCCGCCTCCAAGTAGCTGATAAGCCCCCTCAGGGCCTGTAAGAACCGGTCGGCCAGCATCTCTGGAGACCAGTCAGCCTCCTCCTGGGCCAAGTGGAGGATGACGTTGGTTAGCTGGCTGGCAGTGAGGTGGCCCAGAGCCGGAGTGGACTTGCATATGGCCTTGAGGATCTTGAGGCACAGAGATCGGCAGCCCGAGTCGGCCTGGTCCAAAGCCCGCAGGCGTGCCGTCTCTGCCGGTCGCAGGCTCAGCCGCCACAGGTTGTCGTACTGCGCCAGCCGGTGTGGTCTGGCTACCAAGACAGTGTCGCCAAGGGTCACTGATGGCAGGAAGTCAATGACAAGATGCTTGTCACGCTCATACTGCACTTCCAAAGTCAGGGCTTCTGGGGGTGGTGCTGGTCGGATCACATAGTCCAAGAGGGACCCTATGGCTGGCCAGTTGATGGAGCCAGCCACGACCTTCTCAAACGTGTCTGCCACTGTCTTTGGGGAGAGGTAGCCGCCTACGACACAGCGGTCCCAGTAACTGCTACCACGAGGAAAATACTCCGGGTTCTCACGACGGACCAGGTAGAAGCCAGGGACGTTCATGATGGTGTCCTCACCGGGTATACATGACCACAGGTTCTGCTCCAGCACGAGAGGCACGATGAGCTGGATGTGGTCTGCTGTCACCACCTGTTCAGGCAGAATTAAAAAACTTTTGAGGGACTTAATCTGCTCGAGAGATAAGCATCCCGGAACACGGGTTCCACCATCTAATTTGCCCCCAACAATAAAGGAAACTATGAATTCGTTCATGTCACCATTACCAATTCAAACAGAGTGAATGTCAGGGGCGCCTCAGTGGCTCTGTCGGTTGTGTTTGCCTTCAGCTCGGGTCATGATCCTGGGGTTCTGGGATTGAGCCCTCTACTCAGTGGGCTCTCGGGTGCTCTGCTCAGCAGGGAGCCTACTTCTCCCTCTCCCTCTGCCTGCACGTGCACGCGCGCGCGCTCTCTCTCTCTCTCTCTCTCTCTCTGTTAAATGAATAAATATCTTTTTTTTTTTTTAAGATTTTATTTATTTGTCAGAGAGAGAGAGAGAGAGAACGCATGCACAAGTAGACAGAGTGGCAGTCAGAGAAGCAGGCTTCCCACTGAGCAAGGAGCCTGATGCGGGACCCTGGGATCATGACCTGAGCCAAAGGCAGCAGCTTAACCAACTGAGCCACCCAGGTGTCCCTAAATGAATAAATATCTTAAACAAAACAAAAAAACGTGTCTGTCAGAACAAGAAAAAAGAACAAGAAAGGGTTAAGAAGACCCAACAAGTGCTACTGCAGTGGGCAGAATGCAGAAGCAGGAAGACCTTAGTCTTTCTGGCAAGCCTGGGATGCTGATCTTCAGTACCAATGACACTCTCGAGAAGCATCCTGGTCGGCACCCAGCCCTGCCCTTCGTGGGAACCACCCTGTTACCTGCAGGTCATCATAGAGGCTGCCACTCAGGTACATGTCCCGAAGCGGCATGTCAGGCAACTTGGCCCGCAGGAAGCTCCGGAGCTCAGCACATATGTCCACAGCAGCTTGCTTGGCCCGAGCCTGCTCGCCAGCAGGGATGGCTGCCCGGTTCCGGTAGTAAGTAAGAAGTTTCTCCTGCAGGGACATGCGGAGTCGTGACTTCTTCAAGTCTACCTGGCCCTTCCTGGCCAATGGCTTGGGCCGGGGTGGGCAGAATGTATCTGCCAAGGCAAGAGAGAGAGGCATGTGAGCTCTTCCCATGCTTCTTAGACCACAGCTGCCTCAGCCCCGGGAAAGGAGGAGGGGCCTGGCACCAAAGGCAAGTGCTAGCACAGAGCCTGGCACACATGTGCTCGAGAAACACTTGCTGAAGGCAGATGTAGTACTGGGAACCCAGAGAGAAGTCCCAGAGGGGTAACAGCCTTTTCCTCACCCGTGTCAAAGACCGAGGAGTCTGTGGGAAGGGTCTGCAGGGACCGGCTCAGGCCTGTCTTCATGTCCTTATTCAGCAACCGGGGGGAGCCCATCCAGTTCGGTTCTTCCCAGCTTCTTTTCCCTGAATGGCTCAGGCGGGTGGGGCTAGTGGGGGCACTGATGGCCCGATCATACATCTGAAAGAGGAGAGGACCCGCAGAGGTAGCTTCCTGCCCGTTTCCCTTCTTCCCAGCAGCTCTGCCCTCGGGAGTTCACCTACTGTTTTCCAATGACTGTTTTATCCTAGATTATGGAATACTTGGCTCCACGTGGAAAATCTTGGGAAATACTAAATGATACAAATAAGAAATCAATCTACCATAATGTCACAACACAGAGGCAACTGTTGATATTTTGGTTTAGTTCTTTCTGGAAACATACATTTATATAATTAGGATCTGACTCTACATATACTTCTGGAACTGGATTTTTTTCACTCATCACTTTTATCATTTCCCCCATGCCACTAAAAATGAACCAGTGTTCAACATTATGATACTTTTTCTGACGATACAACATGGTACCTTATGAACTTACCATAACGCTGAACACAGATTCACTTATTTACTAGATACCAAGTGGCTACTATGTGCCAGACATTGTTCTAAGTGTGGAATAAAGCAGTAAACCAAAGAGACCCAACCCTGTCCTCACGAAGTTTCCAGTCCAGTGAAGGGATACAGGTAGGACCTAATTAACAAGTTAAATGTGAAGTTGCACACAGAGATAAATATGAAGAAAGATAAAGTAGGAAAGGGAAGTAGGAAGTGTATATGTGGTGGGAGTGCTGCCATTTTAAATAAGGTAATTAAGGAAGGGCATTTTGGTTATTTGCCATTTTTTCCTCACTGGGATAGACTTATTTGTACTGCCAGCGATTTCTCTAGGGCAGAGTCCCAGAAGCGGACCTAGTGAACTCTCCTAAAGGCTCACCTTATAATGCCACCTGACCAGCTCACACTCCCAGGGGCAGGACTGGAGTCTCGTTCCAGGTCAGCTCCAGTCCGCAGACAGCCTCACCCCCTCTCCTGCCCCAGCCCTGGCCGCACGCACTTACCCGCTTAACTGCCAGCGTGGCAATGCCCAGCATGGCCGCTCCGCCCACCCCCAGCACCAGCCGGGCATTGGAAAGCACAAAATCAATGGCCGTGCCAATGCCATTGTCATCCTTCTTGCCTTTGCGCTCACCAGAGCCTGCCATCGCGCACCTGAGGACAAAGGCAGAACACAGCCATCAGTGCCTGGGACCTCGAGAGCCATCCCTCCCCGTCTCCGCCATGAGGCCAGCTCCCAACAAGTACAGCGTGTTCTGTGAATTCCAGCAACCCAAATCCTTCTGCCTATAGCACTGCAGGCTCTAAGGTCAAGACAGAGATACCATGTCCCAGGAGGTAGCTGCATGCAAGGGGGAAGAAAGGATCACGCTAATTGTGCCAAAAAACCTCTCCACCAATCTACGGAGAGGATAGAACTAGAAAGCCTTAGCTCACTGTTAATCCTTCCTTATATTATGAGACTGACGTGCTACCTGCTGCGCTAATGAGGCACCTTAATCCTTCCTTATATTAGCGTGAAGTACCCGACATGCAATTCAACCCTCTCCCGTCCCATCAGTATAATGATCCTTTGGCTACTACCTCCTATAAGGTGAGGTGTGAGAAGGCCTCATCTACTAGATTAAGACAGAAGATGCTCGTCCAGTCCCATGCTGTCACTCCACACATAGGGAGGTGATGTGCCAGAGGTCCCAGTGACAGGGAATGGCAGAGCCACCTCCACAACTCAGGCCTCCCAGCTCCCAGTACGATGCTTTTTCTACCACATCATATTACATTTATCCACTTCTTGGGGAAAGTGTTCAGGGGGCTACAAGCAGCTCATGTGAGGCCGGCACTGTGACACTGAGAATAAATGCCGTTAACCTGGCTGTTAACTCGGGGGGAAAAAAACCCATCTGCCCAAATGCACTTGGAAAATGAACTAAAGATGTGATTCCCCTAAAAGGGAGTTCATGGGCTCCATACTGAAGAGGCTGGCCTCTCATCCAGCGCTCAAGCAAGGGGCGCACGCACATGCTCCCCAGCAACAACGGGGTCATCCTGACGAAGTTCCCCATGCACCCAAATAAGCCCGATTCCCAGCAAGTTAGAACCCTGGGCCGCACGCAGATAAAGGATGGCCATGTGGTTCAGATCTGAGTACTGCTCCCACCACTGCTACTCTCCCCTGCCTCCCAAGGCCAGCTCACCAGGGGTTATGCAGAGAAAACCAGCTGTACACCAGCCTGGGTCCCAGCACACCCAGAATGGAAGGAGAGACAGACAGGATACCGGGGGGCATGTTCCAGTGTAAGTGCCCTTCCACACAGCTGCAACCGCGCACTGCCGCCTTCACGTGTCCTGCCCTTTGCCTCTATCCTTCCCCTCCCCAAGAAAGAAAGATTTCTGACTCTCCTTATTTCAGCAATTAAGTTATCAAGGGAGAGTCACTGTCAAATCCAAAAATATTTTTCCCTAACTAGAATTCACAACCTCGGTGGCACTGTTCTCTACCTCTTACAGTCAGTAGAAGTTTCTGATTTAGGGACGTAATGGGAGACTACTTGGCCTGCTGAAAGAGGTTCCCATTTCATAATATACAAAGAGCAAGAAAGGCCAGGGACAAGAGTTCAACTATGTTACAGGTGGGGTCAGGCGAGAATGCTACTCATCCTCCCTAGTGGCCATTGAGTAAGGGGCCACAGGACAAAGTAGAACTTTACACAGCTCCCCACATGTAACAAACGACCACTGTTTTATTTTTTTAAAACAACAAAAGAACCTTCACTGATGTATCTGTAAGAGAGAGAACCCCCGGATGCAGGCACCTCCTTGAATGTGAGGCAGCAGGACCAGGAGACATCCTGGTCTCCCTGGGCCATGCAGTCCTGAGCCCATGTGATGACCAGTAAGAACAAGGCAGTGATGTGGCTTAACAGAAAAGAGCCTGAGTTTTTGAGCCGGAAATCTGGTGGGTAAGTATTTGTCTTTGAGCCCTGACTTATTAGCTGGTGACTTCCATAAGTTACTTCCTCTCTCAACAATGAAAAGGGGATAATTATGCCTGCATGGCCTGAATCACAAGGTTGTAGTGAGGAAAAAACATCTACAAAAATACTATATGCGAGCACTTTATAAACTATAAAAGTACTCCACAGATACTGACTATCATTAAGTCTTTTATGATTTCTATGAACAGGACAAAAGGTCAACTTCCAGAAGGCAGGCAGCAATCCAGACCATCTGAGTTACACTTTTTCTTTAGAGATGGAGCTAAAGATGACCTCTAAAACGCACGGATGCTAAGCTGGGCTTGAGACCAAAAATAATAAGTTGTGTAGGCTTGAGAGAAGGCTTTTTCTCCTCTAGGGCAATGTGCTCCCTCCATCCAAGGCCCAGGTGATGTCAACACTTCATGACCCAGGAGAGGAGAGCTTCAACAGGAAGATAAAAGTTCTGGTTCTTTTTTTGTTTTGTTTTAAATAGATTTTATTTATTTGTCAGAGAGAGAGAGAGAGAGAGAGAGAGAGCGAGCACGTGCACATGCACACAAGCACAAGCGGGTGCTGGCAGAAGAGGAGGGAGAAGCAGACTCCCCACTGAGCAAGGAGCCTGATGTGGGATTCAATCCCAGGACCCTGGGATCATGACCTGAGCTGAAGATGAAGACTTAACCAACTGACCCACCCAGATGTCCCTAGAAGTTCTTGTTCTAAAACTAACTTGTGGGGCGCCTGGGCGGCTCCATGGGTTAAGCCTCTGCCTTCAGCTCAGGTCATGACCTCAGGGTCCTGGCATCAAGCCCCATGTCAGGCTCTCTGCTCAGCAGGGAGCCTGCATCCCCCTCTCTCTCTGCCTGCCTCTCTGCCTGCTTGTGAGCTCTGTCAAATAAATAAATAAAATCTTTAGAAAAAATAAATAAATAAATAAGACTAGCCTGTTCCAGCTCCAACTGCTTATCCACTGTACCTCGTTCACTCAGGTTCTGCTGCGCTAGCTTGCTGATTAGGACACAGAAATCCACCTGGCAAGGAGGGGGAGCCCGGCTCCTCAGTGCGATTAAGAAGGAGCACTGTTGTTTCATGGGTACAGAGTTTCAGTTCTACAAGACGGAAAATTCCGGAGCTCTGTGACACAACACTATGAACAGTCTTAACATTGCTGAGCTGTACACTAAAACAGGGTCAAAGTATTTTTTTAAAAAGGATAATGACAGAGGAGAAGGAACACCAACATGGCAGGCAGGGCTGGGGACGGAGAGTCTCAGCACTGCCACCAGTTCAGGCAAGTTTTGAACCTGTCTACCCAGATACAAAAATGGGAATAGCAATAGTCATCACCCCCATGTAGTGGGGAGGACGAGTCACAGTGGCCCAGCCGTTCCCAGAACTATGAAAATCCCAACTTATTTTACTTGAGAAAGTCACAGGACTTAAACCTGCCCGGCAAGAGTACACGCGAGGCCAGCGAACATGCACCAAGTGTGCACCCCAGGCCGGGCATTTTACACATCTCCTCATACCAGCAGGTCAGTCACAGCGTTCTTGCCAACTTATGGATGACAAAACCGAGGCAGAGGGGAAGTAACTGGCGCAAGTTTATGGGGTCAGTAAGCTGTGCAGCCAAGATTGGAACCTGGAGCTCCTGCTGCTTGGGGAGAAGTAGTTTAAGGAGTCCCAAGTGGCCTGTAGCCCCACCCGCTCACATCCCCTCTCTACTAACCAGGAGACAACACACTTCTTGGAGGCACATTCTGGCACACTCACTGCCACATGCCCAGGGCCAACAGTGTTTGATACACAGTACGTGTTCATTGGACCACTGAGCTATTAACCCTATGGGGTTATTTTTGGTTTTTTTGAGGAGATGGTGATAGCGATTTGTAACCCAACTCACAGTCAAACTAGATTAAGAACACAAAGATTCAGTAACTCATGAGTTCCCTGCCGGATCTGCTACCCCTCCCTGTGCAGGAAGGCTCCCATGGGCATCAGCCCTCCCCCGGCCCCCACCGCTGAAGGCCAGTCTGCCTGGCAACCCAAGTGGCTGAGGCGAACCAAAAGCCCTTACGTAAGGCTCCCCGCTCCCCCCCCCCCCGCCCACTTTCCCTCTGGATCAAACACAGCACCCTCCCCCAGCTGGCACGCCTGCCACCTCAGCTAGTCTTCCTTTTCCTGTCTCCTCCTCTAGTCTCAGCCAACTGGTCACCAAGCCCCACTGCTGTGCACACATACTTACGGGCAGCCACCCCACACCCTCCCTTCACTCCATGTCATCTGGACAGATCTACTGCCTCTAGCATCTCTCACCAATGTCTTCATGGCCACAATCCCTCTTCCGTGCCCGTCCCCTGCTTCCCAAAGCTGTGACGGTCCCCCTCTCCTCAGATGTCGCCATCTCTTCAACAGGGGAATCAGCATCCTCGCTGACTTGGCCCAGCCTCAACTCTGGCCACTTGCCGTACAGGTCTGCCCTTCGAGCCACAGCAGACTCAGGTTTCAGGACTACCAAATGCCATTTCCACTGGCGTATCTGCTTATTCCTGCCCATCTGCCTGGCAAGCTTTTCTTTCTCATCTGAGGCAGTCCTCAAACATCCCCTTCTCTATGGCCACCTATGGTCCTCCTACCACGCTACTTCAGGCAGAATCCTGTCCTCATCCCACCTCCAAACTCTTTAGATGACCCTCTAGTACACAGCTGCTCCCACTGCGATTACTTCCTGTGGATCTCCACCTTAGACCGAGTCCTTGGATGGACCATATCATTTCTCTTTATCCCAGAGCCTGCCAGAATGCCAGGACCACAGAAGGCCCTCTGGAAAAGCTGTTGAATTAAATATACTCATTCGGTTAGAGGGGGACTTCTTGGTAACATGCTATCAGGAGTAAACAGGGCTCACAAACCTCCTACTATGCACCATTCCAAGTGCTGTGTGCATGGTCTCATTTAATTCTCAAAATAACTGGATAAAGGTACCATTCTCTCCATTTTACAAATGAGGAAATGGAGGCCTAGAAAAGTCTAGTGATTTGCCCTAAATCCCAGCTATTAGCAGCTGTGCCAGGTTTTAAACCCAGACACGGTCCTTCGAAGTCGACACACTATACTTACTTTCTAGACTGTAACAGAACCCAGTTATGTCTGGGGAGTATGATCTGACCCACGAGGTAACTGAACCCACTGGAGAATGAGCCAGCCTAGAACTGAGCTCCAATAGTTTTAACTAGTATCTTTTCTAAAATTTTCATATGTCAAATATTCCATGAAATAAAATGGCAGTAATAATTCTGTTCTGGTGGGGCTTGAAACTCACAGCCTATTTTTTCTCAATTAAGAAACCTACTTCTGTTAACATCTGTATTTCCTCTACTGATTTCTAGTGACTATGGTCACTGAAAAGTGACTTTCCTGGTCCTTTGCATCCAAAAAAAAAGGGGGGGAAAGAAAGAAAGAAACCTGTAAGAGTAAGTGTCAGGTGCTCAGGTGTCTCAGTGGGTCAAAGCCTCTGCCTTCAGCTCAGGTCATGATCCCAGAGTCCTGGGACTGAGCCCTACATCAGGCTCTCTGCTCCATGGAGAGCCTGCTTCCTTCTCTCTCTCTGCCTGCCTCTCTGCCTACTTGTGATCTCTGTCAAATAAATAAAATATTAAACAAAACAAAAAAAAGAGTAAGTGTCTACCTACCTGAGGCTTCTTACTGCATCTGTGAGGTAGGGATGGGAAAGAGCAGGAGTGTCTATGGAAGACACCTTTGTCCTCTTTCCCTTAGAATTAGAATGAGAGGGAAAAGGAGGGGATCCTAAATAATCCCCCCCAATTTGCTGTGGAGGAAGACCAGGCCCTTTTCCAGCTGCCTCTCCCGGGCCTCAGGATCCTCTAGCTTCTGATTTTTCCGGAACTCACGGCGGATGTAGGCAAGGTAGAAGTCTCGATCAGTGTAGCGAAGCTCTCGACCCTGGCGCAGCAGGGCCCGGTAGAGACTGAGCACCGCCTCTCGGCTCCATGGGGCCATGGGGGACAGGTAGGGGGTGGGCGTCAAGCTATAAGCAGAAGGGAAAAAATAGAAGCCTAGAATCAGAATTAATTATGGAAGGGGTTACAGACACTATCTAAAATTCAGGATTTCTTAATCTGGGCCAAGGTCACACTATGACTTAGTGACAGGTCGAGGAGTAAACCCCAGCCTCTCAATCCCCTCTTCTGGGAAAGTACAGGTTATGCTGAAGGGCTAGGGCTTCAATTTTGGTTCTGCCATTTACCGGCCATATGACTTTGGACAAAGTACTTAACCCTTTTGAGCACCGGCTTCCTCAGTTGTAAAATGGGAATGGTACTATGTTAAAGATTATCTACCTTCCACTCTGGGTTATTTTGAGAACAGCATGAGATAATGCACGGAAAGCCTCTATAATAGAACTTCACCACAAGG
The DNA here is from genome assembly GCF_964662115.1 of Mustela nivalis. Taxonomy (NCBI): domain Eukaryota; kingdom Metazoa; phylum Chordata; class Mammalia; order Carnivora; family Mustelidae; genus Mustela; species Mustela nivalis. Next base: position 8,466,311 of record NC_139026.1, read on the forward strand.
GGTGGTCCAGAGTGGCTGAAGGCAAGGGATCTCAGCCAAACTTGAATTCTGGCACCACCACTCGTGAAAGGATTACCTTGGGCAAGTTTCTTAACCTCTCTGTGCTCACCTCAGTTCTACATTTGCAAAATGAGGATTACAACTGTATTCTGCCCACATGGTTGTTATGAGAATTAAGTGAGTTATGTATGTAAATGTGTTTAGAATAGTGCTTGGCATGGAGTGCCTGGGTGGCTCAGTGGGTTAAGCCTCTGCCTTCGGCTCAGGTCATGATCTCAGGGTCCTGGGATCGAGCCCCGCATCGGGCTCTCTGCTCAGCAGAGAGCCTGCTTTCCTCTCTCTCTCTGCCTGTCTCTCTGCCTACTTTTGATCTCTATCTCTCTGTGTCATATAATAAATAAAAAATCTTTAGAATAGTGTTTGGCACATACTGGATCAGTGTTATTTATTTCTAGTGGGGCCTAACCTGGTTTGTAAGTACTCAATAAATATTACATTTAGTTACACAAAAACCGCCACCATCTCCTTTCAGTAATGAATCTTCACACAGGTACAGTGTCATTTATAAAATGCCTTGTCATTCATCACCACGTTTAAATTAAGGAACCCATGAGGTGGTCAGGGCTCCCAACAATGACAACGAACACTTACTGATTACTACATACCACCCGAGTTCCAGGCACATCCCACAGAATGTCACACCTTGTTCTATCAACAAACCCAGTGTCATTATCCCCATTTTAAGTGGAGGAAATTGAAGCTCCCAGAGGGAAGTAACTTGCCCACAGGCACACAACTGGAAAGGAGGGTGCACTCCTGACCCCAACTCTGCCTGCCGCTGTAAGGATAGTTACCATTTGCTCGGGCAATACCATGTAAAGCACAGGTGCTCTACAAACTCTCCCAGCACATATAAGGGCCCCCCCCCAAAAATACTCTGGATGAAAGAATTAACGTCCCTATGTGGAAAAAATGATCACCTCTATTTCAGATATAAAGAAATGAGACTGAATGAGGAGGTATCTGATCTGAACTTTGGGCCCAAAGTCGGTCAGCCATCAGCGTCTGGCCTCACTAACTTCCTGCGCGAGCCTGAGCAAGCCACCGTCCCTGTCCTTTTTTCCTCAACTGTAGAAGAGCTCCCCTCAGCCCCAAGGGCCCCCGGGAGTGGGAGACATGAATCCAGAAAATCCTTAGGAAAAGTGCTTTATGAGGTTTGAGGCGACTGTCACGCGAAGGCTGTTACTACAAGGTCGCTCGGCAATTGGGCGACTGTGCCCTGGCCGGTTCCCAGTTCCTGCCCCTACCCTGGGGGGCCAGGCCGAGGCGGGATGGGGAGACCCCCGGCTAGGGCAGGCCGGCTCGCGAGCCCCGGGAGGCCTCCGGAGGCTGGGGCGGGGCCACAGAGCGGCCTCCCAGGGGAAAACCTGAGCGGTCTGGGGCGAGACACCCGGTGGCCAGGTTGGGGGGCGCCGGCCGCGGTCCCGAGCGGAGACTCGCCGAGCCCCGGGCCCCTGGCCCCGCTCCTCCCCTCACTCACCCGCGGACTGCGCGCGCTACCACTCCTCGGAATTCGCCTCTCGCCCGGTACCTCTCCCGGGGTCACCCACCAACATGGCCCCTTCACTTCCGGGACACGACCTTGCGCACGGAGTTGAGGGGAGGGACTGAAGAGAGCGTGGGGGCGGGCGGAGGCGGGAGGACTTCCGTTCTTCCCGGCCGAGACCTCTCTCGGGGCGGGGCCTAGAGCCTCACCGGGCCACGCCCCCTCAGGCGGGTTCCGTCCCGCCTCCGTGCGTGACGTCACCAAGGACAGGCTCGCGGGGGCCGTGCCGGGCGGAGGTTGCGAAACCCTTCAAGGGCAAAATGTATTTATTGGCACCAGTTTTGTGCCGAGGGCTGTTATTTAATTTATCCATTTGCTTCTCTTCACTAGATTCGAGGGCAGGACCCGTGTCTTACGGAATCCTTACGTCCCTCCCCACGGCATCTCCATGGTGCCCAGTGCGGCCAGGCAAGGAAGGTTTGGAGTACAGCCCCGGGGGGCTCCCAGTTCCAGCCCCGCCACTTAAGGACTGCCATTTGCCAAGTTCCCTAACCTCAGCCTGGGACTCAGGAGAATTGAAAAGTATCTAGAGGAGCTGTTGGGTACTTAGGGAGCAGTTTCCTGGCCACTTCCATTGATTTCTGCAACAAATCCTTGTCAGGCGTCTCTAATGGGCCAGGCACTGCCACAGGTGTTGCAGGAAGGAAAGATGAAGTCCTGTCTTCTAGCCAGGGCTGACCCCGGAGGTGAGACCAGCTGGGAGGACCGCCACTGTGTGAGAGGCTGGGGTGAAGGGAGTGTGGTGGGCCAGCAGGCAGGGGCGGCTGTCTTACATGGACGGGTGACATGTGGAACTTCCCATTTCCCTGTGGCTGTGAACACCATTCAGTGCTGCCTTTTTGGCCTTCACAGCCTTTGCTATGGCTTCTGCTTCAGGAGAAGCAGACGCTTTCTTCACTTTCAAGTCCATCTTCGGGCAGAGTCCCTGAGTGCCATTGCCACAGGATCAGACTGGCTGGAGAGGGACTAAAGGCATCAAGGGCTAAAGCAGAGAGATTGGTCAGAAAGCTGTGACAGAAGCCCCCCGGGGGGACAGGACAGGGCTTCAAACCAGGGAGGCCGCAGTGGAGGGAAGAGGTGGTCAGATCCTGGAAGTCTTTGGAGGGAGAGCCACTGCTCATGTAGTGTATGAGAGAGAAGGATCACTGTGGCTTTGGGGTTCCGCGTGAGCAGCTACCCGGCTGCCTCCCTCTGTCAGCTTAGTTAGGAGCATATTCCAAGCATTCCAAATTGCTAGCAGACGGCTGTTTTCCAGGGACCTCAGGTCCTCCACTCAGATGAGGGGAGACTACCTTGTGTTATAGAGAACCCGGCAGCACTGGAGAGGTGGTGAACCCCTCCTTTCTGGGAAAGGAAGGATCCAGTTGGGGGCCTCAAGGAGGGAGGCTTAAGACTTAGGAGCAATGGTGGTGTGGAGTTGAGGCTCTTAGGCTAGGGTCTAGATCCCCCGGAGCCAGCTTGGCATAGGGAGACCAGGATGAAATTCAACAATTCTCTCCCCTCACACTCACAGTGTGGCAGTCCCCGGCACTTATAGTGCCTTTGTGAAACACCTCTTATGTGCCAGACATTGGGAATGAATGCTTTACAAACATTGTATTATATCTAATCCCAGCGGTCCTGCTTGGTAGGCATCTTTATCCCCATTTTATAGATGGGAATTCCAGGACTCAGAGGGGTTTGCTCATTTCTCTGACACTGAGCTAGGCAACTGAGAAGCTCACAGTAGAACTCATGTCTGTCTTACCCCAAAACATGTGTTCCTTCTACCCTTCCGGCTGCCCTACTTTGCTCAATAAAAAAATGAGTTTGTGACCCAAATAATTCTAATTGGTGACATTTCCAGCTGGAAGACCCGGTGACCTTTCATATCCCTTCTGACCCTCCCGCTCTATAGAATATTATTTTTAGGAGGGAAGGGGAGAGGCTCCCCAGGGGCTTGCCTTTCAGGTCAGCTCTCCCTAAACTTTACTTCCAGACTCACAACACTCACTCCTGCTCCCAGCGCTCCCATGACAATGGGGGAGGGCAGTGAGGCAGGCATCTGGCACCCCCACGAATCCATGGTGACTTTGTAGGCCCGAGACGCTTGCAAGGAGCACTGATCCAAATGTCAGGGCCCCACCAGGTTGATGGGACAAGGGGCCCTCTGGGATCTCTCGAATACTGCAGCTTTGACATAACCCAGTCATACATATGGATGTTGGCTGTGGTGTCTTACGGGGTCATGGATGGAGGGTGAGTGGGAAGTCCTCGTTCACCAGAGCAGTGACTCACACCAGTGGCAGATTTTTCATTATGGAATGAATGAACGAACGAATGAATGAATGAATGTTTTCCAGAAAGACCGGGCCTAGGGGAGAGGGACCATTTTCCTGACTCAGGCCAGTCCATTCCAGTTGAATTTGAACAAGGCAGTGGGGTGGTGGTGGGCATGGGGCAAGTGATTTAAGCTTCTTGTGCCTTGGTTTCCTCATCTGTGACCTGGAGATGGAGATAAAAGGACTGTCTCCTTGGGCTGTTGAGGATTAAATGTGAGAAGGTGTGCAAGGGGTCATCGGGAGCCTGACACTGGGTGAGCACACAGTAAGTGGAGGCTTGTATTATGAGGTGTGTCTGTCTGTCTGTCTCTGTCTTGTGCATGGATAGGGACAAGGGAATATTGGCCCACAAACAGATTTTGGAAAAATAGGATATCAGTTCCAGGTCAGAAACTCGGGCAAGTCTCAAGCTGTGGCCCTCTGGTCCTAGAAAGCCTCTGTGGTCAAGGGTCTGGGCCCCAGAGGGTGAAAGCAGGACAGGCAGTTCCTGTCCTCAAGAGGGCCAGGGTCAAGAGGGGAGGCTGACAGGTGCACAGACAGGTGCTCAGAGAGGAGCCTTCGCAGATGCTGTGGGAACCAGAAGATCCTGTGACCCAGTGCAGAAGCAGGGCTGGGTGGGCACCAACTGGGAAGGGAGGTAAAGGGATGAGACCCAAAGCTGGACAGCGAGGGGCGCCTGGGTGGCTCAGTGGGTTAAAGCCTCTGCCTTCGGCTCAGGTCATGATCTCAGGGTCCTGGGATCGAGCCCCACATTGGGAAATCTCTGCTCAGCAGGGAGACTGCTTCCCTTTCTCTCTGCCTGCCTCTCTGCCTATTTGTGATTTCTATCTGACAAATAAATAAATAAAATCTTAAAAAAAAAAAAAAAAAAAGCTGGACAGCGAGCATGCTGAGGTTTCCTGGGGAGAATGTAATAGCCAGCCAGGTGTGCTTCAGGCTGTTATGCCAGCACCCTTAGTCTGAGGTCAGTCGTGGGTTTGAATCTCCGCTCTGCTACCTGACAGCTGGGAAACTTTCAGCAAGGTTCTCAACTGCTCTGTGTCTTGGTTTAAATGGGGATTAATTAAGGTACCTAAGCAATCTGACCTTGAAATCAACTCATGCTAAGATGGAGGGAGAGTGAAGCCGAGTATATCTGGGTATGTAGTAAGGATGTATCTGTAATGAGAAATAAAACTACGGCTGAGGCCTTAGGGAGTTCAGGTGATGGTATGGGGGCAGGAGTGGTCCCAAGGTGGGGGGGTCTCTGCCGATTGCAGAGTTCAAAGAACGAGAGCCAGAGAACACAGGAAGGAGAGTCCAAGATGAGACGGGAGGAGGGCAGGGCCCAGCAGGCCACAGGCAGGAATCAGGCCTGAGCCAACAGCAAGGGGGAAGTTCGTGCTAGGCTCAGACTTCGTCTGGGAGAGAGCTGACTGGTCTCTTTACAGGGAGTAGATTGATGGGCTGAGACCTGCAGGAGATCTGTCCCCAGGCCACTGCAGTGCGCCTTGAGAGCGCCATCAGCAGATAGTAGGAATGAGCACAGCTGCTTGTGTACCAGCTCTTGCCTGACCCTCAGCACAGCTGTGTGGGGATAAGACTGTCACTTCCCCAGGTACGTCCAAGGAGCCAGGACCTCCAAGAGCCATAAATGGCAGGACTAGGATCTGAGCTCTGCTCCAGGGGTTGAACAATTCCTGGGATAGAGGAAGTCACTGGGGCCAGGTGTGGAGGAAGAGGAGGACATGGCGGGGGCAGAGGGGGAGACCTGGGAATGCTGATGTCTAAGTCCGAGGAAGCAGAGAGAACACGGCAGAAGGACGGGGTGTCCTAGAAGCTTGGGGAGAGGAGGATGTTGCCGCAGCCACGGAGGCCAGTACTCCAGCCAGTCTGAGACCAGCCTTGCCCGGTTAGGGGCTGGTCCCAGAGTATATCCCTTAAGTGAGAGCACAGGGGGCAAGGAGTAAATGGGAAGGTAGAAAGGAAGACAGTGACATTGCTGGGAGAGGAAAGGGTGAAAGGTGAGGCCAGCTGGAGGGAGGAAAAGCGGGTGGGGTGGGGTGGGAGCGGGTGGGAGCGGGTGCTCCAGCATTCCAGCTGCAGGAGGGCGGGGAGGCCCAGAGAGTGAGCCCTCAAGGGAGTATAATCACCTACACCCCTCACCCAGGGGGCAGGGGGAGGGAAAGGAAGGGGCACACAGGGGAGTCCCAGGCTTCCCGACAGAAGGCAGAGAGTATGAGTCCCTGTGACTAGGGTCTTACTAGTCTCATCCCCTTTACTCTGCCCAGCAAGATGCCTTATAAAACTGAGACTCTTTCACCTGGGTGGTTGGAGTAGTGTAAGAGTTGGCTGTAGCCGGATCAGCTAAGCTCCAGGATGTAAGCTGGTTGGGGACCTAGAAATCACTCTCAGAGACTGCCAACTCCCTCCTCATGGAGTTTGCTCTCATCAGAGGCCATTGATCCTGTCTTCACCAGACTAAAATCTGATATCCCTGGACAAGCATGAGGTTCCCCCATTAGCCTGTGAAAGCTTTGCTGCCCACGCTGTGCCAGAGGGTGCTGAACAGGGCATGGGGAATAGAAGCTCATTCACCAAATACCCCCGCTCTGGCAGGTGCAGGAGGGGGGGCCTGGGCTGGCAGATGCACAGGCTTGGAGCCCAGATCCCAGCTCCTCCTCTGCCCAAGGTGCCCCCTCTGTGAGTTTGAGAACCCAGGAGAAGGGTGGCGAGACTGAGCCAGTGCCCTGCCCGGAGCAGTCGCTTAGTGAATGTCAGTGTCCCTTTCCATCTTTAATTTATACCCACTGAGCCCTACCACGGTCCCGAGAGGGCCGGAGAGCAGTGTACCCACTTCACAGATGAGTCGGCAGCACTCAGGCTGATGATAGCCTCTGTCGCCTCCAGGGACAAACTGGAGGCCGACATGCTGGACTGGACCAAGAATTGTTCTCGCTCCACAAAGAACTTTGCAAGACCCAGATAAGTAGAAAAGACAGCTTTCCAGGTTTGCTCAAATACTTGATGATCTGGCAGCACCGGGTTCCCTACTTATGCGAAGGAGCAGCCGCCACCTTTGGACAGGGTTTGAACTCCCCAGTTCATCCCAATCCCCACCAAACCCTATTGTCTCATCCACGGGTGCTCTATCGTTTACATAACGTTGCTCCTTGGGCTCCTGTGGTCTGCTGAGTCTGCAGAGGCCTGAGCCCTCATGAAGGTCACAGCTGTTAGACGCTTGAGAGTTTTTCCAGTTCAGCCCCTCCCTGCTGGCCCCAGGGTGCATACACACACTCACCCCTGCACAGACACCTAGAGGGAGAAGAGACTGGCCGAATTGTATTTCTAAAATTTTTTTTCTATCTTTGGTGTATGCACCTGGAATTGACTCTAGGATAAGGAGTGAGGTACGGATTGTAGTCTGCCTTCTCAATGGCTGTCAGATATTTACGAAATAATTTTTCTTTCCTCCAGTGTCGTCTATATCGTATGCTAAATTCCTGTGTGTATTTGAGGACCCCATTTTCATGACCACTTCAAATCTGCTGACTCCTGGGTCAGTGTGACCTCCTCCAAGTCACAGCTCTGATGGGGCTTCTGTGAGTTGTGGGTCAGAGCTCTGCTGAGACCAACTTGGTTGGGTTGTCCTAAGTATGACCAGAGCCAGTTACTGGAGGTTGATCTCATGGCTGCTTCTCTCTGCACCTGTGCCATTTGCCCCCTTTCCAACCTGCTTCCTCTGATTGGCCAAGTTCACCTCTTCAAACCAAGCCAGGTCATGAATAGTGCTGCTGAGCCTATAGGTAGCTTGGGCGGCCTTTGAGTAAGGCTTCTACTCCAGTCCAAGGAGGTGGGACAAGGAAGCGTAAAAAGATAGCAAGACTCCCTGGAGCTACATCAAGAACTTTGACCTGGCATTGTAGGTGATGGGGAGCCATAGATTATTTTAAAGTTGGGAGTGGGTCAGATCTACAAGGTGCAGGCAAGGCTGCGGGGTGTGGTGGTTCATGTTACACACTGCACAAGGGCACCACATCCAAGGGGCGCCTTTCACATCGTAGACCTTGTGGAGTTGTAGGTTTCCTATGACATTGGGAAGAAGGCAGTGAATTGTCTTGTTCTAATGAAATCAGTACATGACAGCAGTTTAACAACAAGTGGAAATAAAATGTCTTGGGGAAGGGATGCCTTTCCCAATTTGCACAGAAGCCTGCATGGGCTGGCAGTGGCCCTGCCTTGAGGATGGATTTGCCAGGGAGAGGGAGAAGAAGGAGAGCAATGTACATTTCCAGTTCAGAGTCTGGGGTGTATGGCAACATAGTAATTAAGATATATCCCAGATGACGCACAGAGCGTTGGATGCCCCTGATCGCAGTTTGGAAGATGAGTTGTAATGTTTGTACATGCTCTTGGTCCTTTGAGTTTTAGAACTTGACCCCCCAATGTCCTCCTGCTCGGCAAAAGAGCCTTTCCTCCCCCAGGGGTCTCTGCAGTCCCACAACCCGGGACAGGCTTGAGTAGGGGAGGGACCCTCTCTAAAGAAGGCTCCCTAATGGGAAGGACATTCTCACAATTTTCTCATATCAGATGGGCAGAGGAGGTAACGTCTATCCGCTGGAAGAACGTGTAGCAACAAGCAGGCCTGAGGCCCCTGTTAACAGATCAGGGAGGCATAGCGCAGAACCATCCTGGTCTGTGCTTAGTAACTTCCAAGGGTGTTGATGACACCGGCTGGCAAAGCCTCCCATTGATGCAGAACGGTGGGCCTCTGTGCTTGGGGACTCAGAGGGGGACAGAGGAACCCCGACTTTGGTCTGCTAGAGTGCAGGGGTCTTTGGGGCCCAACTGGGGATGTGTCAGCATCTACTATTAACACAAGTGGGGTCTGGGAGACAGCCGCCAGAGGAGGGGTGAGTTGTTATGGGTGCACTGCATCAGGACAGTTCAGTGGGATTTGGTGAGCCCTGCCCGGAGGGCAGAGTGCTGGGGGACACACTGGTGAGGAAGACGCAGTGTTGGCAGCAGATGCTCCAGAGGTGTTTGTCCTCCAGTCTCCGCCCCCTCCTGTGCGAGCTCTCGAATCTTTATCTCCTTGGCCGCAAAAGGGGAGAAGAGCAGGAACCCGTTTGCTCTGCAGGCCTTCAACACTTGCGCGCGCCCCTAGCATTGCCTTCGCCCTTGTGTATTTTTCCTAGTTTGGGTTTTCTTTTTTCTTTGTGATTTTCTGTGATTTTTTTTTAAAGATTTTATTTATTTATTTGACAGACAGAGGTCACAAGTAGGCAGAGAGGCAGGCAGAGAGAGGTGGGGGGGGGCAGACTCCCTGCTGAGCAGAGAGCTCGATGTGGGGCTTGATCCCAGGACCGTGAGAAGGCAGAGGCTTTAACCCACTGAGCCACCCAGCACCCCGATTTTCTGTGATTCTAATTAGATATGTCCATCTTTCCATTTTGGGTCATGTCTTGTTTACGCTGCCTCAAATCCGCAGTGCTGGTTTTGGCCATTCCTAACTCCACCACTAGGAGGCAGCACGGCACCGTGAGAAGAGTGGCAGAGGCCCTGGTCCAAGCTAATACTGGGAGCTGTCTGCCCTTGAGCCATTTACTTACACCCTTAATCTCCCCCATTCCTAGCCTCACCACCCCCACAATTTTGCAGGCTGGTAAGGGGGAAGACCCGTTATTTAGATTTAGATTTACATTTAGACTACATGAAGTAATGTATGTAAAGTGCCTGGCATGTATACAGTAGGTGCTCAATGGTTGTATACGCCTCCTGTAGTTGTCCTTAACCACAGGAATGCTTTTATCCTCCTGGGGACATGTAACAATATCTGGGGACATGTTTGGTTGTCACACTTGGGGGAGTGGATTCATCTAGCGAGTAGGGGCAAGGACGCTTCTAACCCCCTGCGATGCGCAGGACAGCCCCTCAGCACAGAATGATCTGGCCACATTGTCCCTAGTGCTGAGGTCAAGAAACCCACAATCAATTATTCACAATTGATTTTGAGCTCCAAGAGGGCAGAAAATGTGTCTTCATTTCTGTATCTTCCCTGGGGCCCGTCATGGTGTACAGTGAGTGAGTGAGCACAGGGTTAAGTTGAAAGGTAGGTAGTGGCAAGAGGAATGGAGGGGGAAAGATGGGGAACTGAGGGTGTCAGACCAAAAAGACTAATTGTCCTAGAGTGGGGTCACGCGCCTAACCACATTAGCCTGGGAGCTTCCTGAGAGATGAATTTAATTTGCAAAACCAAAATCGCTTCTAAGCATCTTCATCAGATTATCTTAAATGCTGGTGCTCAAGGGGCCCCTTTGAGAGCTTTATAGAATGAGTGCCCCCCTTCGGAGCCTCGGCCTCAGGACGTCACAATAGGCTGGACTGGCTGAGTCAGGAAATTCTCTGCCTCCTACAAATCTCAAGAATGTTGTGTTTTCTTTCCACCACCAACCTGCTCCCTAGACCCTGGCCACTCTTGGTAGAACCAAATGGTGAAACCGTCTAGAAGTCCTCTTCCTGGACAGCTGTGGACCAACTGGCAGAGCAAATCAGGGGATGGAGACAGTTATTTTTGACTATGTGATGGGCAGTCACATGGACGAGGACCTGGCCTTGTCCCATGTGAATCTCTAGAAGGCAGAGCATCCAAACGGGCCTGGTGTGAGGCATGCTGGGTCCTCAGAAAGGCTGCCCAACAGGACACACCAAAGGTTCTCATTATGCCATGGGGACTGTGGCAGTGTGAGACTCAACAGGAGGGGCAAGTCTTGGCCGGGCTGGGCCAGTAACTGAGCTGGGGGCAGGGGTGGGGGGCAGCTAATCCTGTGGGCAAAGCCTTACAGAGGACGAAGTTTGGGTAGTAGAATCCCTACTGCCCTAGGTGGGCAGGGAGATTATATGCAACAGCAGCCCAGTGTTTGGCCAGGCAGAGTGGGACATTCAGGGAGCAGGGTATTTGGGAAGTGGGGGCCATTAGACAGCATAGGAGACGGTCCTGGGTTCAAATCCCAGTGCCTCTCCTTAACTGGCAGCATTCATTGCATAGCTTTTGAGTTGGGCTGGGAACTGTTGGCTCCCAAGTGTGGGAGACAAAGACAGACGATCCTGAAACCGTGTGGTAAGGGCAGCGCTGCAGACATTGGAGGCATCATGAGAGCCCAGAGGGTCAGCACCTAACCTGGGCATGGGGAAGCAGAGGTGGGGGCCTTCCCAGCAAGGCCTCCTGGTAAGGATTAGGTACAAAATGGCGGCAGAAGGTTCTGGGCCAAGAAAATAGTGCGCATTAACTCAGGAATGTTTTCTTTAGAGGAGTTAGAAGGCTTTTGGTTTAAGTAGCAGAAAACCCAGCTCAAAGTGTCTCTCAAAAAGGTAATTTATGGGCTCATGTAATTGAGAAGTCCCAACTGTGGGTTTTGGGTGAGGCTCTACCCAGTAGCCAATGCTGTAAGCTATAGGCTCCTCCCTCTTGTTTCCGGTAGTGGGTGCTCTTTTCCCATCATTCTTGGAAGAAAAGAACTCCTTTCCCAGCAGCTTCCAGCCATTTTTACTTCTGTATCACTAACCCAGATCAGGTCACTTATCCATCCTTAAAGTAATCGCCCTGACCAGGCAGTGGCTGTACCAACAGGCGTAGCCATTCAGGGCTCCCTCAGGAGCTGGATGCGTGCATCTGTGAGTGTGCACATTTGTGTACGTGCGTCAGTCCCACCAAAATGCATGATTAAGGGCGCCTGGGTGGCTCAGTGGGTTAAGCCGCTGCCTTCGGCTCAGGTCATGATCTCAGGGTCCTGGAATCGAGTCCCGCATCGGGCTCTCTGCTCGGCAGGGAGCCTGCTTCGTTCTCTCTCTCTCTCTCTGCCTGCCTCTCAGTGTACTTGTGATTTCTCTCTGTCAAATAAATAAATAAAATCTTTAAAAAAAAATGCATGATTAAGAAATTCTGGTAGGGGACGCCTGGGTGGCTCAGTTGATTGGACGACTGCCTTCGGCTCAGGTCATGATCCCAGAGTCCTGGGATCGAGTCCCGCATCGGGCTCCCAGCTCCATGGGGAGTCTGCTTCTTCCTCTGACCTTCTCCTCGCTCATGCTCTCTCTCCCTGTCTCTCTCTCAAATAAATAAATAAAATCTTTAAAAAAAAAAAAAAAAGAAAGAAAGAAAAGAAATTCTGGTAGGAAGAGATGCCAAGAAGAGCGCCTGCAAATGTCCACGGCAGCCAGCATTGAGTGCCCACTGCATGCCCAGCTCTGTGCTTTGATCTACATGCACCGTTTAACCCACTCGATGCTTGGAGGTAGGAGTCATCATCTCTGCTTTACGGATGCTGAAAGGAGGGCTTAAGTCTAAGGAACACATCCAGGGTCAGGTGATTAGCAAGTGGGGATCTGGGATTTGGACCTAACAGGGTCCCAACACGGTCTCTGGCACACCGTAGGCACTAAATAAATGGTAGCTACTATTAGGGAGAATTGCAAGGATGACACCCAGATTTCTGGCTGGCGCATGGAGAGATGAGACACCATCAGCGGGATGGAGACTACAGAACAGGGAGAACAGCCTTGGTGGGGGTGGGGGGAAAGCTGAACTCATTTGGTCGCATGGTGTTTCAGGTGACCTTGACACCTTGAGGACTAATCCAACAAGCTTTTGAATCCATGGGCTGGATGCCCAGCGGGGAGGAGTCCCTGGAGAGACTGAGCCAGTGGCACCTGGGCGAGAATCATGAAGAGCAGAGCAGTGGGCCCAGGATTAAGAACTGGGGAGCCCCCTTATTAAAGGGGTACAGAGGGCTAAAGGATCCCAGGAAGGAACATCAGAAAGGGGGAAGAGGAAGCCAGAGAGGCTGAGGGAGTGCAGAGAAGGGATGCCTGTCCCTGCGTCAGACGCACCATGTGAGCAAATGGAGGGTGAGGCCTTGGTCATGGCGATGATGGCTCACACTTCTGAGGCTCTCCTGAAGCTCTGGGCTCTGCTCCAAGTTCTGAGCACACTCACAACCACTAGGGAGGCCTGTCCCATGATCTTCATCTCGCAGATGAGCATTCCGGGGAAGGACTTGGGCAAGGGCTGGGGAAAGACCTGATGGGGGCACTTGAGGTGTCAATGATGACCTCGGCACCCCGCGTTTCCTTGGGGTATCCTCCTTCCTCTGGAAGATCTAAGCTAATCAGTGTATTCTACCCATCCCCCCCCCAGTCTCACCAATTGGTCCAGAGATGATTGCATGACTTTATCTAAGTCACTGAGATGCAGGCCCAAGACTTTTCAGGAGAAAAGAAAAGAAAAAGTTTCTTTTCTTTTATTCTTTTAAAATTTTTATTTGTTAAAGATTTTATTTATTTATTTGACAGACAGAGATCACAAGTAGGCAGAGAGGCAGGTAGAGAGAGGGGGAAGCAGGCTCCCTGCTGAGCAAAGAGCCCGATGCGGGGCTCGATCTGGGATCATGACCTGAGCCGAAGGCAGAGGCTTTAACCCACTAAGCCACCCAGGTGCCCCGAGGAGCTCTGTTTCTTTTGCGCTAAGTACACAAGATGAGATGCTGTGAGGTCTGGAGCTGCTGCAGCCATCTTGTACGCATGAGGATTGTGGCTGTCTTGTGACAGGAACAACATGAGACCGAAGTAGAGCTGAACTGAGCAGAGAGCCGGATGATGATGCGACACTGAGCTCCACCTCAAGCTGGACCTGAAGCCTTTACTGTTACTAAACTAACCTGTTAGTAAGTCAATCAATTTCTTCTCTGCTCTATTCATTTGGGTTGGCTTTCCTGTCATTAATTGAAAGCAAACTGTCAGTTATCTTGTGGTCACAATTAGGCTGTGTAACAAACCATCCCAACAGCCAAAGCAATTGAGCTCATGAGACTTCATTAATGTTCAGGCTGAACTTGGCGGGGAAGCTCTCCTGGTCTTGGCTGGGCTCACACAACGTGATGGTGGGCTGGGATGATAGGAACAACCAGGTCACATGCCGAGGCCACGGTGGCAATGACTTGTGCCCCTGTTGATGATTTGTCTCTAGAAGCTGTCAGCAGTCTAGGATAGGTGTTTGAAACGTGATTTGTGGTACTGACGTAGGATTGGACTTTTTCTGCAGAAGGACAGGGTTACGGGAAATCAAGAGCATGGGAGAAGTCAGGTTGGGGGTGAATTGTCCCTCAACTTGAGTTTATGTGATTCTTCCTTGAGATTAGGTTCAAGCCATGTTTTTCTGGCGGGAGACCTCAGAGGTGACGGGAGGTCCTTTCTAGAGTCTCACCTGCATGTCTGTGTTCCTGTCCCTCTCCTCTCCTGTGCAATCGCTGCCTGGCTGACAGCCTCGTTCTTTTTGTGCTGTATCCTTTCCTTTGTCATCCGGACATCCAGGTCAGACGCCAGCGGGTGGGCGGGTCCTTGCAGTGGACAGCCACGTGCCACTGGGCAGGAGAACCCAGCCATTCAGTGGAGCCAGAATCAAACTATGGAACTGTCAGCAAATAAATGGCTATTTTATCTGTTAAATTTCAGGATGGTTTGTGTAGAAGCAATAAATATTTGGGAGAGTAAACGAAGACTTAAAACTTAAACAATTATGCAATTTAAAGGAGTGCACTTTCTGGAGCACCTGGGTGGTTCAGTGGGTTAAAGCCTCTGCCTTCAGCTCAGGTCATGATCCCGGGGTCCTGGGATCGGGCCCCGCATCGGGCTCTCTGCTCAGCAGGGAGCCTGCTCCCTCCTCTCTCTCTGCCTGCCTCTCTGCCTACCTGTGATCTCTGTCTGTCAAATAAATAAATAAAATCTTTAAAAAATAATAATAAAATTAAAAAAATAAAGGAGTGCTTTTTTTGCTGTAACTGAGCGTCTGGGAATTCACTAGAACAGTATGGGGCATGGGAAGGGCCAAGGATGCAGCCCAGGGGGTTGGCCCAGGCAAGGCCTTTCACTGCTTTGAACTGTAACCAGATTTGTGGACGTTTCATGATTCGGGGTGCCTGGGTGGGGACTCCCAGTGAGCTCCAGGATGACGGGCCTTCAGAATTTGGGGGGTTTAACTGCCTAAAGCTCAAGCCCCAACCTGGAAAGAAGCCACAGGAGTGCCTTGGTGATCGCTGCTGCCCATAGTAGCCACTGTTGCTCTTGTCTCCCCAACGCCATAGATTTACGGGCTGCAAAAGCATTTCACTATATTTTAGGTTTTCCTCCAGATGCACTAGAGCTTCCTATGGACCAATTTTATGGACAGGAGGTTCAAGCTGGAGGGAATATGCATCCCCTCCAAGGCCACAGAGGCTGCCACTACTCCCATGCCTTCTGGATGGCCGGGTGAGGGAGACACTTGTGCCCGACGCTCCCAGACAGCACAAGGCCAGCTTCCTAGGCTCTGACGACTGCACACCAGCCCTCACCTGACTGCCCTGAGGGGCGCTGACCTGCCGCTGCTCCCTATGGACTGTGCTCCCCCACCTCCCCCGATTGCAGGGACTGGCCCCATGTGCCCCGAGCTGGCACGGTGCCTGGCTTGGTTAGGAGCTCAGATGGTGTTTGAACGTGAGGACGGGCATCATGATCCACCATCCTCTCCTGCTTCTGCATGTCCACACCCCTTCCGGCCTCCTCCCTCTCCTCCCCCGTGGATGCCAATGCAGGAAGGGCAGCGTGGCGTTCGCCGCCTTATTTAATGTGTCCGAGCCTCTCTCCACAGCTGTGTAGTGGGAAAAATGGGGAGGGGTATCTTTTAGCCTAGAGTTTGGCACCAAATAGGCACTTAATGTCAGGAAATGTCGATGAGGATGATTCACTCTGGGACACGATTTGAGGTTATACACTTGATCTCAAACGGCGGGGAGTCACCATCACCCTCTTCTGGCTCTGTGGATTGTCTGCATCTCCTCCACTCTGCCGAGATCCTGCAATCCCTGCAAACCCCGCAATCCTCACCCCACCTACCCCGAGCACCTGCGGCAGGCACCTTCCCGGGCTTTGGGAGTGTGGCTGGAGTCCAGGCGTCTGAGGCAGTCATGTGGGTGCTCAGGGGACATTAGCCCCTGCTACAGCCACCGACACTGGCTCTCTTCCCTATCTCCAGCCTGGGTGTCCCCTTCTAACAGGGTGGCTGCCCAGCCACCCCATAGGGACCGAGGCAGAGTTTAAAAGTGTGCTCACTCCCACCATCTCTGAGGCTTTCCTTAGAAAATACCCAGAGGGTTCCTTCCCCAGAACAATACCATTACCCACGGGTCCAGAGGAAGCCTCCAGGAAGCCCCCACTTTCCACGGTCCCAGGCACCATCGGGGCACAGGTCTACAGGAAAGACACTGCTACCCTCGCCTGCCCCAAGGGACTGGCGACAGGACCAGTGCTGGGGATCCAGGTGCGGTCCCTCTTCTACCTGCAAGTGGCTGTGTGACCTTCAAATGTCTGATAGGGGAATGCAGCTTGTTCAGTAGGTGGAGCATGTGACTCTTGCTCTTGGGGTTGTAGGTTCGAGCCCCTTACTGGCTGTAGAAATTACTTAAAAAAAAATCTTGAGGGAAAAAAAGGAACCTGTGACAGGCATAGAGGGGGAAGAGCATGGAGTTGGGAGTGTTTGTCTGGATCCCCTGAGCAGAACTAGGGGGATGGCTCCCCTCTGCGTAGAGACAGCAGAGGCTTCATCTAGAGCTCTAAAGGGGTACTGGCCCACCTGGGAGGGTGGGTGTCGCCAGTCCTGGGCCCACTTCTTTCTGCAGCCCTCCTTCCAGCACTTTCTGCTGTCCAGCATTTCCACCAGGTGTGGGTGGAGTAGGAGATGTTCCTGGGGTAGCGTGCACGCGCATGTGTGGCGCATCCCTCAGTGAAGGGACTCCACATGTCCCCGCACCCCGCTGGCCCAGCCCTGGCGGCGAAGTGGTCTTTAAAAACCAGAACCAGTCCCTTGCACCCCTCCCTGACCCAGAGTACCCCCAAATTTGCCCCACATGTGCACCTTTAAGACTTTGTAACTGCTTTTATTATTAATATTATCTTTTCCTTTAAGCATCCCTTTAAGGGTGAAATGAAATCCAACCATTTACAGAGAAAATGATTTCAGAATGTACATATTGATTTTCCCTTACAAAAAAAATAATACTATTATCATTGGCGTCCTTAAATTATACATTTCCCAGGGCCCTGCCTTCTGCTTGGAGAAGTCCCGTCTCCCCTCCCCGCCTGCCACCTTTGGCCCCAAAGATCTCCCAAGTCCACCCCTATGAACCTGCTTCTGCAAGAGGACATGACCTGTGGGTGGGCGGAGCCTCCTGAGTCTAGAGGTCACAGGGCCAGCGGTTTCCAGGGAGAGACACCTGCTGACAGCGACAGGGGGAGCAGTATGCCCACACTCCCATTCACAGTTTGGTTTCCTTTCATACTGGGGGAGTGGCCCAGGGCTCCCCTGCCCCCCGAAATTCCCAGTGTATGTTGTGAGTTTAAGTGAAACTTCAACCCCACATCTTGCCCCCCCCCCCACGACTGCCCTCTCCACCCAATGACCAGGTCTCCCCTTGGCAGTGACCATGAACATGTTCTGGGTCTGAGAGGGAAGGTGAGGCCTGGCAGGTCTGAACTCCCCACCTTCTCCTTCCCTTGCCCTGGAGCTGGTGAACTGGAAGCCAGGGACCCCTGCCAGCCTGGGGAGGGGGCATCTCCATAGCAGCTGAGGGTGCCAGGGGCATGGATGAGGAAACCCACCCTGGGCTGGGGCTCAGGCCTGATTTAGGAGCCCCCCCGAGACTGCCGGTCCAGGAGATGAGCGAAGGTGGCTGGGAAGGCAGGCCCTGGTGAACATTCTAACCGCTTTTGCCACTTCTGCCTCTTTGTTCAGCTCCAAAAGGGACTGGGAGTGGGGCTGCTAAGACTCCAAGGGAGGGGTTCCCTCGGGGCACACCATGGACCCCCTTGCGGAGGGAGAGTGGAGGCCACAGAGCACCCTCCACCTGCTTCCTGTCTGCCCACCAGAGGTTGCTCAGTGGCCTGCTCCCTGGAAGACCACGCCCACGCCAGACATTTCCTGGGACAGAGCTGTGGCAAAGGAGACACCGCTCTCTTCGCCCCTCAGGAAGCCCCAATAAGACATCCAGAGCAAGTCCAGGCCGGAGGCTGGGTGGGACCAAGATGGGCTGGGGAGGTAGTGAGCTCTCAGCTGCTCAGCCCTCAGGTCAGGAGGATTCTCATTCCTTGGACTGAAAGACAGACAGACAGACAGACCCCCACACCCCCTTCAGCCTTGCTTTCTCGGCTCCCCAGGGGCTTTCTGCCCAAGTCACTTTGGAGGAGCTGCAAGGAGGTGTGGCCACAGGCTCCGGGTCCTGGGGAAGGGGAGGCCTGGGCCCTGCCCCTACATCCATACAGAAGCCTATATTTACAGGGACACCCCAATACAGACACGTACAAATACACACCAAGCATGCACACATGCCCATAAATACACACACACACACGCACAAACATGTACCGTTCCACAGGCAGGTTCTGCATCCTGGCATCGCTGGGTGAACATCTACGGGTGCCTTGGGCATGGGGAGTATCACCGCTCCTACAACCACAGGCTCTAACTGGCCCCCAACCCTGGGCTGCAGTGAGTGGGGGCAGGAGCGGGGGCTCTTAGGAGCTCTGAATGAGACAATAGGATCCTAGGACTGTGTTAGTCATTCCTACACTCTCTCCCCATCCCCCTCCCTCTGTGCCAGAGACGCTCCTTGTCTCCTGTCTCCATTCTCTCCTCCTTCCTTTACTAAGAGAATTCTTCAGTTGAGGCTGGGCATGTGGCTGAAGACTACTTTTCCCAGCTTCCCTTGCAGCTATTTATGGCCATGTCACTAAGCCCTGGCCAGTGAGATGTGATCAGAAGTGACCGAGTCATTTCTGGCTCATGCCCTTTACGGGAAAGGGCATGTGCTTCTCTTGCTGTTCTCTGCTTCCCCTGTGCTGGGATGCACATGTGATGGTGGGAACTGAAGCAACCATTCTATCCAGAAGTGGAAGGTGCATATGAAGGAAAGCAGAGCTGCCTTACTGGATGTGGACCATCGCTCTCTAGACAGTTAAGCTAGAAACAAGCTTGTCTTGCTTAAATTACTGTATTCTGGGGTCTCTTAATTAGAGCAGCTTAGAAACTAACCAATACATCCCCTGCCCTCAAGAGGCAAAGAGGAATGAGATGACATACAACTGGCCTTCAAGTCCCTCCTGGGCCCAGTCAGGGCAGCCCTGTGGGGCTTCCTGACTCTAGCCAGCCCCTCCTTGGGGTGTAAGGGGATGGTGGGGAGCCGGGGCTGTGGGTTTTAGTGGAAAGGGGTGATGGGGAACCACCTCCTTCCCCGTGCCCCCTCGCAGGCCCAACCTACTGAGCTGATGGTCCAGCCTCTGGCTGCCATCCCCACCCTGAGAACTGGACTCTTCACCTTGCCACAAGACAGCAACATAAAAAGAAAGAAGGAATGTCAAGGCCAGATTTGGAACCAAAAGAAAGACTCCTTGGACTTCTGCAGACCCCCGCCTACCCCACAGGTGCTGTCCCGCACTGGGCAGGGGGAGGGGCGGACTATGGGGCAGATATCTCGGCTCCTTCTGGCTCAGCTCTTCCGAGAACACTGCAGCTCTTCCCAGCTGGCTGCTGTTTTTCTTCCCCTCCCGCCCTGGTGTCCCCTTTTCCTCCTGGAGCCAAAAGCATCTATTTACAGAGCCCCAGGACCTCCTGGCACGTCCACTTCTCCGCTGCAGGTCCAAAGCCCCAGGAGGCCAAATGGTAGGTTTCTTCCTGGCAGGGGCTGCAGCTCCCATCTGCTGGCCCTGGGGAGCTCCTACAGGTTCCCTTCCCCACCCTGCCCAACCTCCCTCACTACCCAGCAACCACCATGCACGCTCCACCAGCACCTCCCGGTCACAGGGCTCTTGGGAGTGCGGAGGGCTGGACTCCCCTCTCCTGATGGGGAAGGGCGTTTTGTGAGCTCACAGGCCCAACCCCAATTCACGAGGGCCTGAGTAGGGAAGACTCCTTCACCCATGCACTCCTGGTCTTCTCAAGGACCAGCCACACGGCAGAGGGAGGCAGAAAAACATCAGGAGGGGCAGCTGCCAGCCCCGACCCTGCCCCTGGCCCTCTGAGATCACGCAGCCTTAGCCTTCAACCACATCCGATTTGCCCCTGGCGGGGGGCCTTCCCTCGGGAGCCCTGGGCCGCCGCCCACCTTCCGCCGTGCTCCTGGGCTCCTGGTAGGGGTTGTCCAGCAGGTAGCGGAACTGGGCGTAGTTGCTGAGCAGGTACTTCGGGGCGTACATGTGCTCGCTGGGGTCGGCCGGCGGGTACTCCTGCTGCGTGCCATCGAACCAGCCCCCGGTGCGGATCAGGCCCCGGATGTAATTAAGGTCCCGCTTGTCCTCGTAGTCGCCCCAGCGGGGGAAGTCGCCGTTCTGGGCCGACACGAGCTTGAAGTAGATGCCCTCGGGCGTGAAGCACCAGGAGCAGTGCCAGCCGGCGAAGTGCAGGGGGCTGCCGAGCGACCACTGCACCAGGATGTGGCCCGTGCGGTTCTCGTACTGCCGGAAGTTGGGCATGGTGTAGTACTGGCGGCGGCGCAGGCGGATGCCGTCCAGCCCGTACACCGTCTGCAGCATGTCCACCGTGCAGCCCGACACCACCTCCAGGGTGCCCGGCTGCTTCCAGAAGAAGCCGTACAGCGACTTGCGCATGTGGAAGGCGAACGGCTCGGTCCAGCCGTCGTACAGCTTGAGGAAGAGCACGCCGTCGCGCGCGGGGATCTCGTCGGCGTCGTCGATGATGAAGACGTCGTCGGGCCGCAGGTTGCGCAGGCGCGACACGCCGTCCTGGGTCAGGAAGGTGCGCAGGTAGTCGTCGGCGATCCAGCCGTCCTGCCGCCCGCCCAGCGGGAAGTGGTCCAGGAAGACGTAGAGCACCTTGTGCCGGATGTACTCGAACGTGCCGTTGGTGAGCATCTCGCGGAACTTGAGCGGCCGCGGCTCCCCGTAGGCCGTGAAGTTGGACTCGCACACCACGAAGGCGTCCACCACGTCGCCCAGCTCGTGGAAGCGCACGTCCAGCAGGTCGAACTCGTGGTTGATGTTGATGGCGTTGATGACCCGCCGCGGCACCTCGCGGGGCACCAGGCGCTCCTTGGTGGGCAGGTTGGAGTACTGCACCACGGTGGGCACGCCGCAGCTCGGCCCGTGCCAGCCCGGGAGGCACACGCACTCCACCCACTTGCGCCGCGGGCTGCGGGCGCCCGGGCGCTCACGGGCGCTCAGCAGGTGCCGGGCCGGGCCCCGGGCAGAGGAGCCATCGGCCCCCTCCGCCTTCTCCTCGGGCCGCCCCGAGGAGGGCTTCTCCAGCATCTTGGTGCCTGGTTTGAAGCAGACGCCTCCTGCCTTGGTGCGGACGAAGTACTCAGTGGTGTCCTCGGGCAGCACGAAGTCCATCCGGTGGAGCTCCTCACTGGCCTTGCTTGGGGACAGCGGCTGGAGCAGGGGCGAGTGGGAGTAGAGCGGCGTTCGCAGCAGATCGGGGCTGCCCGGCTCCGGGCTGGCCTGGGGCGTGACGGGGGCATTGTTCCAGAAGAAGCTGGACACGAGGTTCGGGCTGAGGGAGGCCAGTTCTCGGGGGAAGGTGACATAGGACAGGGTCTTAAAGAAGTGCAGGAAGGAGATGAGGCACAGGCCGGCCATACAGAACATGAGAAAGAGCTTGTAGCGTCTCATCTTCATCCTGCAGGAAGAGAGATAGAGCACACGGGTCAGGGGTCTGCAGACGTGGGTGAGGAGAGCCCGAGGCCCCTCTCCTAAGGGAGGGAACCGGAGGAGGACTTTGCTGCCACCGTGTCTGTGAATGTCCAGGCCGGTGCCTGGTGTCCCTTCAGGAAGTCACCTCCTAGTCCCCAGGAGGCCAGCCTGTGAGTCCAACTTGCTGTACCAAGTACCCAGCGGTGGTGAGGCATCAAGGAAATTCCCCTCCTGGCTCAGGACCACCTGTTCCACAGCCCTTCCCCTCAGTACCAGGTCACCACACCCACCCAGCCATCTGCAGCCTGATCCTCCCCACCTGGCCTGCTTACCCTGACCAGACCAGCTTCCTGGCTAGACTTTGCACTAGGAACAGTGCAGCCTGGGAAAAGCCCAACTCTGCAGCCCAGAACCTGCTCGAAGGGAGGAGCAGAGTGGGCTGCAGGCGCCCTGTGTGGTTCCCCTCCCTGCCCTGCCCAGGCTGCTTTCCTCTCTTCTTTTTCTCTTTTCTTTCTTTCTTTTGTGCAAATGTTGACTAATCTTTTTTTTTTTTTTTTAAAGATTTTATTTATTTGAGAGTGAGCGAGAGATCATGAGCAGGCGAGGGGCAGAGGGAGAAGCAGATTCCCCGCTGTGCAGGGAGCCCAATGCAGGGCTCAACCCCAGGACCCGGGGTTCCTGACTGGAACCAAAGGTAGATGAGCCAACTACTGAGCCACCCAGGCTCAGTTCTTAACAAATCTTTTTTAATTCCTTTTCACTGAAAAAGTTCATAGGCCTCAAGGAAACACATTTGATTCGGATATATTTAAAAGAATAAGTAGGGGTGCCTGGGTGGCTCAGTGTGTTAAGGCCTCTGCCTTCCGCTCAAGTCTGAATCCCAGCCCTGCATTGGGCTCTCTGCTTAGCCAGAAGCCTGCTTCCTCCTCTCTCCCTCTGCCTACCTCTCTGCCTACTTGTGATCTCTGTCAAATAAATAAATAAAAATCCTTAAAAATAAATAAATAAATAAAAGAATAAGTAAACGTTCCCCTTGGTTATCCTTTCTAGACTGATCTCCAGGCATAAACAGTTTGATCTCTTTGAGGCGTGTTGCTGGTTTTATATGCAGTATTTCTATTCTTGATTTTCTATTTTTCATAAATATTATCATATTGGACACTAAGTACAATCAAGCTGTTTTCCTCAATCAATGACAGATTAAAGAGATTTTCGTATCAGTAGTAATAAATCCACCATTTCCTTTTAAATCCCACACCATAATCCACGATTCTTTTGAATGACTCACTCTCTATTCACGAGTGACTCATGAGTATAACCATTCTTTCTATTCACTTCCGCAGTTCGATTTATCAATTAGCTTATGGCTGTGGAATGGAGAGCTTTGTATATTGTTTTTTTACAGTTTAAGTAAACTTTCTATTGTACAATATTCGTAGTGAATCGGGAAGTGGCAGAGATGGTACAGAGGGTTCTTCTACACTCCTCGTCTCCCCCACGGTGAGTATCTTACACCACAATAGTACATTTGTCAGAACTCGAAAAACGAAATGGCCACGTTACTATTAACTGAAGTCTATACTTCATTCAGATGTGCTGTTGAGTGGAGGGACAAGAAGCCCGATAAAGATGGGTAGACGGGACTTCCTGCTATGGCAGAGACCACATCAGGCAACACTGCAGATGGAGGTCAGCACAGCAGAAGCGTCCAGACTGACCCACCAGAGGGCCCCGAGGACCTAGTAAAGGCAACCCTGATTCTTCTGGCAGGCCCTTTCTTCCCACCTGGAACCTGTCTCTACAGAGCACACCCCAATCCTGTGCTCTGTGGAGCACACCCCAATCCGTGGGGCTGAACTGGCCCTGACCATGGAGAGTGGGGCCAGGCTGCCCCTCCCACTCACTGCCGCGGCAGCAGTGGCCCTGCTGTGCGGGAAGGGCCCCCTGACCCAGCTGTCCCTTGGCTTCCCGGCCAGGCTGGCTTTCAGGATCTGGTTACACCTGGCCGGATGTGCCCTTCGGAGGACAGACTCCCCGTGCCTGGGATCTCCCTTTCACTGGGGCTTTGGGTAAGGCCCCAGCCTGGCTTGCTGCAGAGAATCACGGAAGTATGCGCGCCTCCCTCATTGCTCAGGCTGTTTAGAAGACGCCAAAGCACCTGGTGATCGGCCAGGAGCCCGTCACTGCCTCACAGACCAGATTTTCTGGGACACCTTCACTTTCAGCTTCACTCTTACTCCTCTGGGCCCGATCCCTTATCTTCATAGATTTCAGTAAGTGCTTGAAATACATTTTTTTTTTTTTTTTTTTTGGACTGAGCAGCATCTAAGTGGGAAACTGAACAGGTGAGGCACTGGTTCCTGAGGTCTCGTGCAACTCCCATCCCCCCACCCCAGGAGGCTACGTAACCACCCATTTTACAGATAGGGAAAATGGAGACTCAGAAAGATGACTAGCCTTTTTCTTAAAGGCCGTCTGGACAGTTCTGTTCCCGTGTCTGCTCCTCCCTCCCTGCTTACAGCTGAGATGTATCCCTCCAGGAGGCCCAGCTTTGGCTAAATAAATCCGTGGAGCCCAATTAGGCCCAGCTGGGAGACTTTCTACTTCCATTGTAAATCTTCCTCGAGAACCCATCAGGTGTAACAACAAAGCTGACAGTCACTGATGCTTACAAGCCAATGACTGTCCTGAACACATTCCACACTAGACCTCATTGAATCCTCAACACGAAGCGGGTACCGCTGTCATCCCCATCTCACAGCTGGGGACACCGAGGCCAGAAAGGTGACATAACTTGCCCAGTGTCACGTAAGTAGTAAGGGTCGGACTCTGTGGGGTCCCCAGTGGGCTTCCGTCCAGTGACAAACCTGCCCTGTGTCCCTTCCATCTGCCACACTCAACCCAATACCCACAAAAAGTCTACCAGTGACCAGTGTAGACAAACCAGTGTATGGAACAGCCACCGTCACAGCTGACCCACACAATATCCCCAGAGGGTGTCAGCTGACCCTTATCATCCACTCACACAGTACTACTTATCAAGAGCCCGCTGTATGCCAGATACCGTGCTAGGCCCGGGGAGCCCAGGAGACAAGGCAGACAAGGACCCCCACCTCCACGCAGCATACACAGCAGTGAGCAGGACTAGAGCCTGCGATCAACTAGAAATAAAGGAGTCAAGAAATACCACACATGAGAAAGAGTCGTGCTCTAGAAAAAGAGCTGGGGAAGGGCTAGGAGGTAGATTGGGGTGTCAGTGGCAAACAGGGTGCTCAGCGCAGGCCTCCCTGAGAAGACAGGGACGTGATGAAGACCAGGGGGCAGGGGAGGAAGGTTGGGCAGAAGGGACGGCCAGTGCTCAGGAGGGAGACAGGCAGGGTGGGCCCAGATCACGCAGAGGCTGGGGCCATGGCAGGAAACGTGAGCGCTGAACAGGGAGCGCTTCGAGGCCCCAGCACTGTCTAGGCGTGCCGGGGGGAGGCGTGAACCACGGTGTGGGGTGGGGGGCTGCGGAAAGTGACCAGGTTCTGTTGGATTTGCTGAAGACCTGGACGTGAAGTGTGAGCAAGGAGTCAGGACCCAGAAGGACGGAGAAGCCTCTGACTGGGGTGGAAACACCCTTCAGCAGCCTTCACGGAAATGGTGAACGAGGGAGCTGGGCTTGGAGTCAGGTGGTGTCTGCAGGTCCTCGCTCTCACCCTCAGGCGGCAACCCTCCCAGCAGATGGGAACACTGAGGCTGAGTGAGGGGCGTGGCCAGTCATCTCGCCGCTAATGGCAGAGCCTGGCTGTTGACTTTGGTCTCTGGATCCAAATCTCGTGTCCTTTCCATAGTATGCTTGGTCTAGAAGCATCACAGGATGGATGGAGGTGGGGTGAGCAATGCTTTGTATCAGGCATCCCCTGTGGGCTCTGGGAGGAGGAGCTGGCTTGGGGGGGCCACTCTCCAGCTCACCATTCTCCCCCCGCCACTCCTGCTTGCTAGCATGCATTAGCTAGCCGCCCCACCCCCGGCCCAAACTCAGGACCCCAGGTCCAGTGTGGTGGCCAGGACCTGCCTGGAAAAGCAAGTCTAGCTGAGGAAGGGCTTAGGGTCTCTAATGGGCTCGCCCACTGCCCTACAAGGCGTAAGCAGGCAGCTAGCTCCCTGAGGACAAAATCCCTGTCCAGGTCCCTCCTGCTGCTGAGGATGACCTTGGGCAGCTCAGAGGCCATACTTAGGCCCTTACTCATTTCAGTAAAATTCACTATTTCTCCAGTGCCTGCTTTGTGTCAGGGCTGGCCTCTCTTGAAACCAAGAGGCTTCTGCCCTGGATTAGGACCTGGAAGAACCGTACTGAGCTCTGCCAATACCCTTCCTGAAGCCCGCCGCCATCAGCCTCTGGGTTTATATCGCCACTGTCAACCTGGACCTCAAGATACTTGGCCTCTCTGAGCTTCGACTTCCCTGTCTATAAAATGGATATAATCATTCCTGTCCTGCCTGCTTCAAATGAGACACCAAATCAGAGAGACCAATCCGTAGCTCTGCCCTGTTCCCAACACTTGCCATGCTGATCTCACGTCCCCTGACCTCTGTCTTCCCAGCTGGACTACCAGCTCCCCACCGCAGGGAGCTGTACGCAGCAGGTGCTCCACAAAAGCACCCCGCTTTGCCGTGGACCTCCTCCGTGTGCTCACCATCACTGCTGCGCACACAGACTCTGGAATGAGACCGCAAATCCTGGCTCTGCCTTCTCCTACCTGTGTAACCTCGGGCAAGTTCACAACTTTCCTCCTTTTCTTCATCTATAAAATGAGGGTTTAATAAAATCCATGTAAAGTGCCTGGTGCATAGGTGACTACAAAATAAATTTTAACTCTTCTTACTCTTATTGCTAGATCCCAGCCTGGCAGAGAACCTTCGGGTCGGGGTGTGACAGGAGTAAAGGCTTGGAGGTGAGCTCCTGGCAAAGCCAGGGCCTTGGTGGGTGCTGTCCTGTCTTAGAGGAGCAAGGAGCGCAGCTGGGGCTCAGCAAGTGAGGCCTAGGCAGAACCTGAGCCTGATGGTGGAGGGGCTGGGGCAGGGCACTCTGCTTCTGGGGGTGCCAGGGAAAGGAGGGAGAAATTTCAGGGCCTCTAGGAACCTCCCCCAACCCCTCACACATACTCCATGATTTGTAACCATCCCAGGGACCTGGGTCTCCTACGTGTAGTTTGGGAGGGATGGGCTTGCTACTTCCTGGTAGCAGATAATCAGGGATGGGGGAGGCTACGTCTGAACCTGACCCAGGACAGTGGCAGGATCAGCCCACCCTGGGCCTCCTCTTCTTGTGCTGACTTGTGGCTGTCACCACGCCCTGGAAGGTGCCCCTCCTTCCCTCCCTCTTCCTACTTCTTCCTTCTCCTGCTTGTGCAGTCTTCCTTTGGGTGCTGCTTAGAAGGCTGATTGGATGAGGGAGGAAAGCAGATGAGCCCAAACCCCACAACCCATCCATGATCTCAGGGTCAGGGCACAGGCGGAGTCCAGGGGTGGGGCTCTTGGCCAGAGAGGACAGGTGGTCCCTGGAGATCACAGGCTATGATTGTGGGCCTGGCCAGGCTGGCAGAGTCTCGTGGATGGCAGTAGCCTCAGACACACCCTGACAGCTGTCATCAGAGACGGCAGGCTCCTGGGGAGCTCTCCATGGTCCTGAGCTATCCTGTGCTGACCAGGGTCCTAGCTCAGCCCCGGGAATGCCTTCCACCAGCCTCTCACTGCCCCCTGCCAGCCTCCTCCATGGTTCAGGGGCTCATGTCCTAATGGCCACTTCCCCTGCCCACCATACTGTGGCCCCTTCCCAGCCTGCCTCATGACACCTGATCCCTGGCGTCCTCAGTTCCTGAACAGCCATGGAGCACTCAACTCCTCCACGAGAGAGAGAAGGGATCAGCTGCGGTCTGTGTCCAGCAGCAAAGGGGTCTGACCCCTAGCAGGTGCTCAGAATGCTCTGAAAATGCCTTGGGGGAAATCTGGGAGGTGCACAGCTCACCTTATCTCCACTCTTGGGCAGGAAATGGTCCATCTACAAACCCCAGCCTGGGGGCACCTCTGAATGCACCCCCCTCCACCTCTCTCTCCACCAACTAGCTCATCTGCTTGAAAGGGGATCTTGATTTTGAGCTGAAGTCTGCCTCCCTGTGCTCATCTCTACTCCATTCTAGTCTTACCCTGTGTGACTCTGCCCATCACAAAGGGAAGGCACAGTAGCTGCAGTGTCAGTTATGAACACCGCCTCTAACCTTGGCGAGTTACCCTACCTTTCTCAGCCTCAGTTCCTTCTCTGTAAAATGGAGATATAACAAATTAATTAATCCACACAAAGGACTAGTAACTGCCTATGCACACAGTAGGTGCTCAATGAACACTAGCCTTCACTGTCACTGGAAATCAGGAAGATATGGTTTGAACCTCAGACCTGTAATTTACTGTGTGCCCTCAGGCAAATTACTTAGCCTCTCTGAGCCTCAGTCTTAGATGCAAAAGGAAGATACCCTCTCTCCCTTGCAGTCCTGTGGGAGAGATGGATGAGCCATGGTTTCAAAGCATCCTGAATGGAGCCCAGCACTTGGCAGATGCTCTAAAAATGCCTGTTTCTTTCCATTTGCCCTTCCTGCCAGGCAACCCAATGCAGACGACATGACTGAACATGCCAGGCCTTGCTCCTGGCCAGTTTTGTTAAAGGACTGAGACAACTGGAAGGCTGCTTATTACTGACTGGCCCCCATCACCCTATGGGGCATTCTCAGTGACTCATCTGACTCATCCCAGGGAATCTGGAGCCCCACAGAGGGTCCAGACTCCTCTCCTGGGGTCTGAAAGGCCACAAAGCAAGAGCATTGTCCAAATCCTCACCCCAGGCCGGTGCCCCTGCCAAGTGCCCATCTGGCCTCTGCTGACCAAGTCTTAGGGCTACCCATTCCAAGCACACTGGGCTGGTAGAAATTCTTCCTTCTGTTGACCTACATCAGCCTCGCTGGAGCTTCCACTATTGCTTCTGGGTCCCCTCTTGGGATCAGGCAGAACAAGTCAGCGCCTGCGGAATCAGAAGACTCTGAGGCTAGGTGAGAGCCCTTCTCAAGTGAGGTTCCACGATCCCAAACGGAGAGACGGGCAGAGGCGGCAGCTACGGAGTCCAACAAATTCCCGAGTTCTCCCGAGTTCCGGCAAGATGCAAGATAAACGATGTTGTGTTTATTTCTTTAGCTCTCATCATGTCCCTCGGCTGCTGTCCATCAGGCAGAGCTTCATAATGGTCAAGCCATATGCGGGGCTCATCCCACTGCCAGTGTATCGTCTGGGCTCCTGCAGACATTCCCCAAGAACACGCAGTGTGCCAGGTGCTGCCCCTGCACCAGCTGGAGAAACCAGGGGCCCATTCCTGGGGCCTCCCCAGAGGAAGGTATGTGAGTCTCCATTTTGTAAATGAGGACATGGACGCTTCGAGGTTAAGCTACTCACTCAGCCACACAGAGCTTGTGGTAATGAAGCAGATGCAAACCGAGATTCCCCAAGCACCCTATACCTGGCAACCGGTAGATGTGGGGCCCAGCGGGGCTCTGAATTTAGGGGTTCTGCCCCAGGCTAAACATGAACAGCTTTGCTTAGGGAGATCTGCTGTACCCTGACCCCCAGTCCCCAGGACTTCTAATCCCCAGCACTTCCCAGAGAGAAGTCCGCCCAAAGGGCCAGCCCTGGCCAAGAACCCCAGCTGCCCAGGAACTGCGAAATCCTGGCAAACCCTGTTCACCGTGGAGCAGATGGGAGCTGCTGCTGCTCCCATCCACAGATAACCAAGGCCCAAAGGAGAGGCACAGCTACACTGGGAGCCAGCTCTTGGACCAGCCAGATGGGGTGCCCACGCCATTCCCTTGGGCACTAGGATCTGGGCCCTACTCTTTCTGCTGGCTTAGCTGCAGGGCAGGGGGCTGGCTAAAGCTTCAGCCCAATGCCCATGCTCTGGAGCTCTTTCCATGGAGAACCCCGCCCCCCAACCAACTCATGTGCCCTGGCCCTCTCTCCTTCCTCCAAACGCCTCCCCACTCTGCCTGACGCCAGCCGCCTGCCAGTCGCCTGAGAACTTGCCCACAGAGCCATTAGCATGTGCCTGAGAAAGTTGGTTCCCAAGGCTGGGACCTGCCCTCGGCTCGCTGGGGCCTCCTCCTCTTTCCCCACTGGTCATGGGCCCACTGAGGACATCAGTGTCTGGTCCCCAAAGGCCCAAAGGTACTGAAGACACAGAACATTGCCACCAGCTCAGAATGTCCTAGTGGACAGTGCTGGAGGCTAAACAGATTAGTCCTGCTCAGACATCAGCCAGTGGGGCGGGTGTGCCCTGAAGCCTGCAGAGGCTCCCACTGTCCAGCACTGAGGCTCACTGCCACTGTGACCCCTGCCTCCTGAGATGGGCCCCTACCTTGCCTCATTCACATTAACGTCACAGCCGCTGCTCACCACACGCTTAGCTATGCACCAGCTGGCAGCGTATGTTTTACATACACTTGACCCTCCCAGCCGTCTTTGGATGGGGACTTACTATCCTCACTTTACAGATGAGGAAACCGAAGCTCAGAGCATTCCTCTGCTCACCTGTGCACACCCATGCAGACTCCACTTCGGGGGGTGGGGGAGGAGGTGCCACTGGCTTGAGCCCCAGACCCCTCCAGGCTCTGAGTGCAACAAGCCATCAGCCCGTGCCTGAGGGTGGCCAGGAGCAGCTTCCAGAGCCCCCGCAGCAGCTGGCTCTGTGACGGCGGAAGAGCCAGGCCGCGCTGTCCAGCACACCAGCCGCTAGCCCCATGTGGTTACTGAGCCCTTAAAATTGACTAGGAGACGAAGGAACTAATTTATAATTTAACTTGATTTGAATTTTAGTTTAATAGGCACATGTACTAGCTGCTACTGAACTGGAACACGCGGGTTTAGACAAGACTGGGGAGGAGCGGGCAGGGAGCTGCAGAAAAGGTGGGGCTGGGCTCGGGAGGAGACCGCGGGAGCAGAGGGGTCAGGTGCTCATCTGGACAGCAGTGGTGCGGCAGGCGAGGCTGCGGCCTGGGGCATCCAGCCTGGGGAGCACCCACCGGGTGGGGAGCGCCAGTTGAGCCGTGGTACAGAGGCTCCTTAAACAATGGGTGATAGAGGGAGGGAGTGGCTGGAGGGACCCAGCCTCAGGGGCTAGAGGTGGGCTGGAGGTGGGAAGTGGGGAGAGTCTGGGAAAAAGGAAGGGGAGGAGCAGAGCCATAGAGGAGCTGAGTCCAAGCTGGGGATGGGGGTGGGGCTGGCGGTGCTGGGGGGTGCTGGACACGACCTGAGGGGGCAGGCACCTGGGCCTCCCTGTGCAGAGGCAGCAGGAGGAAGCAAGGTGGAGGAAGGTGTTCAGATCCCAGAGCTGCAGCGAGGATCTCATGTGTTTAAAGGGTTTGGCACGCTGCCGGGGAGAGCAAGGACCCAACCACCCGGCAGAAATCGAACAGGGTCTGCTGAAGGGCAGGACGAATGTCGGCCACAGGAGAGACACTGAGGCATCTGCGGAGGAAGCGGGGGCTCTGGTGGGCAGCTCTGGGGAGGGGAAGAGAGGAAGATGCAGACAGACCAACGCACCACGGAAGGGGCACTGTGGGCACTGAGAACAGATGTCCCCAAACCAAGTTCTGGGGAATCCCCAGGGCGCTCCTGGGACCAGATGGCGACGGGGAGAGGTCGTGAAGCCTGGGTCAGCCCCCCACAGACAATCAAAAAGAGGCGCCCTCAGCTTTTCGATTTCATACAGTAGAGTTTCTCCTAAGATTTTGTTTGTGGAAAAATTTCTATACTGAAAAAAGATCTAAAAACCCAGCGGGGCGGAGGTGGACGTGCATTTCAGAAGGGCCGCCAAGGCTCTGATGGCCTCACACACACAGCGGGGCTTGGGGGGACGGCCATGCCAGGAGCGGGCCACGGCTCTGACCTCTCTGCAGCGGTCCAGAGAGGGAATGTGGACGCATTCCAGCAGGGGTGCCGGACCACGGGGCACAGGTGGGAGGGGTGGGTGGCGACCACCCAAGCGTGACAGCAGCCACTGAGCCAGAGATCGCATCTCCTCCAGCCCCTGCTTCTGCCCTGTCACAGTAAACCTCGGCAGCGACTGGCCTTGTCCCCGGCCCCATCATTCCATTCCCACACTGTGATTCTCCGAGTCAGACTGACCCTGTGTTCCCGGCACCCAGCATGAGGCTGGGCTCAGACATTCTGTGAATATCTGCGACAAGCCAAAGGGATGAGCACTAAGGTGGAATTTCAGACCCAAGATCTGGCTGTGTCCCCATCAGCAGGGCCCCGGATTTGCCAAAGGAAGAATAAAGAGGCAGAGCTGCCCTGCTGGGGGATGGGCCTGGGTTTGAGGGGAGAAGGATGTGAGGCTCACAGGCGGCAGTGCTTCAGCTCTGCCTGGGGTGGAGAGATCAGATCAGTCCTGGTTTGGAGCTGGGGGTGCAGCAGGGAACAAGAGGCGTAGATGGGTCCCCCCCCCCGAGAGCTCAGTCCAGGGGAGGGACAGAGGCAAACAAGAAAATGGGCCAACAGAGGACACCACGTGTCAGGGTCTTCCGAAGAGAGGACATTTCTGCTGAGACCGGAGAAGGAACCACCTCCCAGAGGAGGAAGCCCCCAGGGCAGGGACAGCCAAGTGGGAGGGGGGCAGGAGGGGGAGAGCGTCTGGGTCTGTGAAGGGCCTGCGCAGCCTAGTGGGGCTGGCGAGGACACCCCACACCTCAGGGGCTGCTTGGGCAGAAGCCTGGGCCCCCACCTCAGTGGCTGCCCTCCCCAGGCAGTAATCTGGACGCAGCTAAACACTCTAACTGGACAGGCAGGGCTGGACCAGTCTGGGGAGCCGTGGGTCTGGAACATTCCTCCCAGAAAGCGGTTCCTCCATCATCATCTTCTCCCCGGCACCAGGTACTTACTGAATGGCCCGGCTGCCAGAGGCGGTCTGTGTGCCTAACTCCACTCGGGTGGTGGAGACAGCCTGAGGGAGCTGAAGGGTCTGCCTGGCACTGACGCACTCACTGCTCCTAGGGGTCCTCCTTTGGGGGTCAAGCTCTGGGGTGCTGCCTTCAGCCTTGCCCAGGGCAAGGGCCTGGCCCACCGTCACCCTGGCCCCCAGCAAGAGCCCGCTGCCTTGCCATTTGTGGGTCACCACTTCCCTGGTTCTAGCAAGTGACCAGTCACCAGAGCCCTGTGCCCAGGAGGGCTGCACGGCCCAGACCCCCTACCTGAGGCTCCCCTCCACCTGTAATAGTGTTAAGCCACCCCCACCACCACCAGGGCAGCTCTCTGAGGCCAGACAACAGGGAGGTGAGGCAAAACCGCGTTTCACAAAGCCCCGGGTTCCTGAAAGGCCGCAGGAACCCCAGAGCCCCTTCCTCCCCCAACGCCAGTGGGCACAGATCACCCTGGATAGAGGCCAGTGGTGGAATCTCAGAACCCCGAAGGTTCAGGGTCTGGTGTTTTAAGAAGTCAGGAACCCTCTCTGGCGAGGCCTGGACTTCAGGAGGCTCCAGGGGGCGGGCAGTCCACCGGGGAACCTGGCTAGTGCCTGCGTTGCCCTCCGTGGGCGCATTCTCTCTTCCCCGGCCCCGCTGCCCCTGAACTCTGAGCCAAGCAAGGCAGGGTCCCACGCCAACGGCACCCACCACCCAGGGGGTTCTGTGTACTTGCTGTCAGCCTGGCGCTGGCCTCCAGCCCAGTGGGCGCAGCTGCATGGCCTGGAGATGCCAAACGCCCCCACCCACAGCTGACCTGGTCAGCCTGTCCACATGGGTGAACGAGGAGGGTGTGTCAGAGGCCGGACCCACAGCAGCCCTCTGGCTGGGCGCTAACTGCCTCAGCCCCCTTCTCTAATTCCAGCCCCACGCTGGCCCCCTTCGTTGTTACAGATAAGGAAACAGTTCAGAGGATCTGAGCAGCCCGCCTGGATCATCTTGTAAGTGGGGCCTGACCCAATCCTAGGGCCTCCTGCTCCCTCCCCCTTCACCCTGCCTCTTCCATGCCTGGACCTCCGCAGGCCCCCCCTTCCCTTCACCTGACCTAGTTCCTGCCCTGGGTCCCTGCAGTGGCACCCCACAGCGTCCCTCCCAGCTGCAGCAGCCCTGTGCCTGGCCTTCAGGACTTGATGACTGTCTCATGCGCCCCCAGGCCGAAAACCGGGGGCAGTCACTGGCTACCTGGCCTGGCACCAGCTCTGGCCTTTCCCCTGCTGGATTCCTGGGCCCCAGCTCTACCTGGCGGAGTCACTTCACCTCCCAGGGGCTGCGGTCTCCTTGGTCTCCTCATCTGTCCCAGGTAGAAACAGGGAACACGGCGAGGGCAGCCCCATCCTGCAGAAGCTGCTCCCCGAAGCCTGGTGCTGGGAATGTGGGTGTGCGCGCATGTGCAGTCTCCAGGTGAGGGTCCCGGTGGCAGGTGCTGGTGATGTGGGTGTGTGTGTCCGCACAGTTTCTGCCTCAGGGACCTGTCTGTGCCTGGTGCTCGGTAAACCATGTGCCCTTCTCTTGGAGCCTCACCTCTTCCCTCACTGGGTGGGAGGTCACCCTGAACTGTTCCTGGACTCCCAAAGGGGCCGTGGGGCATTTTGGTGGGTTGCGGATGGGAAACGGAGCGCGGTACCGGCAGAAAAAGGTGGGCCGGAACCGGACCCGGTGCCTCACACACACTGGGGGCTTGGCGGGCTGCGAGAGGAGCCTGAATCCTGACTGCCCCTCAGAGACCCTGCGCTGTTCAATGCAAGTGGGCTCCATACTCAACAGCCCCGGAAGCGGGGAAAGTTGGGGAGGAAGGGTTTTCTGCCGTGGTGGGAACAGAGGCTGCAGTCTGGGTGGCTGGCCACAGATGAGAAATTGGGGGCCCAGAAGAGACCACCCCACCAAGCAGCCACTGCACTGCCTGGCTCCATGCCCCAGTTCACCACAAGCAATGAACACATTCATTCCTTGTGGTGGGGATTACCCTCTCCGAGCATCTTCTTTAGAGGGTGGAGACGTAAATCAGACCCTGGCAGAGAAGGGGGATGGGGGGCAGAGCTTCCAGCATCCGTACTGCTGGGTTGGGGGATGCATGTGGGGTCTCTGGGGGACTCCTCTCTCATACTCAGCTTAGCCCTTGCCTCCCCTGGGGAGCTGCCTTCCACCCCAGCCTGGACAGAAACGTCCCAGTGGCCAGTCAGCCTGCCCTACAGGCTGTGAGCCGCTGAGCCCTATTCTTGGTACAGGACAGCGAACGTCAGTGCAGTGAGGGCGCGAATGCCTGAGTGTCTGCCTCGGTCAGGTGGGATGGGCCCCAGCCAGTAGGGCTGCGGAAGGCCCAAGGGAGCAGGGATCAGAGGACTTCCTAAGCCCATGGGGGGATCCCCCCCCATTATCTCTGAGGGGGTGCACGCTGGGGTCTATGACGGAGAGGGGGACAGGGCTGGGTCTGGGGTGCCAGGAGGGAGAAGAAAGGAGAAAGAGGAGGGCAGGGTCCAGCCAGGGTGTGGCCGAGGAAGCAGGAGGGGCAGCAGGAGCCCGTGACCATCAATCGGGCAGATTATTAATCTTAACAGTGCAGCCAATGGAGAGGAAAAAGAAAAACCTAGCTTCTTCTAACTCATAAAATATGCCACCAGTCCTTCCACAAAGTTAACTGACCCAGACCCCATGCAGGCTTATTGCTCACACACCACCCCCTCTGGAGCCCTGTGCGGCTCCCCAGAGATTCCTGTAAGTCCAAACCCAAATAAGCCATCAGTGGGGCAGAGCAGGAAGTGAGAGGAGACAAGCCCAGGGGGCGGGGCACAGAGTAGCCCCGCCCAGCGGCAGCTGTCACAGCTGTGGAAGGGAGCACCTTGAGGAAAGCAAGGCCCGAGAGGTTGGGCTGAGTGCTTTCTGGGTCACTTCCTATCCCTGGGCTTCAGAGTGGCCATCTGCGCTGCAGGACCATCCCAGCCCCTCACCCCATGAGGACTAAACAGGGTCGCATCCAAGAAGCCTCGACACAGACCAGTCCTGAGCTAAAAAGTTCATCCCCTGCTGCTCCAGAAGGCCTCGCCATGTGCCTGGCGGGGGCAGCGCAGGGCCTGTCGGTGCCTCCTTCCAAATCGCTCCCAGGACCCAACCCCAAGCCTCTTCCTCCTCCTCGCTGGCCTCCTTCCTGCTTTTTTTTCTCTTTCTGTCTTGACATTCTTCCTTTTTGAACTAGGGGTGCTACCCTTTCCTTTGGCATTAGGCCCCGCAAATTCTGTCACTACAAAGTCCCCATCAGGCCACATGACCCCCGACCCCCCACCCCCAGCTCAACAGCCTCCCTCAAGACCCTACACGTACCCAATCCACCCAAGTCTGGCTCAGAATGAAACCCAAATCATCTCTGGGCCCAAAGGCCCTGCCACTCTGGTCCCTGGATCTTTGCTGCCCTCACCTCCCTCATCCACTGGGCTCTGGCCACAGTCCCCACCTTTCATCCTCAGGGTCCTCCCCCTGCCTGTCTGTCTGGAATGCGGCTGCCTGCTCAGAGGGGCCTTCCTGCCCCGCCAGGATAGAGCAGCTGTCCCCTCCCGGGGTCATCTGCTCCCCCACAACCACGGCGGAAGCTGTCTGTCTCCTTGTTTACACGTTAGTGGTCTGTCTCCCCCGCCCACACCGCAGCACTCAGAACGTAAGCACAGGACAGCAGGATCACACTGAGCCTCAGTCACAGGTCACCCGTCTCCGCGGCTCCCCACCCGCCAGGACAAAGCCTGGCCCAGAGCAGGCGCTCCAGAAACCGCTGTGCGTGACGACCGAACTCTCAAGGCAAGTGATGACAGACTCTGAGCTAGTTTGGGAGGCCCCAGTGCGTACCCAGACCTAGCGGGGTGCTCCGTCCTGCTCCCAGGCTGAGAAAGCACCCCCCTCTTCACGCCCCACCTCGCTCCTCAGCCCTGCTGAGATCAGCGCGGGCAGTGCCAGCCCCGCCCACCAGGCTCCCCCAGCCTCCAGGGGGACAATGTACAAAGGGCCGCTTCAGTGCCCAGCTTCAGCTTCGTCTCCAGCCCCAAGGCCTGCGGGTGGGGGAAGGGAGGGGAGCCCTATGCCTTGCCTGTCTTCATCGGGCCGTCTGCACGGGCCGGGAGGGCCACAGATTCAAACCACAGTGTGGACAGGCTCTGTTCCATGAGCTGCACCGTGGGGGTGGGGGGAGGATGCTCCTGCACAGCGGGGGAGGGGTGCCCATGTGGAGGTCAGTCCGTGTACCCAGGCAGGAGTGGAGGTGCTCCCGGGGGGGCCTCCCCCTGGGTACAGGGCACAGGTGAGGGATGCAAAGCTACGGTGCCGTGGGGTTAAAGGACAGAGAGAAGGAGACCCCGTGGAATCAGGACCCGGCCAAGGGCAGGGGACAGCAGCCTGGGCTTAGAGCTGGCTCCCATCCTGCCTGGGACCCCTGGCTGCAAAACCAGGCACAAAGAACTCACTCAAACAGTTGTCTCAACAACTGGAGCTGATCACCTGTGACCTGAGCATGGCACGCAGGGACACCGGGACGACCTACGGCATTCCCAACATTCCTCCTCCTGGGTCTCGACACGATGGGACCGTCCACCCAGCTGCCCAGCCCGGGAGCCCAGGAGCCATCTTCCCCCTTGCGGACTCCACAAGTCCATCACCAGGCACGTCTATGCCCCAACATTCTCCATCCCACCTGTCCCCTGGTGCCACTGTCCCACGCTGGCTGCACCGCGGCCAGCACTCACCTGTACGAGAGCAGCGGCCTTCCGGGGGGCCCTCCCCCTGGTCCCCATGAAGCAAACAAAAGCCACATCCAATGCTGCGCCCCCTCCTAGCTGGGAACTCCCGCCCTCGGGATAAAGTCCAGGTCCTGTAGGAGGCTCCAAGTTCCTGGGTAATCTTTCACTTTCTGTCTCCAGGTGGGCTCTATGGAGCCGCACTTCCCTCAAAGGCCCCTGGCCTGCCCCTGAGGGCTCCTCACCCCACACTGAGCGAGGCAGCCGGGCTCCCCTGGGGCCCCAGCTCCCCGCCTGATGCAAAGGAGGTGCTGACCTTGGCTTGCTAGATGAATACATGACCCTCCCCCCAAACCCACACACCGCACCTGCAGTCGGTGCTACTGGGCTCTGCGCCCTGGGTTGGGCTTGGAAAAGTCCACATCAGCCTGGGCACGGCATACCCGGATGTGGCTCATCTACATGAATGGGACAGGGTCCCCCGCCACAGGAGGGCGGTGGAGGGAAAGGGGGACACGGGCCCGGACCCCAAAGCAACACCATGGCTGACAGGCCAGAGGAGACACAGGAAGGAAGAAGGTGAAAAACGAAGTGACTGCAGTTCACCCTCGGTGCTTAGCGCCTAGCGCCCTGCCTCGCATGCAGCAGGGGCTCGAAGAGCTGCTGCGGAGTGGAAGAACGGGTTGAAACCCCAGCTCTGCCCCCAACAGCTCTGGGACCCTACTGGCGCAGAGGCATGAAAGGGGAGGCTGGTCACACCCGCCTGCAGGGTCCTTGCAGGGATCAGGGGAGGTGATGCAGCTGCTCCTGGCCCAGGGCCCACAGCTCCAGCGCTCAGGAACCCAAGCAGCCCAAGCCCCCTCCTGTGTTAGTGGCGGGCTAGGAGCAGGTGCACAGCTGGTTCACTCTGCCATACTGGACACCTGGGGAGCCCCCGTGAAACTGGAACAATAAGCCTTTTCTTTTTCTTTTTCCTCCCCAATTAATCTTAGCCCATCCCTGCCTAGGAGGGGCCATAGCTGCCTCGGGTCAGGGCCTGACCGTCTCCACCGGGGACACTCAGGAGGCCCCCACCAAATGGTAGGGGACACCATGCAGGGCTGCAGGCACCAGACGTCTGCTCCTTAATACGGAGCCACCAATCTGTTCTTGCTCCTTTAATCACTCGGTCCTTCCCATCTGCTAGATCCAGAGACCATCCCAAGAAAGGCAGCAAGTTCCCAAAGGTCCCACTGAGTGTGGGGAAGGAGAAGGAGCAATGGCCGTGAGCAGACCATCGCCATAAGGGACAGGTGACTCCAGGAGGCGGGTGGCCAGGGTCCTGGCCTCAGCCACACCATGCCACAAACCACGTAGGGGAGCCTGTGCACCAAGCGCAGCACCCCCTTCCCAAGTGACCTGTCCCATCTCATCTCACTGTCACACAGCCATCTCACAGATGGGGAAACTGAGGCTTGGAGAAGAGACAGGACTTGCCCAAGGTCAGGCAGCAGCAAGCCCTGGGGAGGACCCAGCTCAGCAGAGACCATGAGCATGTGCACCGACGCTCCCCCAGGCTCCAGAACCTCCTGATCCCTGGACCACCTCAGTTTCCCCACTGACCACTGTGGGAGTGGGTCCTCCAGCTGCCATCAGTGGGTAGGGCCGCATTCTAGGTCTGCTGCTTGGTCTGAGTTCCGTGACCCGGCTTCTCTGGGCTGAATCGAGGGGTGCTATGTTCTAGGGTCTGGTCCCCAGGTTCTCCTTCAGAAAGTTCTGCAGCCCAGGTCCTCCTGCCTGCCAGCGGGCTGTCTTGTATCTTCTAGTCAACGTGCTTCCTTTCCAGGGCTCTGTATTCCCTCCCAGCCGCCCTGCAGGAGGACTCACAGCCCCGGAGCACGTGCTCCAGCTCTGTTGCCCCTTAGGCCTGCTTTAGAGCCATGAGAGCAGCAAGGAGGGCCAGCACGGTGTTCCCAGGCCTAGGACCCCAGGGCTGCGGGGGATCGGAGTGCACACCCGCAGCCGGGCGGGATGCCCTTCCCCACTGTGCCTTCCCGTCTCTCCAGGATGATGCTTCTGACCACCCCTAGTGCTGGCCTGGGCCCTCACCAGTCTGCACTGCAACGGCCCCCCAAGACGGCACTTCCCAAGGACAGAAACCTTGGGTCACGTTTCTTTGGGGTCAGGGCCTGGAACCTCCTTTTAGCAGGTCTAATTCATTGCTGAATGAATTAGCAGGGCGACCCGGAACAGAGGTCGTAAAGGACGGAGCTGCTCTTACTGTGGGGAGGGGCAAAGGGACGTGCACAAAACCCAGGCACAAAGACACACACACACGGTCACACCCCAAAGTCTGCTGATCCGTGCCCCCGCACCTAGCCTGGGCCCGGGCACTTGCTGGACAGCGGCCGAACGAATGAATGAGAGCTCTGTACCGAGCACAGGGGCAGGGGGGCCTGGGGGAGACGGAGACGGCATCCTCACCCAGGATCAGGGCTTGGCTGTGAGGACAAATACCATTTCCACCAGGCAGAACTTGACCGTGTTGCAGGAGGACCCCTGGAAAGGCGCTTCGGAGCAGAAGACAGTAAGGACACGGGTCAACGGTTATCAACACCCCCACTGGGCACCTGGGACTGTGGTGACACAAACAGCCCCGGGGCCATCTCTGGCTGGGAGAGGTGGATGGCAGCACCTGGGGGGGTGCGGTGGGCAGGCTCTCCCGATGGAGGTGGGAAGGCCAGGGCCCTGAGGCAACGCAGGAAGGTCAGAGGTCTGAATGGGATTTTCGGGGTGCCACATGCCAGCAGCCCCACACCAGGACTCTCACTGACCCCATTTGCAAGGATGAGAGAAACACAAGCTGTCAGTCACAGATGCACCTGTTCCGGGGATGGGCCTGGGGCCAGGCAGCTCCCACTGGTCCCCCTGGAAGCCACCCACGGGTAGTGACCCCACCGTCAAACAAATGGGGAACTGGGCTGTTCTCAGGGCACCTTTTCTTAGACCGCTCTTCTTTAGATTATAGCTGCGTTTCTTTCTGATGATAAAGCTGTCGCACATGTCCTAGAGAATTGAAAAATCACAGCGAAAGCAACAGGACCCTATCAGCCACTGTCCCACCATCCCCTGCGCTAGCCCCTTGGCATAAGTTCTCCCAGACTTTTTTTTTTTTTTAAAGATTTTATTTATTTGTCAGAGAGAGAGAGAGAGAGCAAGAGCGAGCACAGGCAGAGTGGCAGGGAGAGTCAGAGGGAGAAGCAGGCTCCCTGCGGAGCAAGGAGCCCGATATGGGACTCGACCCCAGGACGCTAGGATCATGACGCGAGCCAAAGGCAGCTGCTCAACCAACTGAGCCACCCAGGCGTCCCTCCCAGACTTTTTTTTCCTGCACATCTTTTTGCTGGAATGAACCATCCATGTGGATTTCCTGCCAGCTTTTAGACACCAAGCATTTCCTCTAAGGAGCTTTGCCCTCCACACATGGGAGGGCCAAGTGCAGACCTGAGCCCTGGGGACTGTGCTCTCCTGGGCTTCTTCCCAGCAGTCCCCCTGCAAGACCTGACCTGGAACCTGTAGAGAGGCGCTCCAGCTTGGGAAAGGAGAGGGGGAGGGGTGCGGCCATACAGCTGCAGGCTCTCCTCCAAGCCACAAAGCGACTCTCTGCCGCTCTCCGTGGTACTCAGGTCATTCCAAGCACCTCAGGGCCTCCAATGTTCCCTTTGTGAAATGGGCGTGTTTGGCTGGCTACAGGGCCTCAAGGTTCCCCAGCCTGGTCCCCTCTCTGGACTGAACTGACAGTCCCCTGAGCTGGGCACCTTCTTTCTCTGTCTACTCCACGAGCGTCTCCGACAAGGCCCTACACTGGAACCAGGCCCTTGGCAGACCTGCCCAGCCCTCAGGGTTCTCGGCATCCCCTGGAGCAGACAGAGGGAAATCCTGGCAGGGAGGATCAGCCTCGGCCTTGAGGTTGGGGGTCAAGCAGGGCTTCCTGGTGTGGCAGGGGGTTAGTCTCAAGGATGAGCCAGCACCTGCCAGGAGAGGGGGGTAGGGCCCTTCTGGAGGGAAAGAGTCTGCAAAGGCCATGAAAGCCAGCACCTGGACTTCCAGTCTCTGTGCGTGGGCCAGTGCCTGGAGGCGGAGGCACTACAGATTCCATTACCTGCCCCCCAGCGGCAGGTACAGGGCCACTGCCCATACCCAGGTGTGGCTCCAAACATTTCTGATGACATGCCAGGGCCCCAGTGGCTGCCCTCGACACCCCTGTGAGGGGTTTGCCCGCCGACCCTTTGGGGCCAGTTCCTCCTGCACAGCCAGACTCCGCCTGCCCAGCTTCCCAGACCTCCTACCCCTGGTGGAGCCTCAACATTCTGCTCTTCACCTTGGGTGTGGCAGGTGTGACCTTGAGCCAGTCAACCACGCTCTGTGGGTCTTGGTTCAAAGAATGAAGCCCGTTGGGGGCTGTTCCAAGGACCAGATGGGACCAAAGGCTTGGCTCCGCCTCCTCTGACCAAAAGGGCTCCTGAGCACCTACTCTGTGCCAGAGCCCCCAGCTCGCCTCTTTGTTTCTCTCTGCCGCTGGCCCAGAGGAGGGCTCTCTTCCCACCACTACCCCTTAGAGATGCAGAAGGCCCCTCGGGGGCAGGTCTTCTGACTCCCGGATATGGGCACAGTTGAAAACCCAGCGCTAAGCCTCCATCCGACCCTGCTAGAACCGACTGGGGTGACATGAAGGGTGGTTTGGACACTACAGAGAGCGGCACAGTTGCTGCTTCTTCCGGCCAAGGGGCAAGGCTCCGGACGGCAGAACCACCTCCTGGCCGTGAGCCCAGCAAGCTGCCCGCCCTGTCTAGGCCTCAGTTTCCCTAGAATGCAATGAGGATTACTTGAGCCCCACAGCCCACAGCTCCTGTGATAACGGCGATGAAATCACGCAAGAAAGCACCAGCATCTCACTCCCGTTCGAGCCGTCAATGAGCCCCAAACCCCAACCACTCACGATCACAGCCCAAGGAGATGGCTGGGAAGGCACCCCCACCCTCAGTCTTTCTCCCAAACCCACCAATCTGTGCAGCTTCCGGAAGGGGCCTGCACCCGCCTCTCTCACTATCACCATTCAACAAATACTTAAGAAATATGTATAAAATGCCTTTTCCATGTCAGGCAAGGGGCCAGCCCCCAGCTACACAGCTGCCTGTGTAGCCCAGCCTGGAAGCCCAGCTCTGCCCAGCCATCGGCAGCCCTCCCTATTCCCCCTCCCCTGGCCACCATCACTCACCCACCATGATTCCACCCAGGCTGTGTGCCAGGCCTGGTGTAGCCAGAGTGGGGCCATGAGTGATTTGTCGAGGGTGTTAAGCAAGCTACGTGGGGTCCACGGCCAGCTGGGACCCGTTTCCAGAAGGAAACAGCAGCAGTAGGTGTCTGGAAAAAAGGGTGGGGGGGGGTCAGTGTGGTGGGTGCAGAGTTGGGTCAGGGTGGAAGGGAGCAGAGGTAGAGAACACAGGTCGGGGGGGCCGGGGCAGGGTCCCAGGCTCCAGGTTGAGGGCAAGGGGGTCTAGGCTAGAAGTCACTGCAGAAGCCATTCTCAGAGAAGTGACTTAGGGGCCTAGACTCAGAGCCCCATCAGGGAGGGGCTGGGGTCCTACAGGCTGGATACGATCCCAGCCCTGCCCTGGCCTGGCCCTGAGCCCCGGGCCCCAGGCACCCTCAAACTGCCAAATGGGGATAATAATAGTACCTACTTCGAGGGAAGTTAGGAGGCGTCGCTGGGATCATGCAAAGGGCTTGGCCCCATGCCCAGCACATAGTAAGTGCTCGAGAAATAGCAGCAAATGATCATGACTCAGAGGTCAAGGTGGGGTGGGAACAGCCTGGGAAGTCATCCATCACAGGTCTCTGTCAACCAGAATCCTGGAGCCTGTCTCTGGCGGCCCTCCCTTACTCAGACCCCCATCTGTGCTGCTCCTTCTGGGAAGTTCCCAGCCTGCCCAGAGAGGGCAGATGGAAGGCAGACTCGGAGGAGGCCCCGGTGGCAGCAGGGCTCTGGCCTCCTGTCCTGGCCCTCACGCTGACCCTCCCTGGGGATTCCTACTTCAGTGGGAACCACAGTCTTGAGCCAAGT
The DNA here is from genome assembly GCF_964662115.1 of Mustela nivalis. Taxonomy (NCBI): domain Eukaryota; kingdom Metazoa; phylum Chordata; class Mammalia; order Carnivora; family Mustelidae; genus Mustela; species Mustela nivalis. Next base: position 8,509,801 of record NC_139026.1, read on the forward strand.
AAGTTCTAAATTCGTAAAACAACAGAGTGATGAGGTCCGTGAATGATTCCCATTGTTCCCATTTTATTTGTACAGAAAAGATGAAAATCAAGTGAGCCCACAGGGTACTTTCCACTTGAGGCGGTGTAAGAAAAAGTATTTTGGGACCCTGTTCACTTCCTGGATTCCCGGCAGGGCCATGGGGCCCCCATGTGCCCCTGTTCTAGACCACAGCAGGATGGTCCGCGAGCCTTCCACCGCACCTACTTCCGGCCCCACCCGGGGCCTCACTTCCCCTTCCACAGGGAGTGGATAAGGAGGTCCCTGGGACATCCCTCTGTGGTCTGAGGCCACCCTCCTGAGGGCTAGTCTCCCCTAATGGGAATGAAAAGGGGGAAGGATGGGGAGAAGAACAGAGGCACTCCCTGGAGCTGACTTATCACTAATTCACTTAATCATTCATTCATTCGAGTTCCTATACGACACGGAATTCACAGCCTAGCCCGACACGAAATAGCACACACATGAACAAGACAGATGTGGTTCTCTGCCAGCCCGCAGCAAGGGGTTTCCCTGCACAACAGACGCTCAGCTCGGACGGAGAGGACGGATCATCCCTAACAAGACCCTGTGCCTCAGTTTCCCCATCAGCCAAGGGGATGATCACGGTACCTCCGTCATGGGCTGTAGTAAAGATGCAATAAATGAGAGGTGTCGGTATTCTGATGGGCAGGCAGCGTGCCTGAGAGGGGCTGTAAGGCTGGGTGTGACGGCAGAAGGAGAAGAAGGGACTGATCTGGGCAGGCTGACACCACGGAGGCGGCTTTTGAAGGGTGACAGTGTTTCAGAGGACACTGGAAGAGGTGGGGGGGAACAGACATTCAGGCAGAAGAAACAGCATAAGCAAGGGAACAGAACTGGACATTTGTGGCCCATCTAGACCACATCTCAGAGCTCGGCCAGGCTGAAACTTGGGATCTAGCTGGGTCATTCTGTGCAGACAGCCCAAACCAGGCCAAGATCAAGGGAAGGCTAGAGAAGGAGTGAGACAGGGTCAGAGGAGTGGAGGCTCCCAGGAAGGGCACCAGCCTTCCTTCCCCCTGCCCTGCATCTCACTTATTTGAACTTATTTGGCTCAGAGGGATCTCTGCTCCTGCCCTCTGATATGCCCTCATCCTATCCAACCTCCTCCCCTCCCTTCCTCCCAGCTAAATTATGGCCCAGCAGCTCCCCAAGTCTACCTGACCAATAGTCTCCTCATTCAACTGCCATTTATTAAGCACCCACTGAATGCCTGGGTGCTGAAGCTGACATGTACCAGGGCCCACTGTGACATGAGTAAGCTGTTGGTACAGCTTCAAAGTGGCCTTGCTGGAAGACTGACACCACAGAAACCTGCCATCGGTGTTCATCAAGGACCTTCTCCCAGAGACTCGCTGCCAGCACACCACTGTCCCTGGCCCCAGCAATGGACATGGAAAGGCAGGCCTCTGCCTACACGGACTCACAGACAGCAAAGGAAGACAACAGCGATATAAACCCCTGATCTAGTGAGGCAGGCTGCGTCGTCTCCAAGGGGGCAGGGGTGAACCAGGAGATTTATTCTGAAAGAGGGGGCGTGAATGCCCACTAGAAACAGAACCAAGCAGTTCAAATAGGAATACTACGCATCATTCCCATTTTAGAGGCAAGGAAACTGAGGCCCAGAGAGGCCAAGTTCACTAGTCCCCAGCTGCCCAGTAAGAAGCGACAGAGTTGAGATTTGAACCTGGACCACTGGATCTGAAATCCATGCTTTTAAATGCTGCACCTGACCATCCCACTGTCACCCTCCCTCTGTCCCTAAGCAGCCAGCACGGGGCTAGGCAAGATCATGGACGCCCAAGAAGATTTGCTGCTCAACTAGAATCCATTCTCCTGGGGCTAAGGTCTCCACCTGGCTGACCACGACAGTGCCCCTCACAGGAGATCACTGTGTTTGCTGGTCTTAATGTCTGGAGAACCTTCTAGAAGGGAGCCCTGGTCCCCCGTGCAGGGCTAGAGCTGGCTAGCAGAAGGACTGCAGCACAGAGAACAAAGAGGCTTTGGCCTTGGGGAACGCAGCAGGGTCTGCTGGATGCCTTGGCTAAGGTGCCCGTGAGGATAAACAGGCTGTCAATGCAGACCACCCGGCTCCAACCACTGCCCACTGCTCCTCTCTTCTCCCAGAATAACGTGAGGACCTGGACATGTAACTCCCCCAGCCCTTGGCTTTCCCCGTCACCTCCAGCCCCACATGAGCTTCAGACCACTTGGGACAAGGTGAGCCAGGGAAGGGAGCCTGGCCCACCAGTGGGCCACCACATCAGTGTCCCAGGTAATCATCCTGACACAGCAGACAGAAATTTCCCGACTATTTCTCAGGTGCCGGGCACCCTAAACCCATCATCTCATCCAGACCTCTCCGCGACCGTGTGGTAGACTCTCCCCATTTGACAGATATGGAAACTGAGCCTCAGAAAGCAGACTTGCCCGTGGTGGCACAGCCACCACAGTAAGAGGGATCCCAGATGTGGGTCAGGCAGCCCTGACCACAACAGGGGCATTGGGCAGACTCCGGAGGGGGTGCCCAGCCAGATAGATGGCAGCACTCCCAGCCCTAGCCCGTCCCCACCGTCCTCAGGAGCTAGCGCCAGCTCCCTGGGAGGGCCCGAAGTCTCACCCCGCACCTGGGTCTCCTTCCTGGCCCTGCTTGACCCGAAGCCCCCTCCAGCCCCTTCCAACTCTCCACAGATACCAGGCACTCACAGCTCAGAGCCTCCTTCTGCCATTCCCTCTACCTCAAGTGCCCTTCCCTCCTCTCCTGAGCAAGCCAACTCTTCCAGCAAGTTCTCTCTCCTCCTTGGGCTCGCAGCACCTCTTTCAAACTTTCAGAGGACCCTGTGCCTCTCTCCTTAGCCCTCAGAGACCCCCCCCTGCCTGGGTATTTAGTAACTGCTCTGGGAGATGGGGCACCGGGATCCCACAACTTCCCATCCTCAGCTCTGGATGGGGGTCCCAGGAGCGAGGAGGAGTACCATCGGGATGGGGGCAGTGCCAGTGCTGGGGGGCCATGGAGGGGTCTCTCTAGAGTAGTATTCCTGCCCACATCCCTTCTAGGGAGTCTTCCAGAGCTGGGAGAGTCACCTGACCTCAGGCCACCAGGGCTGGCCGAGACCCATCTCTGCTTCTCTGCTTCTCATGGCACCCTGGCTCAGGCACCGCCATTCCCACTTACACCCAAGCGCGCTCCCCTCCCCACCCCCGGTTCCAGAACTCACTATTTGCAGATATTTATAGCGCCCTCCCCCAGCCAGGTTCCCTCCCCCGCCCTGGGCAGTGCCGTGCAAAGAGCGGGAGCCCCCCCGCCACGACAAAAGAACCGGGGGTGCTCTCCCCACTCCGCCTGGTCGCCACGAGCAGCCCCAGTCCCAGCCCCCGCACCCGCCCTGCTCCGGGACCGCGCCTGGGCCTCCGCCGCAGCAGCCCGGGGTCGGGGGGTGGGGGAGGTGGGCGCTGAGGCCTCCAGCCCCCAGCCCTGTGCGGCGCCGGAGGTTTGGGGGGTGGGGGCACCGCGCACAAAGCGCTGCTCGAGTCCCGCGCCTCGGGGACGCCCCCCGCCCAGGCCGGGGGAGGGGATCAGAGAGATGAGGCTTTGCCCTCCGGGGCCGGGGAAAGCTCCGCGGAGCAGCCGGGTTGGGGGAGGGGGCGCCGGAGCTGGAGCCGAGTAGCCTGCCCGGCATCCCGCTCCCTATCTCGGGGGCCCCCCTAACCCCCCGGCCCGTTGCTCCCGCCCCCGGGTCACACTCAGGGAGGGGGCCGTGGGAGCCGTGACGGGGGGGCGCCGCGAGTGCGGAGGCGGCGGCGCGGAGATGGAGGCGGGGGGCCGGGAGTGCGGGGATGGCGGGGCTGCGGCGCGGGTCCCCGGGACGCCAGGGTCAACTCACCCATCGCCCGCTGGGTCTCAGCAGCGGCGGCAGCAGCGGCGGCGGCGGCTCCGCGGCCCCCGGGGCCCCCGGCGGGGAGATGCTGGCGTCCGCCGCAGCCTCTCGCCCCATCCCGGGCTCCGGCGGCGGCTGCGGCGGGCGCCCGGCATCGCGGGCGGCGCGGCCCCGGCCCGGCCCCGATCCCCGCCCCCCGCCCCCACCTCCACCCCGTCCCGCGGGCCCGGCGCGGCCGCCTGGCTGCACCCCGGGGCCGCCGCTGGGGACCGGCGAGCGGACGGGCGCGGGGGAGGGCCCCCCGGGAGGCGCGCGGGTAGGGGGTGCGGAGGCGAGGCCCGAGCGCGGCGCGCAGAGGTGCCCGCTCCCGCCCAGCTCGGCGGCTCCGGCCCCCGCCCCGCCCCCACCGGAGCCCCCTCCCCTCTGCCGCCGGCCGCGCTCCGCTCGCCGCGCCGCGCTGGGCCGGGGCGCCTCGGGCCGCAGTCTCCCGCCGCCGCCGCTCCGCGCCTCCCGCGCGTTAGATCAAGTGTGTGTGTCTGTGTGTCTGTGTCTGTGTCTGTGTGCGCGCCCCTGCCTGTGACCGTGCGTGCGCCGGCCCACGGCCCGGTGCGTCCTGGGCGGTTGTGTGTGCGATGGGAGGCGGGGCGGGTCAGAGAGCGTGTCTGTCTCGTGTGCGCACGGGTCTGCGTGTCCGGTTCTTTGCGTGCGCGGATGTGTGCGTCTGTGTTTTGCAGTGTGCATATGGGACTGGGTGACCTACAGTTCCCGGGAGTGCCTGCGTGCACATCTGCGTTACGGTGTGCGCGTGGATCGGTGGCCGTGCCTGCGTGGACCTGGGCCCTGATTGTGTGCACAGATCTGTGACTGTGCGGAGGGGCCTCTAGAGCCCGTGTGCGGGCGTGACTCCGGGGAGCTCTGCTTATTTGTATACCCATCTCGGATGGGGTGCAGAGGCCTGGTCTTCCGTTGTGGTGCATGCACAGTGTTAGGCCTTAGACCAAGTCTACACAGAGCTGTGTGTCCGCCTGGGTGGCCAGGGGTCCACGGGCCTTTGTCTGCCTGTATCCTTCCGACCCCCTCCTGGACTGGTCCCTGTAAGTGTATGCCAGACCACGGAGCGCTCTCCCAGGCCCAGCTCCGTGACTCAACTCCTGGGGCTCCTGGGTGTAGGCCTCCCCTCCCCCACACAATTAAGCAGGTACTCAAGGCCGCAAGGTCCATTCCCTGCCTACCTCTTGAGCCTCCTCTCTTGCCATCGGGCCACCAGCGGCTCTCCGAGTGCCCACCACTTTATACCCTGGCTCCTCATGGTCCTGCTTCGGGCTCCGAGGTGGCCTTCACGTGCTTCCCGCCCTTCTGGCAGTTACTTCCGCTCCGGGACTCCTGGGTGAGGCAGTCGCTTCCGCCCCGTGCGCGGGGGACTCTGGGTATACAGGGAGCACGGCTCTAAACTATAGACGAAGGTGCATGGGAAGGGCAGAAGACCCCTCAAGGCTAGGTCCCTGCAAAGGCCCTCAACGGGGGAGGGGGAGGTGTCCCACTGGCCTTTGCTAGGCCTTTGTGGAGCTGCCTCTGGCTGGGCTTCTGGCTCCAGATGTCCCCTGCCCACCTTCATCTATCTTTGAAAAACAGTTAGTGACCCTTCTCCAACGCTGGTCTGCGCTGGACACTCTCCCCCCTGACTCCTCCTCAGTAGCTCCCACTTGCCCTCAGCTTAAGCTCAGTGACTACGCAGAGCAGGAGGCCCTGGTGGCTTGGCTCTGTCTCTTCTCCAGCCTCATCCGCACCCCTCCTATCCATGGAGACTCCCTCTAAGCCAAGAGTAGGCAAATTATTTTGCATAAGGCCAGCTAGTCAGTATTTTAGGCTTTGCTGCCTGTAGGGTTTACGTCTCAAACTACTCAGTTCTGCCACTATAGCATAAAATCAGCCACAGACAATATGCGAAGGAATGAGCATGGCTGTGTCCCGATAAAACTTTATTTATGGACACTAAAGTGTGAATTTTATATAATTTTCCTGTGTGTGGAACCTTATTCTTCTTTCGTTTTGTTTTTTTACCTAATCATCTGAAAATGTAAAAATCATTCCCAGCTGGCATCACTCTAAGCACATCCCTGAACCCTCTGTAACATCCTTATGACTCACTTGCTTCAGGTATCCTGTCATTCCCTGCAAATCCCACCTATTCTACCCCGAAATGTCAGCATGCTCTTCCTTACCTGCTCCTCCAGCTGACTCTCTGCCCTTCTCTAACCACTATAGAAAAGGTTCCCAGGGGAACCCTCACTACAGCTCACACAGGCTTACCTCCGTCTCTCCTGCCTCTCCCTGTGCCTCTGCCTGGGGACTCCTGTCCTCTGGAAAGGGTCATCTCAGAGACAAGAGACATCTTCCTTGCCCCTGACTTCCCCGGGAGAATCAGCTCTTCCTCCCCTGGCCGCTCCTGCAGGATACCTGGGCATCCTTTGGCCCATGAGAGAGGTACTATTTCAGGTCTGGCTTGCTCTGGGCATCTTGGAAACCTCCAAGCTGGCCCATTAGCGCCACACTGGGAATGAAGTATCATATTCTTCCACATTCACAGCTCCCATCCAAGAGTGTCCTAGGTAACAAGACTGGGAGGCTCCAGAGCCTGGACTCCAACCCGGGTTTGCGGGACACGCTCATTCACTCTCCACGCTGGGGTGCTCACAGGGAGCAGCCGATAGCATTCGTCTCTCACCAAGTGTGTACTCTTTCTTCCCGTGACAAGCTCTGGCTCCCAAAGCTGGGAGCCAGGAAGGTCCAGACCAAGACCTGAGCCACAAATATGCCTTTTCATCCCTTGAAATTTTTTAATTGATTTAGGTGGACAGATAATAGCTGCACACAGCACAAATTTGAAAATTATTGAAAGACGTCCAGTGGGAAGGAAGCTCCCAGCCCCGGCCCTAGCCACCCACTTTCCTTCATGATATTTTTTTTTTGTGGGGAGGAGGGGGAAGCAGTTCATCTGATGTGAAGCCATTTTGTTGTGACCTAAAAACCAATCCATTACATTTATAGCTTGTCCCCCCCCTTTTAATTTTTTTAAAATAAGGTATGAAACCAATGTTTTCTTCTGTCCTTGATCCTCCAGGCCCTGCAAGGTAAGGATCCATGGGGAGGGTCCCACTGTTCGGGAGGTGGGGCTGGGGGACAGGGTTCAGGAACTGGAGAGATCTGGCTTGGGTCTGGGTCTTCATGCAAGTGGCTCGCCTCTCAGTTTAGACATCTATGAAGTGGGGATAAGGAAGCCTCCCTCCTCAAGCGCCTGAAATGGGTCCTTGTACGTAAGAGTCCTGCCTCAGGGCCTGCCACTGTCTTAGCTGGCACAGTCACTGCCCAGCCACGGTCGCCTGAGCACCCTTAACTGGGTCTAGAGGAGACACCCAATAAATATTTGCTGGGAAAAAAAAATGATTTATGCCATCAGTGTGCATATTACCTGCCATTAAAAAAGGTAATGACTGGGGCTCCTGGGTGGCTCAGTGGGTTCAAGACTCTACCTTCGGCTCAGGTCATGATCCCAGGGTCCTGGGATCCAGCCCCACATTGGGCTCTCTGCTCAGCAGGGAGCCTGCTTCCTCCTCTCTCTCTGCCTGCCTCTCTGCCTACTTGTCATCTCTGTCAAATAAATAAATAAAATCTTTAAAAAAAAAAAAGGTAATGATTGTTCCTTCTGACCCACTGTGCTCCATCCTCCCCCCATCGCTCCGTCTTTGTTCTCCTGACCTTTCTAGATTCCAGGCTTCTGGTGAGGTCACAAGGGAGTCAGCCTTGGTGGGGCCATACCAAAGTCTCCGCCTGGCCTGCCCGACGCACTCTGGCAGTCTCAGAGAGTGGTGGGGGCTGTGTGTGGCCAGCCTGCCCTCCCAGCTCCACAGAGATAACTAGCGACTTGTGTAATCAGACACAGCGGCTGCAGGCAGAGCCGGTGTACCAGGCCCCACCTCTCCACCCTCCCAACACGGGGAGCTGGCCAGGAGGGGAGACAAGCCTCGGTTTTTTCTCCCGCATTTAAAGGTCTGGGACACAGTGGTGCTCGGCTGGTGGAGAAGCTGAACACTGGTGTGACTGACTACCCCAGCTCCTCTGGGTGTCCCGGTCATTTCAAGGCCCTAGGCCTCGGTTTCCTACTCTGTAAAATGGGAATCATCACCGCCCAACATCACACGGGTACTACCGAAATCTGGACCTTTCCAATCTCTCCCTCCTGATGCACTTCTTGTCCTATCTCTAAGCCATCAGAGAGGATGTTGGGGAGGGCGGGAGTGAGGGGGCTTGGTAGGTGGCCTTCCTTCCCCACCCCCTCCTCTTGGGCCTGACCAGGAAGCTAAGCAAACTGGGAAGCTGAAAGCAGCCCAGCCTAGATACAAGATTAGCCAACCCAAGGCGGTGTCACCTTACAGCTGGGGCAGCCCTCGTTCACCTGGAGCCGATTTGGCTCCGTGAACAATTGCTAGGTCTGTTATCCCTTCCCGCAGCAGCTGCCTGGCTCTTGGGAGCCACATTCCTCCCTCCCTGGGTCACCTCCCTCCTGGACCTGGGTCCCGGAGGTGAGGAGTCCCTGACCCCTGCCCAAGGCCGAGCTCCAGCCCTGCCAAGGCTCCTCCTGGCAGGCGGGGAGCACGGCGGTGCCGCAGGCGTTGTGAACTGGCTCCAAGCCTTTGGCGTCTTCATCTGCAGAATGGGCTCGAGGAGACGGGCCCCAGCAGGGCTAGTCGATAAACGGGGTTCCCTTCTCTCTCCCCTGCCAGATGAAGTCTCCAGACCAGGCAGCCTCGTCCTGCCCTCCCCCACCTGCACTCCCTCCCTTCCTTCAGGAATGAGCCTTTCCCAGGAGCACAGCAGAGGCGGCCCTCGGAAACGGAAACGCTGCTTCAACCACCTTTCTCAGCCCCGCACCCCGGCACATCTTAGTCTTTCTGGCAAATCGTCTATTCACTCTTCAAGACCCAACCCAGGTGTGCCCTTCCCCCAGAGACCACTGTGACTTCTGGTTCCCAGAGGGCTTCCTCATGTCTCATTGGGAGAGTTCCCATGTCAAGGCCTTTGCTGCTCCGGGACTCTACCCACAGTGCCCTTCCCAGCCTGCCAGCCCATCTCTAAGTGCTCATTCCACCCATCCCAGCCTCCAGGGCAAACCCCGTCTCATCCTGTGCCAAAGTGCTTCCAGAAAGGCCCCACAGGGAGGCCAGGATACCAGACAGGAAGTGCTCAGGATCCCAGCCTCCCGGCCCAGCCTCTCGGACTCAAGGATGCGATGGGGTTTGCCCTGACACCCTGCACAGTGCTGGGAGACAGAGGACTCTAAGGCAGGGGTCGCCAATGGCTCCAGGTTTGTCCGGTTCGGGTCCCGCTGCCTGGCTAACCTTGGACAAGTCTCTCTACAAGCCTCAGTTTCCATACATGTTAAGTAGAAGGGACGGATTAGACAGGGAATCAGGAATCTCCTGACATTCCCTGTCGCATGGCATGTGCATGCATAAGCACGTGGGCGTACACATGCACACATATAAACATGGGTTTAGTCCAGGCACACTTGGATGTGACCATGCACTTGCTTGTGTGAACGTGTGTGCGCGCGCGCACATGCACACACCCATGCATGGGTCTCTGGGAGAGGGTCTGTGCTTGTTACTGGATTCTCAAAGGGTTCGGGACCCGGGTAAAGGACTGCCAGGCCCTCCCCCACAATTCCTTGGTGTTTTTCCCTCAGTGGGGACTCCGGTCAGCCCTCCGCGGCTCTGACCTCTGTCTCTGCAGTAGCTTCCCCACGCTGTTCCTGTTTCTGACCCTTCCCACAGAGCCGCTGGTGTGACTCCGGAAGGCCCAAGTCCGATCACCTCCCTCCTTGGCTCAGATTCTGCTGTGGCTCCCATCTCAGCCCAAATGAGGTCAGAGTGCTTCAGGGGGTCTCAAGTCCCTGTCTGGTCTAGGTTGGTTCTTCCCTCGCCCCGTGCTTCCACACTGTCCCCGTGCTCGCCACCGCCATGCGCTGGCTGTTTCCTCCATCCCGACCTCTCTTCCCCCTCAGGTATCCAAGCAGCTCCTCCTTTTTGGAGTCTCAATGCAAATGCAGCGCCGCCACCCCACCCCACCCCCCCACCCCCGCCGCCTCAGCACCTCTTAGGGTGCAGCTCCCTGATCCCTTTGTCTGCTCGTTCTCCATAGCCCTTTTGACCATCTAGCCTACAGGTAACTTCCTCTGCTTCTTCCTCTTTTGCTTGTCTCCCCAGCATAACCCCAACCAGGACAGGATCCTGTCCGCCCTGCCCCCGCTGTGGTCAGCCCAGCACAGACTAGGCGGCCTGTAAATGCTGTTGCGTAAGCCTCAGATGGCCTCCTTCCCTGGCCCTCCTGCGCGGTGCCTACTACGGGAGGCGTGAGAGGTGGCGGGAACTTGGAGGAAGCAGCACCGGCCTTCCAGGCAGGAGGGAACTTGAGACTGAACCAGTCCTGGTAGGGCAGGGACCACTGCGTGGTTGCAAATCGTTGTGACCCAGGCTGCCAAGCTGCCTAGGTCCCCTGAGCCGCATACCCAGCTGGGCCTTGACAACCACTCCTAGAAATTCAGGAGCCTGCTCTGTCAGCGAACCCCCCTCCTTCCCCGGGCAGCCCCCACCAGCCCCACGTGCTGGATCCCCATGTGAGGAAGCAGACAGAGCCCGCCTGATGGCTGAGAGGCAGAGCCAGGACCTGGACCCCAGAGCTGGCGCTGGGGCATCAGGTGCCAGATGTCCTCCCGGTCTTCTCTCTCCCAACAGCCAACCCAAGAGAGAAAGAGAGAGAAAGAGAGCGGGGAAGGCAGGATCATGGTGGGGCGGGCTACAGCCACTCACTGCCTGGGAGCCTCCTGTGTGCCAAGCTCTGGGCTCCAGGCTTCGGTGGAGTGGAGAGGAACCAGACTCTCCCCCTGGCCCCCAGGGGAATCCAGACCACCGGAGGAGCCAGAGAGATAGCAAGGGGGCCGCCACGGTCCACTTCGGGGCTGGGAGGGTGGAGGCCGCCTCAGCCGGACCCCAGAGGTTGGGGCAGATTTGGAAACAGAGCAGAAGGGAAAGGGCATGCAGACTAAGGATGGATGGGAGAGGGACTAGTCCTAGCGAGGAAGGACGGACAGGCCGATGGGGGGGCTGTGTGTGTGGAGAGAGTAATTCAGCCTCAGGACCCCCACAAGCTCCAAGGACACCACAGGTGCCAAGGGAGGGATTGGCAGTGATACCCACTGCCGCCTCCGGCCAGCCCCCAAGGGTGGCCTGCTGGAGGGAGGCTGGGGGGCTGGGTTGCACCAGTGGTCACACAAGCACCCACTGGGAGACCCCCTCCCCTTGTGTCCCACACATGCACGTGGAGCCTGGTACACAGACCCACAGACACCGTGCGCACACGCAGAACACGGCCCTACACCCACGAGCTCCACTGGGCGCTCCCCCCAGACTCACAGGACATTCCACAGAGCCACGGCAGGGAGGGCAGGGCAAAGCACGGCGCCCCCAGAACCCCCGTCCTGCTTCCCAGAACCCCCACTTCACACAGCACCCCACAGCACCTGCCTTGGCGAAGGGGCCTTGGAAGGCCGTCAATGGAGGTGGGACAGGAGCGGAGCGAGGCTGAGTCCCGGCCTGTCCATCGTCCTGCTGCGTTGGCTCCGGGGGCCCTTCAGCGAGGTTCCAGCCCCAGCCAAGTCCTTGCCCACACTAGGGGTTCTGGGGGGTGAGCAGGTTCTCTCGCCCTGGAATTGGAATAACAGGGTGCTGCTGGGTGCCTCGGTCAGGGGCCAGGCTGTGCGGCTGAGCAGGGCTGCTGGGCGGGGCTGCTGGGGGAGAGCATTCAGCCACCAAACACAGGGACTGTCAAGGCCTGGGGCTGTTGGACTTGCTCGGAAAGTCCTGATTGAGCCTCACGCCTGTGACCTGGGTGGAGCCCCAAGGGCATCGCCTGCTGCGCCCAGCCAGAGGTGCTCACGCCTGCGGTGGGGCACTCCCTCCACCACCGCCGCTGCCCCAGGTCGTGTGACACCTTCGGCTGCCAGAGATCTGCCTCCCACTACCTGGAACGGGGCAGAGCAAACCAGTCTCTTCTTCGGCACCCCCGGGGCCTGCAGAAGTTTAGGGTGAGCCACTCCACCCCTTCTCCCAGGTTCTTTAGCAACTCCTCCTGTGACAGATGTTCCAGAACTTTCCACACCAGCCGCACTCCATTTTGCCCCCGTCTGCCCCTCGCGGCGGCCTGACTAGCACAGACACAGAAGAAGAAGGCTTCTCCTGGGCCCCTGATGGCCCGTCTTCCAGGTTCTGCAAGCGGCTTTGCGGCTGGACTTTGGGCCGCTGCTGCTTGCTGCTTGGAGAGACTCAGGTCCTCCAGAAAATCTGGCCTACAGGAAGCTCAGCCATGTTGGGGTCCATAAGACCATGGCCTGGAACATGGAGGCAGACGGCGGGGCTTGAGCTCCGCTACCGTTGCTGCGTTGGGTCATTTTCATCTCTCCGCGCCTCCATTTCCCCTTTTGTACCAGGGCAATGCAAAGCGTGTCTACCATGTGGGATTCTTGTCAGGAATGAGTAAGTTCAGACCGCCCAGCGCTTAGGACATAGTGAGCCCCATTGTTACCACACACCACGGCAGCTGCGCCTCATAAATGGTCGGTGCTCCGAAACCAGTTGCTCACAGCCACCCCCCGCTCCCGGACTTCCTTCAGGAACCTTCTAGGTGGAAGGGGTCTTTGAAGGCCAGGGAGTTCCAGCCTAGTCCATTGCACCAGTGAGAAAATGGATGAGAGCGCGGCTGGGGCCTGCCCGGGGCCATAAGCAGCTACCTGCTTTGCCCAACACCCCACAACCATGGCCTTCAACCGTGTCAGTGCACGTGGCCCGAGGCACTGGGCCATCCTTCAGGATGTTTGACCCCTGCCTCTAGCCGGGACTGGGGCCACAGAGGTAGGGGGCTCCATGATGTGAAGACGTCCTTCCAGGGCTGGGGTCTGTGCAGAAGAGACACCCTGCTTCTGGTACCTTCTCTGGAGGGCAGAGCCACCCGGCCTCAGCTCCGGATCTTCAGTGATCCAGACTTTGTGGAGCCTGCTGGCTTTATACCTTCTGGGGGGCTGTTGGTGACATGGGCAGGCTGTTGAGACAGCTGGGGTGGGAGACAGGGGTCAGGGTTCTAGAACAGTCCACACCCCTTGGCTCAATGAGTCACTTGTACAATGAGGGGCTTGGCCTTGGGAATTCCTCAAAGTACATGGGCACCTCTCTCAGGTCACAAAGCCAATTCTCTGAACTTGTCCCCACAAGGCATGCCACTCCTGGCAGGGGAGAAGTGAACCCAGGCCAGGGAAGGGGGGAGTTGTCGGGTGGGGGATGGCAGAGGGCATGCAGCAGGTCAGGATGGGGACCAAGGGTCTGGCCTTAAGCCTGCCAGTGAAGACATGTGCCCCACACTGGCCCCTTTCATCCCTTCTGCCCCAGGGTGGCCTGTCCTGGCAGAGCGGGGGTGGGGGAGGCCAGAGCCCAGGGACTGAGGCCAGGGCTCAGTGTCCATGGGAGGGAATGCCGGGGGCCAGGCTGTCTTGGAGCCCACCAGGATTCCCAGCACCCCTGCCCTGACCTGCATGCCCCGCCCCCAGGAGCTATCGGGCCACCTCCAGGCCTGCCAGACACCCACCAAGGCTGCTGGCACTCCCTGGGACTTGAAGTTCTCCTGGGGTACAAGAAGCAATCAGGATCCCCTGTGCTTTGCCAGAGGGAAAATACAACAGTGCAGCCTCTGTGGGAAACAGTACAGCAGTTCCTCAAGAAGTAAGACACAGACTTCTCATACGATTCAGCAATTCCACTCCTGGGTACATACACCCCGAAACCGAAAGCAGTATTAACAAACACTGATGCACACATGTTCATAGCATCTTTATCCACAATAGCCAAAAGGGGAAGCAGCGCAAGGGTCCAGTGACGGATGAACGGTCTGTGTACATCGGAATATTACTCAGCCTTCACGAGGGACGAAATGCTGGCGCGTGGGGCCATACGGGCGAACTTGGAAGACATGATACAAAGCGCAGGGAGCCAGTCACAAAAGGACGAATGCTGCGTGACTTCTCTTACACAAGGTACCCAGAGGAGTCAAGTTCACAGAGACAGGAAGAGTGACGATGGCCGGAGAATGGGGAATTACGGTTTATTTTTTTTTAAACATTAAAAAAATTTTTTTGTTTGTTTATTTGACAGACAGAGATCACAAGTAGGCAGAGAGGCAGGCAGAGAGAGAGGAAGGGAAGCAGGCTCCCCGACGTGCAGAGACCCCGATGCAATGCTGGGCCCGATGCTAGGACCCTGAGATCATGACCTGAGCTGAAGGCAGAGGCTTTAACCCACTGAGCCACCCAGGCGCCCCAGGAATTACGGTTTAAATAGGGTGTCATTTCAGGAGCGCCTGGGTGGCTCCGTCTGTTGAGTGTCCAACTCTTGATTTCAGCTCAAGTCATGATCTCGAGATGTGCAATCAAGTCCCACATGGGGCTCCGTGCTCAGCAGGGAGTCTGCTTCTCTCTCCCTCTCCCTCTGCCCCTCCCCTCATGTTTCTCTCTCTAAAATAAATAAATAAATAAACAAAATCATAAGAGAAAAAAATAAAGGGTATAGTTTCATTTGGGGAGGACGAAGAGCTCTGGAGACGGATGGGTGGCAAAGGCAGCCCAACAGCACGAAGACACAGCGTGCCACAGACCTGGGCAGGGTCAAGTTCGTGTGATGTGCATTTCACTGTAATGACTAGGAAAAGGAATCAGGAGGTTGGCAGCAGGCAAGGGGGTGGGTAGAGCATGGGCTCTGGAATGGTGATTTACTCTGTGACCCCGGGCAAGTCCCTTGACCTCTCTGTGCCTTCAACTCCTTAGCTGTTGAGTGAGTAAGAGAGGGGCGCACACCCTGACCCCCCGGTTGTCAGGAGGGTTGTATGAGCAGCTGGATGAAAGCACTTAGAGCACGGCCCATGCAGAGTGGCCGTGCCCGCCTTTTTCTTTTCCCATTTCTCAGATGAGCACGCTGAGGCACAGAGACGGAATGAAATTTCCCAAGCTCACAAAGCTAATGAGCGGCAGGGTGGGGACCCACCTCCAGAGCCCGCGCTAGGTGGCCGCTGCCAGGTCTCTGAGGATGTCTGGGGGCGGAGGTGGGCAAAAGATCTGCATGGCCTCCTCCCCGCTGACCAGTGAATGTCACAATCTCGAGCCAACGTTTTTTCAGAACTTGTGAGGCTGGGATGGGGCTGCAGGGAGGAAGTTTCTCGTCCTCCCTGGGGCCCAGGGCAGGGCAGGGCCGGGGCTACGGAATTGTTCCCAGCCAGCTCAGCATCTCCGCAAAGCCCAGGCAAGGGCCTGTGAACAGTTGTCACCAACAAGACGAGCAGGCCCGGCCTCATTCCCCACTAGGGCTCAGCCACCTTTTTTTTTTTTTTTTAAAGATTTTATTTATTTATTTGACAGAGAGAGATCACAAGTAGGCAGAGAAGCAGGCAGAGAGAGAGGAGGAAGCAGGCTCCCCGCTGAGCAGAGAGCCCGATGTGGGGCTTGATCCCAGGACCCTGAGATCATGACCTGAGCCGAAGGCAGTGGCTTAACCCACTGAGCCACCCAGGCGCCCAGGGCTCAGCCACCTTATCCTGGGGGAACTGGGCAGCTGAGCAGATGGGGCCAGGGAGGGTAAGACCCAGAGGTTTGAAGAGAGGCTCTGAGGCCTTTGGCCCCCTAGGCCTGGCCAGGGCCAGCCTCGCCTTCTCGTCCTCCTGCAGCCAGGCCCTGGAGCTCCCTGGGCCCTCCCTCCTCTGCAATCCCAGGGGTCACCATCCACTCTCCCAAGCCCATCACACAGGAGTCTGACAGCAAGCAGTGGCCCACTCTAAGGGCAGGATCCTCGCGTGGAAGAAGAACTGCCCACAATTCCTCCCATCCCCGTCACTCGGCCACGCAGTCTGCGATCTTGCCTCCCCTGGCATCTGGGTAGCCTGTGTGGGGTGTGCACTGACCAAAAGAAGGACTTGGAAGTGACAGAGTTCAGGCCTAGGCTTTCAAAGGCTTTACTGTGTCCATTTCCTCCAGCTTCGAAGCCAGAGGCACATAAGGAAAGAGGAGGACCCCACTAGAGAAAGGCCACGTGGAAGAAGCCCCAGAAACCATGGAGGAGAGAGGCCCTGCCCACCCCTGGCTGCCGAGCTCCCCTGCTGCAGCCCCAGACCCCAGAGAGAGGCAGGTCGGACGCCCCACACAGTAATGCACGCAGAAGAGAAGGGGTCCCTGCCAGCTCTTCCCGAACTACGGAGTCGTGAGCTAATCCATGCTGGTGTTTGCTCTGAGGTTCAGGGCTTGGGGGTTGTTTGTTACTCAGCAACAGTTAACTGATACACTTAAGTCCTGAACTCTTGTTTCTGAACTCTTAGGATCACCACAATGTGGCAGGTTCAAGTTCAAGTCGTGCTTCCACTGGTGGCTTGGGTAAGGAACGTCGCCTCTCTGGGACTTGCTCCCCCCCCATCTCCCCCCACCCAAAAAAACCGGGGAGACATGCAGGGAATGGGGTGAGGAGGCAGAGGAAATGAGTGTGGAGAACGGAACACAGGTTGGCCCAGAGGTCTTGGTCCTTCCTCTTCTGGGACAATCTGATACAGACTGAGTGAGCCGTGGCCACCAGCCGAGCTGAGAGGCTAACTGGAGGGGCGCAGGGCAAGTGCTGCCGGACCTCTGCCAGGGCCACCAAACCCCTGTTCCCCCGCTGAGGTCACCCACTCGGGTTACCCTCATGGGGGCAAGGTGTGGACAGGCTCTGCAGGTCCACAGAACCCAGGGTGGTGGGAGCCTCCAGCCCAGAACAGAGCGCCCCCCAAGCCCCAGCTCTCACCCTCTCGCTGGGCTCTCCGCCTTCTCCTACCAGCCCATTTCTGGCCCTCCTCTTGGAGAAACTGCCAGAAAGTGAGGCATGCAGTCCACCCCCAGGGACCATGGGACCAAATTTCTACAAAGGAAGGGCTTGTGCAGGGCAGGGTGATCTTAAGGAAGGGATGTTTTCTTTTTCTTTTACATGTAAGTTCTACGTATCTATCACGTGGGCCTTGAACACATGACCCCGAGATCAAGAGTCCTGTGCTCTACCAACTGGACCAGCCCAGTGCCCGAGGAAGGGATATTTCTTAAACTGCCCTCTGTAGCCAGCAGGCCTATTTGGGGGTGATGGAGCCTGGGGGATTACCAAGATCCCCCAAAGACCACCCAGGGGCCCCCACTGCTGCCGTCCACAGATGGTCTGTCCCCAGTGGGGGGTCCACATCCACCTGCGTGTGCTTTGCCCTTCCCCACCCCCCACCCCTGCTTCCTGTTGGCCTGGACACACTGCTCGCTGCTTGCTGCCTCCTGGCAGCCTTGTCCCCACATGCTGGCCTCGCTTTATCTTGTTGGTCATCTCTGCACAGGAAGGAGCCTGGATGGGTGCCAGGGCTGCCTAAGAGGATTATGTCACTCCCCCCAGGGGGTGGGGGTTCAAAGCAACTGGGTCCCTCGGGCTGGCTTCCTAGGGGGTGCTCTCGGGGGCCCTGAGCTATCATCATGACCAGACCCCAAAGAGGAAGCAGAGGCCCAGAGATGGGGAGTGACCTGGCCACGCCACACAGCAAGAAAGAGATGGAGCCCAGCCTGGAATCCCATCCAGTGCTCCCCCGCCCCCAGGGCTGCTTCCTGATCATATTCACGGCAGCTCACAGGAAATGGCTTCTCTGGAGCGTATGGGAGGACATGACAAGGCTCCAGCTAACCACATCCCGTTTTTCCAGGGTCCACGTTGCCTCTGCCACCGAGATTATCACCAACTGAAAAAACAGCTCATTCTCGTGGAGGACAGGCTCCCCACCACGGTCTGCTCCTCCTACCACCTTGGGAGGGACCATCTCCACTTCGTAGACATGGAAACTGAGGCATGGGGAGGTCTGGAGGACCCGGCGCTGGCACATATGGAGAGAGCCCTAAGCTTCAGATCGCCTACTTTCTTTCTTTCCTTCTATCTTTCTTTCTTTCTTTCAGATTTTGTTTATTTATTTGAGAGAGAGAGAGAGTGTGCGTGAGCAGTGTGTGCGCAAGTGCAGGGGCAGTAGGGCAGGGCAGAGGGAGAAGCAGGCTCCCCGCTGAGCAGGGAGGCTGATGCAGGGCTTCATCCCAGGACCCCAAGAACATGACCTGAGCCCAAGGCAGACGCTTAACCCACTGAGCCACCCAGGCGCCCCCGATCTCCCGCTTTCCTGCCGCATTTCCTTCAGCACCCAGCTCAGAGCAGTCGGCCCCTCCTTCTCCAGCCCTCCTGGCACTGGGCCCCTGGCAACGAGCGTCCCATGGCAGACCCCGAGGCCACAGAGGGACCATCTGTTACCTGTACTCCTGGCCCACAGAGAGTGGGCACAAGCCAGGCCTCTTACCTTTGTGTTAGAAAACATCTGTGAGATAGATCTGGGTCTTGGGCTCGGGAGCCAGGAGCCACTTCTCCCTCCCTGGGCCAGCCCCAGGGGATTCTGGGCCCCACTGATCCCAGCAGTGTTCTCTCCCGTAACCCTGAGCCCATCCTGCGGGAGGAGACCCTGAGACTCCGAAGCCAGGCCCTCCTGAAGCCAGGCGGCCATCCCCGGAGGGGCCTGGACTGGACTTAGCTGAGGGCCCCGAGAAGGTGGCAGAAGGACCCCTCCCCTGATTTCTTTTGTTTTCTGTACCTGTTACTGCTTGATGTCATACAATATACTTACTGTTTCCTTGTTTGCTGTCTGTCTTTCCCCGGGCAGGGCCATAGTTTGTTTCCATCACGGCAGACCTAATCAGGCTCCCTCCCACTGCATATTTGTAAGTGAATGAGTGGCTCCGCAGTAGGGCCGTGGGAGGTCAGTTCCCAGGTGTTGGAGGCAGGGCCAGGTGGGTGGGGCTGGGAGAGGAGGTGATACCGACCCGGGTGTGGGGCAGGAGGAGGGAGGGGCATCTCGCTGGGGGGGGGGGCCGGGGGTTGATGCGGAAGGCGGTCCCCTTGGCCCACCAACCAAGACAGCAGGACTCAGCTGGGTCCCAGGTGTGACAGGGCAGTTGGGCAGGGCCTTGTCTCATCTCGCTCAATATCCTCTGGGCCCGGGCTGGTGCTTAGCCCCAAGTTATTTCCGCCCTGCCCCATCTTCTACTCCTCAACCTGCATTCCCTCTTTCCCCTCCTCCTGGAAGCCTTCCTAGATTCTCCTGCCCACAAAGTCTTTCTCCTTCTATGCTTGCATGCACTTACTTCCTCACTCAGGAAATGGTTCTGAGATTGGCCACAGATGCTGGCCCCTTGGGGATGCAGAGATGACTATGTCTCAAGGGACAGAAACCTAGGGGCAGGGCGCGTGGGTGACTCAGTGGGTTAAGCCTCTGCCTCAGGTAGTGATCTCAGGGTCCTGGGGTCGAGCCCCGAATGGGGGGGGGTCTCTGCTCAGCGGGGAGCCTGCTTCCCCCTCTCTGTCTGCTGCTCTGCCTACTTGTGATCTCTCTCTCTCTCACTGTCAAATGAATAAATAAAATATTAAAAAACAAAAACACCCTAGGGGCCTCTGGGTAGCTCCATCGTTAGTTGTTAAGTGTCTGCCTTCGGCTTGGTTCCTAATCCCAGAGTACTGGGATCGAGCCCCACAGTGGGCTCCCTGCTCAGCGGGAAGCCTGCTTCTCCCTCTCCCAGTCCCCCTGCTGTGTTCCCTCTCTTGCTCTCTCGGTCAAATAAATAAATAAAATCTTTTTAAAAAGGCAGGGGAACAGAAACCTAGAAGCCAAGTCACAGCATTGCTCAAAACTAGGTAATGCATGAGAGCTTCAGGACCCTGAGACCATGACCTGAGCCGAAGGCAGGGGCTTAACCCAGTGAGCCACCCAGGCGCCCCTATTACAGTGTTTCTTAATTATGCACAGACTCAGAGCCAGGAGTAAACCTCCCCTGCTCGTGCTGGCCTCCAACATGAAAACGGAAGGAGCTGGGGGCCTGGGTGGCTCAGTGGGTTAGGCTGCTGCCTTTGGCTCAGGTCATGATCTCAGGGTCCTGGGATCGAGTCCCGCATCGGGTTCTCTGCTCAGCAGGGAGCCTGCTTCCCTCTCTCTCTCTCTCTGCCTGCCTCTCTGCCTACTTGTGATCTCTGTCTGTCAAATAAATAAATAAAATATTAAAAAAAAAAAAAGAAAAGAAAACTGAAGGAAAGTCACAGAACCCAACGTGACCAGCAGCAGAAGCAACGCAAGTTCAAACTCACAACAGGGAAGGATCTTGCTGGTTCTCAGCACAGACGGGTCTGGTTCTTAAGTGGGAGGGAGGGTGGCGGTCCTCCCTCCTCCCTGAGTCTCCTCTGGTCACCTCCCTGTCCCCCATCCTGCGGGGCACAGCTGGGTCACTGCCTGCGTGGTCCCCCCACCAGTGACCGTAGTCTCAACCACCCTGAGCAACAGGAACCCAAATCCAGGTGGTAGGATGTATTTGTCTTCACTGGGGTAGAATATACATAAGATAAAATTTACCATTTTAACCATTCATGTGGGTATATCTGAGAGGCATCAAATACCGGACGGCACTGTGCAACCTGCACTACTAGCCACCTCCAGACCTTGTTCCTCTTCCCAGGCTGAAACTATCCCTCCCCAGGCCCCGCCCCCAACGCTGGGGTCGACCACCATTCTACTTCCGTCTCCGTGAACTTGAGTCCTCCACATTCTGCCTAGGAGGGAACCACACACTATTTGTCCTTTTGCCACAGGCTTATTGCACTTATTCTACTGCCCTCCAGGTTTGCGTGTTGGAGCAACATCAGAGTTTCCTGCCTTTAATTTTTATTTTATGTTTTAGTAAACTCTACTCCTAACGTGGTGCTCAAATCCACAGCTCCAAGATCAAGAGTCGCATGCTCCACCCACGGAGCCAGCCCGGTGCCCCTGAAGGTTTCCTTCCTTTTTAAGGCTGAATAATACCCTATTGTATGTATACACCACATTTGGCTTTTCTATTCATTCGTTCCTCAGGGGCATCAGTGAGTGGTTGCTCATATCTTTTCGCCATCATGAATGTTAGTGTATGACGATCTGTTCAAGTTCCTGTTCTTACTTCGCATGGATACCCAGATATGCAATTGCTGAATCACACTGTAATTCTATGTTTGATTGAGGACTTATTTCTAATGCGATTGTTCAGATGACCCCAAGTAGGCTTATAGCCTCTTTATTTTTAAATTCACAGATTCAATGCCCACGAATTTTTACTTTATATTTTAAAGATATTATTTATTTATTTGACAGAGCAAGAAAGAGAATACAAGCAGGGAGAGCAGCAGAGGGAGAGGGAGAAGCAGATTCTCCATTGAGCAGGGAGCCCGATGCGGCACTTGGTCCCAAGGGCCCGGGATCATGACCTGAGCCCAAAGCAGATGCTTCACCGAGCCACCCAGGTGCCCCAACACCCACAGAATTTTAAATCCTCATACTCTGCAGCTTCTGTCCTGAGACTCCAGTGTGAGACACCCTAGAGCTGTCCCTTCCAGCGAGGGGAGCATGAGCCAGGAGCCCCGGAATGGGGCTGGCTGCGTTTTGATGTCCTGCGCAGGGAAATACACCTGTATTTCAAAGACTTCATATGAAGGAGAGATCTTGTTAGTAGTATTTATGTTGATTACGTGTCAGAATGATACCGTTTTATCTATACCGGGTTCAAGAAACAATACATTAAAATTAATTTCACTTGTTCCTTTTTCCTTTTTAAAATGGGACTACTGGAGAATCTAGCCTGGCGGTTCAGGCTAGCATTGTCTTTGTGTTGGGATGCTAAACCTAGCAGGTCCCTCTAGGTGCTTTCCAAGCCTAGAGGAGCCGCCTAGAGCTCGGAAGACTTGGCTGTTCTCTTATTTATTTTTAGTTGAGGTGAAGTTTACATAACACACAATAATCCATTTCCAAGTGTACAGTGCTGTGCACCCATCACCTCCTTCTAGAGTCTGAGTTTCTCATCGCCCTAGAAAAATGCACCCATTAAGCAATCACTCGACATCCCGCCTCCCCCTGGCAACCGCCGATCTGCTTCCTGTCTCTACAGATTTGCCTATCCCAGACATTTCATTTGAAAGGAATAATACAATATAGGACCTTTAATGTCTGCCTTCTCTCACCCAGCACAATGTCCCCAAGGCTCATCCTGGTTGTGGCAGGTGTCAGAGACTCATTGGTTTTATGGTTGGAGATGACCCTGTCGTGTGGGTACCCCACTACTTGCCAACCCCGCGGATGGACAGTGGGGTCGTCTCCGCCTTCTGAGTAATGCACGTGTGTGTATGCTTTCTGTGTGGTGGTTATGTTTTTGTTTCCTGGGGCGGGAATTGCCGGGTCACGTGGCTGCTGCTTTTCGTCGTTTTAGCATTCTTCTTACTTATGTCTCAGAGCTCTGGACACGCATTGTTACAGAGTCACCTGGGTTCTCAGGGTGTGCTAGGATAGACACCTGAGTACCACTGAAGGGAGCTTGGGCGGGGCGGGGGGCGTACTTTTTGGAGAACTCCATGTCAGTATTTTTTTTTTTTAAGATTTTATTCATTTAGGGGCGCCTGGGTGGCTCAGTGGGTTAAGCCGCCGCCTTCGGCTCAGGTCGTGATCTCAGGGTCCTGGGATCAAGTTCCGCATCGGGCTCTCTGCTCAGCAGGGAGCCTGCTTCCTCCTCTCTCTCTCTGCCTGCCTCTCTGCCTACTTGTGATCTCTGTCAAATAAATAAATAAAATATTTTTAAAAAAATATTTTATTCATTTATTTGAGAGGGGCAGGGGTGGGGAGGAGCAGAGGGCGAGGGACAAGCAGACTCCCTGCTAAGTGGGGCCCTACGTGAGGCTCGATCCCAGGACCCCGAGATTACGATCCCAGCTGAAATCAAGAGTCATCTGAGCTACCCAGGTGCCCCAGCTTGTCAGTATTTTTAGGACTTTATCCTTGGGAGGACCCGATTCTCTGGAGAGGACCTTCAGTGTGCTGCCTGGGGGGCAAAGGCCTGGCTGTTGCTGGGAGTAGGGCAAGGGGACAGGGTCCCCAGCACTCGAAATTCCCTGTACTTGGCTCCCTGTTTTCAGCTCGATGCCCCATCCCCAGGCCAGGGACAGCTGCTTTTCCATCAGCAAACCTAACTCCAGTTTTCTGCTGGGGCTGGGGTGGGCAGGTGGCCCCCAAGGTCTCACGTCCTGAAGGGGGGTTCAGGAGTCCGGCAGCTCCATATTTTGCCCCCATCCAATATCCCCCCCCTGGCGCTGCCCGCTGGGGCCGAGCCCTTGCTGGCTGTGCGGCGTTCCTCATGCTGGGGCTCAGCACATCCCCGCCCCAGCTGACTTGGGAGGCGGCTCTTCTGAGCCCCCGACTCAGCCACCTCTACCCTCACTTAACTCCCCAGCTTCAGGGCTGCACGGTTCGGTCTCCGTCCAGCTTGCCCCACGCTTGTGTCTCTACTTCAGAATGAAAGGAAAAGGATGCCCTCTCTGTAGCCTTACTGGGATTTGGCGAGGGGGGACACTTGGTGTGTGTGTTCGATCTGCCATCCTTAGCTAAGCTGTCAGGCCAAGACCAGCCTGCCAGTCCCAAGAAGCCCGAGTCCTTTAGCAAGATTCCAGCAACCCCCGCCCCCCACTGTGGGGAACCTTCTGGGAAGCCTGTTCCAGGAGGGTCCCCCCCTCAGCCCGGGTCTCAAGACTCACTCTGGCCGGAGCTCAGGGCTGGCTGGCTGTAGCCCAGAGACTGTTAGCCCCTCTGAGGCAGGAGTGTCAGCTGTGGCACTTCTGGTCGCCTTCTGTCTCCCTGCCACAGCCCCTGCACGGTACACATGGCCGCTTCCCAGACCACTTTGTTGCTGGAGAACCAAGGCAAGGACACACAGGGAAGGAGATAGAGACTGGGGTGAGGCGGGGACTGAGCCACCCAGGCACCCCAAGAATTAACTTTTGGTTCTAAGAAAATGTTTTGCTCTATAATAATCCATTCGTCTTGATACCACTGCAGTTGTCAAGTACCATGTCTAGTACTTTTGGGGAGGAGAAGAGACCCACCGACTGCCGCTTCCAGTCGGCGACGGCGACGAGAGAAGAATTAGGCACAAACAAGTCAGCTGCAAAAGACTGGGAGCAGGGGACAACAGTCGAAAAGGACGGCTGCCGCGAGCAACTCCGCAGTCTCACTTTTATTAGATAGAAAACAATAGCCAACAGAAGGATTGATGAAGGTCACACGTTAGTCACGTCTTGCAGGCCAGCAAGGAGGAGGGTAAGGTTTCTAGTTAACCAAGCACATTCAAAGGACTCATCTAACTAACAACGAGCACTTCTGGGAAGAGAAAGGATCGATCACGGAAAAGGGAAAGCAGGCGGTTTCCGTTCCACCCTGAGCTGACCGGGCGTTCCCGGGTGCTCGGCTTCCCTGAAGCAGGCGGCGTTCCGCCCTGGGCGGGCCAGGCGTTCCCGGCTGCCCGGCTTCGGTGAAGGGGCGATGTTCCGCCCTGAGCGAGCAGGGCATCCCCAGCTGCCCAGCTTCCCCGTCGTCCATCGTCCTTCTCCCCAAAGACCTGTTGTCAGTATCAGTGTTTCTTTCTTTCTTTCTTTCTTTCTTTCTTTGACAGAGAGAGATCACAAGTAGGCAGAGAGGCAGGCAGAGAGAGAGGGAAGCAGGCTCCCCGCTGAGCAGAGAGCCCGATGCGGGACTCGATCCCAGGACCCTGGGACCATGACCTGAGCTGAAGGCAGAGGCTTAACCCACTGAGCCACCCAGGCGCCCAGTATCAGTGTTTCTTAAGGCCATATCTAAATGTGCTTGGCAACTAGTAAAATCCTCCAGGGGTTACAGTTTAAGTAACAAATTGTTCCGAAGGGCAGCAGCAACCGACGTCACAATGTGTCTTTGCCCCAGCCCGGGGTCACCCACCGGCTTGAGCTCCTGGCTGCTCTGAGTGGGGTCCTGCTCCTTCCCTCGGGACAGCTGGGTCCACCTCCCTCCAGGGCCACAAACAGCCCCGCGCTGATGGCTGGGACCCTGAGACCAGAGTCTGTGGGTCCGTACCTCAGCCCCAGGTTCACCGTGGCCCCAGGGCAGGGGTGCCGGGGAGAGGGTAAGCCAGGGAAGGCATGCCTGGAGAGGGGGCTGATCCTAGTCAGGTCCTGAAGAATGAATAGTTCTCACTCTGAAAACGGCCTCCCGGGCCGCAGGGAAAGCATCGGCACAGAGATGCACGAAGGGCTCTGGCCCAGTCCGAGGAGGTTGGGGAGAACTGATCTGGCCCAGGAGGGTGCAGGGTGGGAGCTGGCGGGCCAGGGCCAGAGGACCTCATGGTGGAACCACTGCACAGTCTGAAAACTCTCCTTCCCGGTGCCTGAAATGCCCGTCATCTTCATGTGCCTTCCTCAAAGTCATAGAAGCTGCTTCTGCTGTGTGCATCACCTCCCAGGTCCTGCTGGGGGTCAGCTAGAGGGGGTGGTTCTCTCCAAAGGGACTGGAAAGCCACCTCGGCCATCTCCACCGCTGGACTCCCCTCCCAGGCCCCTCCCACCTGCCCTGTGGACAGCCCGACGTTCCCTCACTGAAGTGCCCCGTCTCCCCTCGGCCTCTGGAGAAAGGCCGGCCCGAACCCCAAGGCCTTGCCACGCATAGGCCCTCCACCCCCCAGGCTGTGCTCTCTCCCGGCCTTTCTCATTGTCCTCAGAGGCTGCTTCTCCTCTCTCCTTAACCCGGCGACTCCTGTCCTTCCTTCAAGAGGCAGGCTCACTTCTTCCAGGCAACCTGCCAGGAGCCCCCAAGTCTTCGTCAGGGGTACCCCCGGGGTGTGAGCTCTTCAGGACAGGTTGTGGCTGATTCCTGCTCGGTCGGCAGCGGAGGGGCAAGGCTTGGGAAAGGCCTTGTCCCCAGACCCAAGGGATGAATCAGACCAGGTAACACAACCCCAGCACAATCTCAGATCTCAGAGCGTCCTCGGCATGAGAGCTTCCCTCCTGCCTTGGGGGGCGTCGGCACGTGCCAGCGGGTTAAACCGGCATGGAGACATCCCCGTCCAACCCCGGGAAGGGGTTTGAAAGTCAGGAGGAAACATCGTGGTGCCGAGAGAAAAGTCCTGAGTTCACGTCCGCCCTCTGTGTTACCCGGGCAGGTCTGGGTTTCCTTCTCTCTTGGGCGGGGGATCTGCTCCTTGCTAAGTCGTTAACTGTGACAGGCGACATTGCGTGTCCAGCATGTGCCTGGCACGTAGTGAGAACTCATTAAATAGTAGTCGTCGCGGTTTTGTTTTTACAAAAAACTGAGTTGTATTTGGGGAAGAGCCTCGGATAGGAGAGTTTCTGGTCCTGATCCAAGGTCACCCAGGGGCATGCAGAGGCAGGACTTCCAGAAGCACCGGATCAAGAAAGGCCACGGGGGGGGGGGCGGGGGGCGCAGGATGGCAGAAGGCGGCCAGCCCTGCCTCTGGGGAAGAGCCTGCACTCCTGTCCGAGTCCAGATTCCTGGGCTTCCCTCTGGATTTGGGAGGCGAGGGTGGAGCTGAAGAATCTGTCCTTGTATTAGCTCTGGTCTTCATCGCCCCCTGGCCCTAATGGGCAGCCAGGCGGGGGCCTGCGGCTCTGTCCTCCCCCAGACCCTCAGGTGCCAGGCGGGGACAGCCTCTTCTCACACATCCGTCCTGACAGGCAGCTCCTCACCTCTCACAGGCAGCCGGCGAGACTGTCCACGTTGGACACTGTTGGGAAGTTCTTTCTGAGCCTGAGCCGACATCTCTCTCCCCAGATCTCTGCCCAAACTTTCTGCCTGTATTTGATTTCCACATGTGTCCCATGGGGAGGGGGGCTCATGACAGGACCCAGTAGACCTGCAGACAAATTCTGACCGGGGGCTCTGGGTGTGGGGAGCAGCCCAGGTGGGCCCCCTGCGGAACAAAGGTCTGGAAAGTTCCCAACCTGGCCCTCGGCAATTGACTCTAGGGAGCCACGGGGCCAACGTGGTTCACTTCTTAAAGTATCAAATGACTCGATAATGTAATTTTAAATGTTATATCTGAAAAAAGAAAAAAAAAGTTGCTTTTATACTAAAAAAAGACCCATTTGATATTATGAATATGACTACAGAATTCACCTTGAAATTCAAAATAAACGGAGACATCTAATTTCTTAGAACCCCTAAAACTCTGGGGTTGCTGGGGTAGGAGTAGTTTTCTCTGAGGTAATGGTATCTGCTGTAGAAAGTTCCAGAAGCTCTTCTTTAAGCAATTCGTCTATCCATTCATGTTCCTCTGACACTCCCTAGACGCTGCCCAGATGGCTACCGAGATGCCTAGAGGAGACTCTAGGATGGAGGGGGTACGGGGCGGGGGGTCTCAGGGCGGGGGGAGAGGAAGGAGCAAGCACACGAGTGACTCCAACACAGTAGGGGCCAGGAAGCAGGAGGCTGGAGCTTTGGAAGGTTCGAGCTCAGTCCCGTCTGGCCCATGGGATGGCTTTGCTGAGGTTACAAGCATAGGAACTTGATTATGGAAGGTGTGGAGACCGTCTGGGGCTCTGGCCTTGAGGAAGCGGTGGAGGTCCAGGCCCCACCGCGTCCCTGCCCCAGCCCACCGCATGACCTGGGAGAGCCAAAGCAAGGTGCTGGACCAAACAACCGATCCGCACATCGTGGGGTCCTCTGACCTCTCTGGGGGTCTCGAAGGCAGGGCCGGCATCTGCAAACTGGTGTCTGTAATTCCTCAAAGCCGGCTGCCAGACACTGTGTCTGTCCTGGGGGAGGCTGCCCAGGCTCGTGGAAATGTCAAGTGCCTGTCTTTGCTCGGGGCTGACATCACCTCTGCGTGGGAACAAAGCGCGTGCTCATGCCGAGCCTGTCTGGATTGGCAGTGATCTGCGCCCTTGTTTGGTTTCAAAATAGGGGGCCCAGAAGGAAAAATCATGAAAGATGCCCTTGTTGGAAGAAACGTCGAGGAGCCCAGCAGATCGCCTCCCTCCGGGCTTTGGCTGAGACGAGCAAGCGGCACACCCCCACTCCCCAATGTCTGGGTTCCTGGGGGAAGCTGCCGGTACACCTGTTCCATGGGAGGTCCCGGGGGGAGCCTTCATTATACGGGACTTTTGAGTGTGTGGGGGGTGTGCAGGGAGAGCGCGGAAATCCGTGCTCATGCTCTTGTCCATTTCCACATCTGTGGGGCAGTGCAGTCCTTACCGTCTCCTAGCTATGGCGGCTCAAGCCTGCGGGGAATCTTATTAAGAAGTTGGTCGTTAACGATGAATTTTGGAACACTGAAAAAATAAAATAAAAAAAATTAAAAAAAAAAAAAAAAAGCTGGTTTCCTCATTTTATAGATGAAGGACCAGAGGCTCAGCATGGTCAAGTAACTTGTCCAAGGTCACACAGCTTGTCATTTTCATTTAACACGGATGTGAGAGCTACTGTATGGCTGGCACGGACCTTGGGGCCAGGACCCAGTGGAATAAAGTAGACAGAGTCCCCCTCTCACAGAGGGTACATCTTAGTGAGTGAGACAACACAGATAAACAAGCCAGAAATGCCAGGCCGTTTCTATGAAGCAGATTCCACAGGAAGATGGGGTTGGGATGGGGCTGGAGTGGGACCAGGGCAGGCCTCTCTTGGGATGTAGCATTTGCACAGAGGCCTGAGGCACAATAAAGAGCCAACCATGTAAAGAGCCTGATCAGGTGCCTTTCCCAATGACGTTCCAGCGGCCTGAGTGGCCCCTGACAGGTCTCACTGCCAATGCCACCAGTGGTGGGGACACCCTGCCAGGTGCCTCCCGCAGCTCGGCAGCAGGGTCAGTTTGTGAGAATGAGAGGACCCAACAAAGGCTGGAAACTCCAGAGAACAAACCCCCATGGGGAGTGTCCATGGGGCTCCCGGTGCTGCCGGAGGTCCCGGTCCCCTGCCCTGCTGCCTCGGGCCCCGGGATGACGGCAGCTCACGAACGCTTGCTTCATCCGGTCTGACCCAGGCCAGGTCCTTAGTCAAGGCGGGGACTGCATCGCATCGTGTGAGGGGACCGATGTCTTCAAGGGACAAGTGGCCACAGGGCTTCTCTGGTCCTCTGTGATCCAGCCCCAGGGAGATTGCTCTCCCCAGTGAGGCGGTGGGAGGCGGCCAGAGGCTGGGCTGTAAGCTCAGGCCTGCACTTCGCAGCTTGGCCCCCCGCTGCCCCGTTCCCTTCTGGGCCCGACTCCTGCCATTTCTGAAATCCTAAGACAGACCCCCCCACCCCAAACTAGCCCTCTCTGTCTCACAGCTTAATCCACCAGAGGGAACCAGGAAGCTACACCGGCGCCCCTCTCGGCCTCCAAAGGCCGGCCCAGGAGGAGCTGCAGGACACCAAGGACGGGGTTCAGGGACACAAAGCCAGCTGGGCAGGGCCTGGGGGGCCAAAGCAGGTGCTAGGGCAGCCCCGGGAGGCCTAGGGGTTGGACGGCCATTTGTGACGGAGCGGGCCCACCTGTCTGCGCCTCAGTTACTCACTTGAGAGACGGGGGACCTACGCCTCCCTCTCAGGGTGCTGGGCTGACACCAGGACTCCGGGTCTCAGGCCAGCAGTGCTCCCGAGGGCTTCCCGAGGGTCAGCTGGGGAAGCCAGAGTGGGGATGGACCCTGAAAGGCCCATCCTGCCAGTGGGGCTCTTCCCAGGGGAGGGGCAGGGGAACCCAGGAGCCTCAGATGCCGGCACCCGAACACTGAGCTTTGCTTTCGCCTCTAAGCAGACTCGCCCTTGTCAGACGGGCGGGTCAAGTTCCACAGAGCAGGGAGAGGCTGGTACTTACAGATCAG
This sequence comes from Mustela nivalis, assembly GCF_964662115.1. Taxonomy (NCBI): domain Eukaryota; kingdom Metazoa; phylum Chordata; class Mammalia; order Carnivora; family Mustelidae; genus Mustela; species Mustela nivalis. The sequence continues at coordinate 8,539,593 of NC_139026.1, forward strand.
GATTTACGGAAAGCCCTCCACCCAAACAAAACCAAAATAAAGCAAAGGCACTCCCTGAATGTCCACTAGCTGGTGACAGGGGGAGGGGGCCCGTCCTGGTGACCCGGAGCTCTGTCCGCCACACTGGTCCTCACGCACCAAGAACTGGCCTGGAGCCTGGAGCACCTGGCCTGTAGCTCGAGAAAACTGCCCCCCTCTCCAGATGTGTGGGGGCAGGGAGGGGCGCTGGGCACCCAGTGCTGTCCTGCCTGGGCTGGGAGGCCGGCCGCGCAGGTCCCATTAGAAGGCTAGGGTTTGCGTTCCTGCAATGCCGCTGAGCAGAAGGATGGAGGAGGCCCCAGCTCCCCAGGCCGTGGCGAGGCACAGGAGACCTGAATAGCAGCACTCAACACCCGGCATGTAATACCACCTCTTACTCTTTCTTTATTGCCGTAAAAAAGGGATTCTATTTCTAGACACCAAACAGCATCACAGAGACATTCTTGGAAGAGAATTCTCTTTGTTTGCAAGCCCTCGAGACAGACTTTAAATCTGCTCACCTGCGGGACAGCGATGGCCTTGTAGTGACGGGTGGTGGCGGCCCTCTGGCCAAGAGGCTCTTGCTCTCCCCGAAGACTGTCCCCCGCCCGCCCCGCACCTGCCCGCTCAGCTCAGCCGCAGGGAGATGGGGTCCTGCACCGCCCAGCGAGCGGGGCCTTAGAGCCTGCCTATGACTGTTTCAAGTCCAGGCACCCTGGAGGCTGCACGCAACTCCCGGTCCCTGGTAAAAGCTGTGTCTGGGGTGTTGTGGGGCAGGAGCTGGAGAGGGGCGGAGGGATCCAGGGCCGCCTCCAAGACTGATGAAGAGGTCTGACTTCTGCTCCACTGCTGACTGTGGGAGACGGCAAGCTGGGAGTCTCCTGGGCCTGCCTCCTCTTCCGCCACTGGGGACAGCCCTGCCAGACTCTGCCCACCGAAGGCAGAGAATGTGTGCTCTCGGGGCCTGGGCTGCTCCGATTCCATCCCTAAGTGTCTGCAAAAGTGGGGCATGCCTCTGAGGTTCCCGGTCACCTGGGCCACCTGGTATCCAAGAACCTTTTTCCCACGGGTCTTTGCAACACGCCCCCACCAGCCTGACTCCTGACCTGTTTTTCCCTTAAAGCCAGTAAAGACTCACTTGTCAGTGAGTGGCCACTATCCCCACTCAGTCCCGGCACGTCCTGACCTCTCCTGTACCCCCAGGCCTGCGGAGGCTCAGCCATGCCCAGCCCACCCCTTCGGTGGGCTCTAGGACCAGGGCTCCTCTTGGACCTCCTGCCCCTTTCGATTTGATCTGCCCAGAGGTGTAGCCAGCCCAGGCTCCCGAAGCTTCCCTTGGCCTTCGTGAACACTGACCACTGGAAACAACCTGGGGAGGCCCAGGGACAGGTGCAGGCTTCGAAGGCGCAGATGCCACCCAGGGCTCGAGTCTGGAGGCTGAAGAAGGGAGGGAGGAACCCTGCCCAGGGCTGCGGGGTTAGAGAAAGCAGCGGCTGCCAGGCCCCTGGCTGGACCACAGAACTCCTTGAGGTCCGCCCCACACAGCAGGCCCGCAGTCTGCGTGGCCTCTGCCCTGTCCTGCTGGAGAAACTGCAGCGGTCCCAGCTCAGTCTGCCTGAGGGCGGGGCCTCCAGCCCCCTTTGCTGGGCCAAGGTCTGGTGTGCAGGGCTGCTCTCGGAGAACGTTCTCTGCTGCACCCAGTACGGCTGGGTGCGGGTGGGGTGGGAGTGTGGTGCAGGCTGAGGACTAGGTGCTCCCCAGCGCCCTGCCCCACCTCAGAACAGGCAGATGCCAGGAAAAGGCCCATCTGGCCGCAAAGCTGGGCCCCCTTGTCCCCGGGCAAGGTCCTGCTCAGGCCACATCCCCTAGCTGGGGCTACGGGGCTGTCATCACACTCTGCTCGCCATGGTCCACGCTCCAGAGGCGGTAAAACTCAGCAAAGTCCACGTAAGGCTCGACACGGCCGTCCTCGCCAGGCGGGAGAGAGTGGGCGGGCCGGGAGCGGAAGAGGCCCCCGTCGGAGCTGGAGCTGCTGCTCTGCGTGTGCGTGGTGGTGGACTGCAGTGTCAGGGTTGGGCTCTGGCTGTGGGGACACAGGGGACAATCAGTCAGCGATAGAGAGGCCCTCCGGCCTCAGGCCAGAGCCAGCCCGGGCAATGTTCTTAATGACAGGTGAAAAATCAAGTAAGTGTATTTCCCAAACTTGAGCTCTATGTAAATCGTCAAGTGAACTAGAATTTAACAGAATGGATCACTCGGTTCCAGGGCTCGATCGCCATATATCCCAATGGCGACAGAATGGGACACAGACCATCTCCCTCAGGGCAGTGCCAAGACAGAGGCGGTCCATTCCAGCTGCTCCCCAAAAGCCTTCCTCATTCCCCCCTTCTCATTCTCCTTACTGGCTTGGTGGGGACAGGCCCCCTGTCGCCAGAGCTCCCTGGGTACCTGCTCTGTCATGAAACACCCCACAGCCGGGCACTACCTACCAGCCTGCCCAGCCCCCAGGCCTGGCCCACGCACAGCAGAGCCCACCTCCCACTCAAAGATAGGCCCAAGGAAAGGGGTCGTTCAGGGGCCCCAGAAGCAGAGGTGCGGCAGGATGGCCAGTTCTCCTGGGTCAGTTCTCCTGACCCTGCTGTCCTGCTCTGCCTCTGAGGACCCAGCTGGGGTTTCCTTCCTCCAGGCAGCCCTGCGTACTCGGGACGCCCCCTGCTCACAGCCCGGCGGGTCCCTCTGGCCCACAGCAGCAGCAGCGGTGGTGGCGGCAGTGGGGGCAGGGAGAGGGGAAGGCCCCTGGGGGGGCAGAGGCCCACAGCACCACTCCCTCCTGGGTGGCCCTTCCAATTGGCCACATCCTCTGCGTGGGCTGGGTGTGGCATCCCTATTATTCTGTGCAGGGCTGGAATGTGGAAACCAGATCCCGGTCCCCTGGTGTGGTGGGGCTGGGGGGGGGGGGTGGACATTCCACAGAAGTGAAGGGGCCGGAGAGACATGGACCTGTGAGGCAGGTCTGCAGCGACGAGGGGGGCCAGCCTGCTCACCCCTAAGTTCTGGGCCTCCTGCTGCCTCCACGCACCATCCCCCCGCCGCCGTAAACTGGGCGACTCACTTTAAAGCTAAAATGGGACACTCTAGTCAGAGCCCAGGCTCTGACAAGCCAGCACAGGCCAAACAATGTCCCCCAAGCATGGATGCCATTGCGGAGGCTCAGAGATGGGGAGGAGATGGGGAAAAAAGAAAAGAACACGAGAACCTTCCCAGTGAAGGAAAGCGAGTCTGTGGGACCCACGGGAAGGACAAACAGCGGCCTGTCTCCTCCGGCCGCCTGTCTCCTCCGGCCCGCCTCGCCCGCTTGGCCCCTGAACCCCCACCCCGCCCAGGTCTGGGTTCAGTGAGCTGCTGGAACCTGCAGGGCGGCCTCCTCCTGCCTCCAGGTCTGGAAAGGACCCCCAGGGATGGAGTGGGGAATGTGAGAGGTACAAGACCCCAGCGTACCTCACCCCACATCACTCGAGCCCAGGACTAGGCCCCATGGCCACTCCCATCCCTGCACCGAGGGGCTGTCCCAGGAGGCAGGGCTGGGGGGGGCTGCGGGCGGGGGAGGGCTTACTTGGTGAGGGTAGGCGTGGCTTCGTCCAGCGTGGAAGCGCTGTGGGCCCCGTTGACCAGCTGGCCCTGGGAGGGCATGACAAGGGAGAGGGTCACGCTGGTCTTGCTGGTGCTCTGGGCGCTGGAGTACGGCACGGAGACGGGGTACACACGTCCTCCTGCAGCTTGTCGGGGGAGAGAGAGGTGGGCTGCAGGGAGTGGCTGAGCGGGGATCGCTGGGGTGGTGGGAACACAGCCGCCGAGGGGCAACATGGGGACAGCGTCTGAGCGGCTGAGAAGGTGGGCAGCAGCCAGGCCTGGCTCCCGGGGCTGCCCTTTGGGACAGTGAAGGGGCGTCTGTTTAATGGCAGACTCTTCCAGGCAGACGGGGGGCTCCTCTCGGCAGCAAGGCACCGGTGCTCAAAGCAGGAGGAGAACATGCGCTGAGCTGCCTCCAGGGCAGGGTGACTGCCGGGCTCCCCATGGCGCGCTCAGCCCAGGGTTAAGTGGACGTTGGCCCAAGAAAATACGGTCACAATAACAACAAGTTACAGAAACTCCAGTAACCCCGGTGTCCGTGGGGGAACAAGCCCATCTGTGCTGCTCACGTGCTAAGCCCTGCTTGTCTGAAAAATGACAAAGAAAGGCAGCCCCTAGGAATGGATAGTTTCGACACTGACCAGCCCGGGGAGCGAAACAGAGAAAGACTAGCGCCTCTCTTCCCCAGCAACCTGACCACGGAATTCCAAAGGGAGAAAATAAAGCATCTCAGCCTCACCCCCAGTGGGGCCCAGGGACAGAGCCAGGTTTCGGGGGCCCCTCTGTCCACATGCCTAACCTCGCTTCCCTCTCTTCCTTCCAGAGCCTCAGCTCCTCGGTAAACGGGGGTGTCCCCTGCGCCTAGGGTTTTGTTTATTTATTTGACAGAGATCACACGTAGGCAGAGAGAGGCAGGCAGAGAGGGGGGGGGGCAAGCAGGCTCCCCACTGAGCAGAGAGCCTGATGTGGGACTCGATCCTAGGACCCTGAGATCATGACCTGAGCCAAAGGCAGAGGCTTAACCCACTGACCCACCCAGGAGCCCCTGTGCCTAGGGTTTTGAGGCCTGAAGGAACTCTGTGCATAAAGGGCCAGGTACCCAGTAGGCACCCCAGCAGTGGCAGCCACCATCCCTATTGTGTGGCCTTGGAGGTTGGCAAAGAGCTTGCTCACGTACTCAGACATTCAGAAGATCAGCCGGGCACGTGCTAGGATTCTCATTTCACAGGCAACAGGGAAAAACAACAACAACTCAGCTCAGAGAGCTTTACGGTCAGAGACCAGATCAGAACGGTTTCAAGCCAGGCCTCTGGATCCACGTCCACTCCAGGCGGCAAGGCCCACCCCTCCAAAGTCACCCCGAGCCCCGGACGACCTCCTCAGGAGGCCCCCCGGTCACACGCGTGCATACCTGGAGCCGGGGATGGCGTGGGCTGGCTCATCTCACCAAGAGGGTAGCCAAAATTCCTCACCAGCAGGGTCATGTCCTCGTGCCTCGGGCAGAACTTGGCGCGCTCACCGCCACTGGCAAAGGTGTCCCCGTGGATGCGCTTCACCCGGTCTACCACGGCCTGGGCCACGGCATCCAGGGAAGTCTGCTTGGCGAACTCCGTGTCGATCATGGCGGCGATCTCCTGGGGGGAGGGGGAGCAAAAGCTGGTGAGGAGAAGGGAGGGGGCGCCCAGGACGCCGCCCGCAACTCCAGAGTCTAATCAGGGCATTGAGGAGTATCAGCCGAGCAGGTGAAGGAGGTCTCCAGCAGTCCCGCCTGTAATCTGAACTTTTCAAGGTATTCTGGCTAATTCTTCTGGAACTTTCTCATTAGAAAAGGTGTGACCTTGTGATCTCTCCAACTGTTGGCTTCCACACCAATAAAATGGGGGATAATATCCACCTCACTGGGTTATTAAGAGGATTAAGTTGCACAATGGATGGGAGGGCACTAGAGACCACGAAAAAGCCTGGTACCAGTTGCTGTTAATTACTAAGTTTCCTTTCCTGGAACAAACTTACTGTAGGCTATGTCATGCCATTTTTGTTATAAACACGGAATACAAAATGAACACATGCCTCAGAGAAGTCCACTATCCAGTTTATTCTACAACCCAGCAAAAGCCACTAGGTAATTCTTTGGCAAAGACCAAAAAAAAAAGGAAAAGAAAAAAATCATACTGACAACAAACACAAACTCCTGTACATGATGGCTGGCCAGAGTCTCTTGGAGGCAGGAGGGCTGAGACAGGTCACAGAAGATGACCTGAGCCCTGTCTGGGGTGGGCTCAGCTCAGCTCTGTCAGTGACCGGCTGTCACCTCAAGACCTCAGACAAGCCCCTGAACTCCATCAGCCCCAAGTTGCCTAACTCGACGTGGACACGAGCCCATCTCCTGGGTTATAAGGCTACTGGCAGGAACAATAAAATAAAGTAAATCAAAAACCTTGAACATAGGTTATCAGGAGATAGACACATGAGACATTCTTCTCCTAATATTTAATTAAAAGGAGGACAAAGCAGAAAAGGTTACTTGCCTACTGGAAGCACAAACACAACCTGAATTCACTAGCCAAGGTCGGGGAAAGGCAGCCTCCCTTCAAAATCATCCTTGAGGTTGACTGTCTCGAAGCCACGCATTAGGACAACTGTCTGACACGTGTGCTCTCAGCACAGGAAAAATAAGGGGCTCCCACTGACTGGGGACCTAAGCTTATCACACCTCGCCCTCACTGCAATCCCAGAAAGGTGGATGTTATCACCGGTTAGAGACAGGAGCAAGCTGTAAGCAAGTGCGGCTGAGAGGGGAGCGGGGGGAGAGGAGAGAAGGGGAGAGGAGAGGAGAGGCAGGGAAGGAGGAGGCGGAGGGAGGGGACCCTTGAGGCTCAGGTCATACCCTCTGGGCTCTCCTCTGGACCAGGGCCCTTCTCAGGCACACTCCAGAGCAATGTGCCTGGGGAAATTCACTTCCTGGGGCCCTGGGGACTGACCCAACTTCAAGCCCAGAACGAGCAGGCTTCTGGGTGGGGTGTGTGTTCTTGGAGCGCCGGGCATTTCTTCCCGGGAGCTTTGAAGGCGCAGAAGCTGCCTGGTGAGGGCATTTGCGAACTGGAGCTCCAGGTCCCTGAGCACCATGGAGCGGGCCCGAGGGCTGGCTGGGTCCCCAGGGGCGTACACCGCGCTGCGGGTGGGCTGGCGGTGTTCTGCTGGGGCCGGGCTCACCTGGTTGGCCTGCCCGGGCCCGTGGGCGGCCTCCAGAGCCTTGTAGAGCCCCTCCGACATCAGCACCAGGAAGCCAGTCACCCCGTCCAGGGGCTGCGCACCGTGGATTTCGGGCTCCGCGATAATCGGCTTGGACTTGGCAGCGCTGTGGGAAGAGCGTGGGGAGAGCTGTGCTTGGGAGGGCCCCGGGGGACATTTGTGCTGCTAAGGGCAAGAATCCACCCAGGATGTAAAGTCAAATGCACATCTGACAAGAGGAAAGAGAGAAACCAGAAAAACGGACCTATCTTCTGAGCGTGGCTCCTAACGTAAAGCTCTGAGAGCCTGGAGAGCCAGCGGGGCGGCTGCGGGCACCCGACCCTGGCCCCAGTCCCCACCTCCTGGCCACAGAGCCTGTGCGGTGGCGGTAGGGACGGCAAGAAGGTGGGGATCACTTGTAAAAGGCCACTTCGCCCGGGCTCCTCCAGAACAAGTACCACGCCCACTCAGACCCCGAGTCCACTCCCCAGGTGCACAGCGAATGTCACAAAGCTCCAGCATGTGCGTGCACACGCAGAGGCAAGTCTGAGATGTTCCCGGCAATGGTACATGGAAGAGCAGAGTCTGGACACATCCCGGGAGCCCATGAGCAGGGCCGGTGAGCACTGCTGCGGCCTTGCTACAAGCCCCTGGCTGCAGTTACGGGGGGGTGCCGCCCGCCCCCCTGCACTGCACAGTGGGGAGCACAGCACCCATCGGGAAACGAGGGGGGTGCAGGGCACAGGAAAGGGTATGCCAGGACCTGAGGGCGTTTTAGGAAGGTGGCTGCCCCCCGGCACATCCCCACACACATGCGCACGGGAGCCCCAGGACAGGATACGGGGAGACCAGCAGCCTCTGGGGAAGGAGTCCGGGCTCGGGTGGGGGGAACCCTCACTGTGGATCCTCGGTGCTAGCTGACCTGTTCTGAATCTGGACTTTCCAATTAAGCCAACAGAACCCCCCGCAGTTAGAGACAAAGTTTCCAAACTCAACTGCCTAAATCCTCCCTGCACCCCCAACTCCCTGTACACCCACACCACACCCCCCCACGTGCCACCCCACATACACACATCACACACATGCCGCAGCCCCCCCACCCCCCACCCCCACATACACACCCCCCAACCCCACCCCCCCACACACTGTGCACATACACACTGCATACACATACCCCACACTACACCACACCTCCTACACACACACACACACAGACACACACACACACAGACACACACACACACATACCCTGCCCGCCGCATGTCTGTTTTCCCAATCACCGTTAAGGACACTGCTTCGGATTCAGGATGCCTGGGTTCAAGCCCTGCCTCAGCCCCTGCCAGCCCTGTGAGCAGGTGGCCCCCCGCGGTCTCCACATCGGTTGCCTCCGATGAACACACCTTCGGGCCAACAGCAGTACCTACCTCACAGGGTCTGAGGGAGCAGCGAGTGAGACCGTGTGTAAAGAGCTGGGCACAGGCGGGCATGCCACCCGCGGTCACCACCGCTGCCCAACTACAGGAGCTCATGAGAACGCTGGCCACTCCTGTCAGGCCCCGTGGCCCTGGCTGCTGCCCTTGGCTTTCACTCATGTCCCCAACCGGACCCCTTGCCAGCCCAGCTCTACAGAACCTCCCAGCCTGTTGGGTCTAAGGCCACACACCAGCCTCTCTGGGAGGGGCACAGCTCTCCTCGGGCTTCCAGCCACCTCAACCACATCTTTCTGTCCCCAGACCATCTTTCTGCCCAGACCCTCCGGTCTCACATCGGCCCCCTACCTGAGTAGGTCGATGTCAGTGTAGCCGTATTTGACCTTGTAATCCCCGATGCGTCTGGTGCTCTCCTGCCCACAGATGATGCCCACCTGCTTGATCTTTCCTGCATCCAAACCTGCCGGCGGGAGAACGAGAGGACCATCCCAGACCCTGCTCACCATGAAGGAGGAAACGAACAGCATACAGACACAGCCCCCCAACAGACAACAAGGACCCGCTGGGTGGAAAATGAAGTCACGCCAGGGCGCCCCTGGGAGCGGCTCACCCGAAGGGCCCCAGCGTCCACCGTGCCCAGCCCCATCAGGACGCCCCCTTCCTCAGAGGCCCCAGGCAGGGAGCGAGCAGCTGTGCCGTGCGAGCTGCAGCCTTAAGCCTTCTCTGGCCTCTTAGTCTCTAGCAGTCATAGTACCTTCATACACTCGGTACTCCTGGACGTACACTCGGTACTCCTGGAAACACTTCACACATAAAGAGTCTTAATCCTCACAAGGCCCTGAGGCGGGTGTGACTACGATCCTCATTACGCAAATGGGGAAACTGAGGCACAAACTTCCAAAATTCCGGACATCACCAGCTAGTAAGGGGCAGAGCTGGGACCCAACCCCAGGCAGGCTGGTCCCAAGCCCAAGGTTGCAACCCAAGCACTTCCTGCCTCTCCCTAGTCGGCCCCCGGAAGAAGACTGAGGGTGAGCCATGGGGGTCGGCCCCGCCCCGACTCACCGAGCTGAGAGAGGCGGAAAAGCTCGTCTTCATTCTCCGTGGTGTGGTCCACGTTCAGCTGGGTCACCTGCAGCCCGTCCACCGTGGATTTGCACAAAAGGGCACGATTTGTACCTGCAGGGGAATTTGAGCAGCTGAGCCAAGACTGCGCACAGGAGGAACAGGATGGGTGGAGCAGAGAGAGAGACAGAGACACAGACAGAGAGAGAGGAGGCAGCATCTCACACCGGGAAATCCTTGAACCGAGCAAAGAAAATAGGCTTAGACCACTGGGGTGAGTCACCAGTCGAGGCGTGCTGATAGTATTAAGGAATTAGGTTAAACTTTTCCAGTGTCATCCTAGGATAATTATGATTTTACTGGGAGACCTTTTCTCTAGGGAGATGTACTGAACTATTGACAAAGATAACGTGACACGATGTCTGGGGTTGCGGAGCCAAAGGACTGGCGAGGAAATGAGACTGGCCTTGAGGCTCTGACTGCTGGGGTTGGGGGCTGGGCACACGGGTGTTCGCTCTATGCTTTTCACCCTGTCTTTCTGTATTTTTGACTTCTGTCCATGAGATCCCAAGAACAGACAGACATGATCATGGGGTTTCTGCACTGCTCCCACAGTAATCTGTGAGTGTGGTCTTCTTGGGTTTCCAGATGACCTCCTTTCCCACAAATCCAAATATCCCCGGGGCCCCTCACCTAGCCCATCCCACAGCCCTTTGTGAGATGCTGAGTGGGTCTTCCATAGCCAGGTCATCTCCACCAGAAGAGGAAGCCACTGAGGCAACCCAGAGAGGGGACGCAACTCGCCCACAGCCAGCTGGGGCAGAGTCGGGGACTAAAGCTGGGAGGCCTGCCTCGCAGCCGGGTCTTCTCACTCTCTGCGCTGGGACTGGGGCATTCCTGGGCAGAAATGGGGAAATGGACCTCAGGGTCTCAGGAGACATGGGCTGGAGGGCCTATGTGTCTGGGAAGCAGGCTGCCCAAAGAACACCCAGACCTCGAGGCTGGCCTTCTTCCGGCCAGTGCTCCCGCCCTGTGACAGGCAGTTGGCTCACCGACATTGGCGACATAGAGCTTGCTGTTGAGCAGGACAGCCACGACGGCCATGGCTCCTCCGGAAATCTCCCTCTCCAGAGCCTTGAGTCTCTCGAGGATCTTCTGGTACTGCGGGGGCAGCTGGTGCTGAGGGACACCCTAGAGGCCACACCAGGGGGTCAGAGCAGGCGGGGTGCTCAGGACTAATCTCCCCAGCAGGCCCTCCCTTCAAAGGCGAGGCTCCGAGGGCCTGGCCGGGATGAAGCCGCACCGAAGCTCCGAGGAAGCCTTCTCCCAGGAAAGCCAGACAGGACCGCACTCGCCCTCTTGGTTCTGGAAGGGCCGGTGGCTGATGTGGGCAGGTGGGTGATGATGCGATGCACAGGCTCAGGCCGAGGACTGATCTGGAAGGGCCTTTTCTCACATCCTTCACCGCCCACCCCCGTGCCAAGCCTGACCGAAGCTGCCCACAGTGGGCCCGGGAGACCCCCTGGAGGGGCCTCTGCAAACACACTATGGCCCAGTCCTGCCAATGGCTGGGGAGTAACACGGCAGGTAAGTCCCTGCTCCTTGCAAAGCTGGGCCTTGAGGTGCTACCCCCCGAGAGCAGGCTGGGGAGATTACCTCTGGCAGCTGGGACTGGAGGCTTGCCTTCTCAGCCAGTGCATCATCGATGGACTCCAGGAAGCTCCTTTCTACCACATCGAAGGCCTGGATGCACAGAGGACAGGGAGGGGTGTCACGGGAAAAGCCAGTTCAAAATACCACTGTCACCAGATACTGAAATGCCTATTAATACTGACAGATTCTGGGGGCGCCTGGGTGGCTCAGTCAGTCAAGCATCTGCCTTTAGCTCCGGTCACGATCTTGGGGTCCTGGGATCGAGTCCCACATCAGGCTCCCTGCTCAGCGGGGAGCCTGCTTCTCTCTGTGTCCCTCCCTCCTACTCTGCTCTTTCTCAAATAAAATCTTATAAAAAAGTGACAAATTCTGCATGAAATGCAGGTCATCACGTGACAGAGGCTTCCCACAGGGCACTCCAAGGCCTGTGGCTCCGAGCCTTCAGCCCCAGGGGCCTGGAGCCTTCCAGAGAGCACTGCAGACACCAGAGGGGCAGGGGTTGGCACAGAGGTTCCAAGCAAGGCTTGGAATCAGGCCACCCAGGGTGAATTCCGGCTCTGATGCTTGCCTGCCAGGCAGTCTCCATCTTACCCACGAAGGAGACAAGCGCTGCTCTGGGGAGCAGGGATGGCGCGCACCCAGCGCCTGGGCCAGCGGGGGCCTGGGGCAATGACACCTCGTATCTTCACTACATCCTGCCGGTCAATGCCGGTTCCTTGACGCTGGTCCCATTGCTGCCTTCCGGGAAGCGAGGGAACCAGCCGAGACTCACTGGCTCAGGGCCCTGAGGCCACAGAGGCCCTCTGGCCCAGGTGCCAAGGCTGGAAAACGGCCGGGAACACGGTTTTCGAGGAATAGGAATCAATCCTTCTCGTCTCAGACTAAGTGCCCCTGGACGTGCTTCCAACAGAGATGACAGGAGGAAAACCTCGAGCTCTTCAGCCGGCAGAAAGCAGGACCGGCCAGCAGGTACCAGCGAACCAAAGGGAGGAGACAAGGCCCACGGGTGCTTACAAATAGGAGGCTGAGCACCCGAGCCTCAGCCAGGGGACAGGGTTCACCTCAAATCACCCTGCTTCTCCCAGAGCTCAGCCTCCCCCCACCCCTTCATCCAAGGAACACCCTCGACGCCCCTCTCCCCAGGAGGATCGCCTCCAGAGCCCACCCTGCCACTCAGGGGTAAGGACGGCCGGCTGCCTGTGCCTGGCCCCTGGGGATGTGGGGAGCCTCTGTGTGACGAGAACAACTGAAATAAACAACCTTGCCTCTGAGCTGCTGCCCAGACATCTAAAGGCATGATAACACCGCCCCTAACCCGAGTCTGGACACAGATGAAGGCCTGAGCTTAGAAGTCCCACCAAAAATTCCCTCTTCGCAGTTCCTAGCGCACCTTTTAAAATAACCACTTTGAGTTAAGGCTATGGGAAATAGTGACCTCCACCCCAACGCCCTCCTAAGTACCAGGAGCTTGCCACTCTGCCCTTTCTCTCGACTCCGGAGAGAGGACTGTCCCCCTCCCCTCCCCACCGCTCAATGGCGCCGTCTTGCTTCTGGGATCTGTAAGTAACGACAAATCTGCAGCACTGCTTCCTGGGGGAGGGGTGGTGGTGGGGGTGTGTGTCCTGGGACTGCACCTCCAGTCACAACAGTCCTGTGGGTCTCACATCCCCAAAGGTGGGGCCTGGAGGCTGAGGGGGTGACCTGCCAACCTCAGGACATCATCTTCATTCAATACACCTGCTCTGGTTTCTCAGCACTGCTGGTGACAAGGACGGTGCGGGGCAGTCTGTCCTCCTATACTATGCCTGGGAGCTGTGAATGGCCTGCGATCGTCCTCCCCCAGATAGATCCAGCTCCCTGGGAATGAAGTGCTGCTTGCTGGCAGTCCTGCAGTGTGGCCTGGCCCCCTGCAGGCTGCGGCCACAAATGCCCTAGGTTGTTAGTGCAGTAAAAGGTCAGGCTCCCCTGCAGAGACTGGCCAGCAGGCCCCAGTCCAAGGTGGATGTGCTTCCCACTCGTCTAGGAACAAGACCCCACCAGATGTCTGGTCTGGAGGTGACTGGTTCTAATCGTGGGTCAAAGTCGAGCCCCAGTGAGCTAACTAGGACAGTATGGCGCTGCCTCCATCCCAGCAGGGGCGCAGGCTAGGCAGCCCCCGGGAGCCAAGGAGAGCTCCCCTAGACTAGCATGGGAAAGGGAGGCTGGCTGCTGAGCTGGGGGAGCCAGCCCTAACCCACAGCAGAGGCAACGCCACCAGGGGCATCATGGCATCCCAGGTCAGCACCGTCTCTGTGGCTGTGTTCCCTGCCGCTGTCACAGATGGTCCCCCAAGCCAGTGGATACTGGGAGTCCCATCCCTGGCATGCTACAGCAGAACAAACCCTCACTAAAAGCGGGGCCCCTGAGCACACGATACTGGCTCCCTCCCAGTCCCCAGAGGAGGCTGAAAAACTACTAGACTCTTGGAAGAGCTCTGCCGAAGTGGCCCGAGCCTTATTGAGCGCGGTGGGCTGCTACGTTCTTGGGGGCCGGCGGGGGGAGGCTTGCTTGGACACATTGGGGGGCACAGCCCGGGCAGAGCTGGAGCCACTTCCTCGGACACAGACTAGGCCGCCCGAGTGCAGGAGGCGGCAGCACGAATGGGGAAAGAGACCACCTCCATCCCAGGTGTTCCCGGCTACCTTCCTCTGCACCAGATCGTCCGATGACGACCAGCGTGACCTGGAAATGGAGACAGGTAACCACACCAGGCTGGCCATGCAAGGTTTTCTAGAAACATTTGTCCAAAGTGGCGCGAACAGTACTGACCTTTACGGGACTTGGAACTGGCTCCCAGCTGCTATTTGCAGTGGCTGACATGCGTCCGTCTGGCTAGTCTAGCCAAAGACTCTAAAATTTCTAACTGGTTAAACAAAACACCCAAGGTATCGAGGACCCATTTTAGTAGACACCCTAGAGGACCCCCAGACTTGTCACCACAGCAAGGGGGCTCCCCAATGTGTCAAGCCACAAAGGCAGGAGACAGACAAAATCCAAAAGGCGGTGGTGGGCTCTGAGGAAGAGATCCCCAGGACTCCGGTGCCCTTGGAGATAAGGGGGGAAGATGTTTTGCCTCTCCTGACGAGTTTTTATAGCTGGGTGCTGGGCCCATCCCTCTGTCGAGATCAGAGCTCAAGCCCACCATGGGCGACCATGGATGAAGCCCATTCCTTCGTAGGTAGACACTAGATGGTTCGGTGGGCATGTCATTTTGCTCAGTGTTGAGCTTCCACACTCCCTGACCATGTCCAACCCAGAGGAGGCACCCTTGGGGCCAGAATCTTAGGAGTTGGCCACAAATAAAAGGCCATGCCATTATAATTTATAGAAATGTCAGCTGGTACTAAGGGCAGTAGATGGTATCAATGCTCTAACTAGATGAAAAACGAATGTTTTTAAAGTTCAAATCTTGTTTGCTGCTACAGCCAGGAACCAATGGAGGGGCTCTAAAGGATACGGTGGCAGGGTGTTTCTGGGCCTCTTCTGGGTACCCACGGAGAGTGGCCTGCAACCCAGCTCCCTCCCTCCCGAGATGATACAGAGGCCTCTCTGTATGGGCAGCTCTGGGGATCAGGGAACCCTGATGCTTGCTTTCAAGAAGACCAGGACACAAACTAGAGGCCTTGGCTCAGGTACTGCAGACGCCATCACCTCCTGGCCGGACAGCAGGATCTGGAGCCTGTATCCTGACCTCTGAGGGGGGCACTTGTCCATGACCCTGCCCGAGGGACCCGGCTGTCCCCTGGAGCCTGTCCTTCCTCTAGGAGACAACCACCGTATACTTCTCTAATGACCCACTGGGACACATAGAGGAGACATTTTACTGCTCTTGTGGACACTTCCTGGGAACCCCACCCCACATCAGCAAGGGGCACCCTTTAAAAGACGAGGCCTAACAGGCAGGATATAGAAGGCATTCAACCGCCTTCGGGCAGGATTCATCTGTGACCGAGGCTGGGCTATTGCCCCACATAAAATTCAAGGGCCTTAGTTGGTCCTGTAAAGGCCGGGAAACCCCACTTGAGGTTAAACACCAGCTGTGAACTACTCAGCCTCCCACCACACCTGGCATCTCCTTACACTTTGGAGGCAACACACAGCACACCTCTCCTCCATTCCTCATCTGGGCACCCACAGAGCCACAGCCGACAGCCAGCTCGCTTGAAGGTCAACTCACGAAGCCCACTCCCTTGTTCCCCTTGGCTCCTTTCAGGCAGCAGCACTGGCCACCGTGGACTGGGTGTCCTGGGGACAATGGACCACCGTGGCCCCTCCTGGCTGCCTGTGGGCTTCCGGCCCAGACGGCTGCACCCCTCCCCCAGAACCTCAGATTCTGGCTCCTTGGTGGGCTTTATTAGCAACTGAGGCCCTCACGGAGTGGGGCTGCCCTACTCACCCTCCCCGTGAGATCACAGATCAGGGACGGCTCCCAGCAGTGGCGCGACACAGCTACAAGTGCCAGTTCGCCACCGTGGAGAGGATCCTTTCTGGAAGGAGCTAAATCCCGCAGGGCAAGGCTTTCCCAATGGCCAGAGGACGCAGCTTCTGGCTCCTCAGCACCCTGTCCAGGGACCCACGGGTTAGCAGTGGCACAGCCCGCCACTGCCTGAGCGCCCCCCCCCCACTCCCCCGGCAAGCTGGGATTGCCAAGGGGGGGTCTGTGCGCCCCCTCGGACTGTGGCAAGGCGGGGTCAGCTCAGCCTGCTCAGGACAGATGTCCATGCAGTGCATGGCTGCCCACGACAAGCGTCTTGTCCTTGTCCGTATTGTTACCAACTCAGGGGCAGCGGCTCACAGGCCAGTGGCTTGGTCAGGTCATTGGCAGTGGGATGACTTTCATACACAAGTCCCACGCACATGGGCCGTTCCAATTTGGAGGACACCAGGGTGATGAAGGTCACCCGCCTCTGAGTGCAGGCGAACACTAGCGCACCAGAGGCCGTCTCTAACCTCCAGGAGGGCTCCCTTGCCTGAAGCTCAGTCACCACCCATCTTTGCGGCTCCCGAACACAACCCTCTGCCCACAACTCCAAGGATAATTCCCCAGCTTCCTCCCCGCGCCAGCCACCAGCAATCAACCCTCTGCTCCAACACTCCAGCCTTTCTGGGTCACTGCTTCCCTACTCCTTCTTCCCTGGCCTGAAGGTCCTCAGGTCCCCTATCTCTCCTGGTCTTGGGGGAGCTTAAGACACAATGGCCCAAGAGGCCTGAGCTTACAGCAGGGGGACTGGGCTCCCACAGAACTTGAAAATGCATTGTTTTGAATGGCAAATTATGCTCCCAAACCAAAGGCTGGCAACTGCCATTGTTTGGGCCTGTGAGGGGACAAACCTCTCTCAGCGGCTGGGAGGCTGAACTCAGAGTCACATCCTGGTTCACTGGGCAGGACCAACTACACTGTCACCAGCGTGGTGAGGCACTGGCTTACCGCCCGCCACACCGCGGGGAACACCTCTGTGGGGCAGTCGTCTAAGTGCAAGCCACCCCCAGCAAGGCCAGGCGTCTGGACACCCCGGACTCAGGTCCCCAGACCCAGGAGCCCATCTTACTGTCCATCAGAACACAGCACCGGGCTCTCCGGCAGGGCCTCCATGGAACTTCCAGCACGCCCACAGGCCTCTGGCATTGTGGAATGCCACAACCGGCTCTTCAAATCTTTGCTCCTTGGGGGCACCTGGGTGGCTCAGTCGCTAAGCGTCTGCCTTCAGCTCAGGACATAATTCCAGGGTCCTGAGATCAAGCCCTGCATAGGGCTCCCTGCTCAGCGGGAAGCCTGCTTCTCCCTTTCCCACTCCCCCTGCTTATGTTCCCTCTCTTGCTATGTCTCTCTCTGTCAAATAAATAAATAAAATCTTTAAAAAAAAAATCTTTGCTTCTTGGGACGCCTCGCTGGCTCAGTCAGAAGAGCATGTGACTCTTGATCATGGTTTTAAGTTCGAGGTCCACGCCCCACACTGAGTGCAGAGATTACTTAAAAAAAAAAAAAATCATCTGGGGTGTCTGGGTGGCTCAGTGGGTTAAGCCTCTGCCTTAGGCTCAGGTCATGGTCTCAGGGTCCTGGGATCGAGCCCCACATCGGATTCTGCTCAGCATGGAGTCTATTTCTCCCTCTCCCTCTGTGCTCTCTCTTTCTCTCAAATAAATAAAGGGAATCTTTAAAAATAAATAAAACAAAAATCTTTAAATAAAAATAAGATCCTTGCTCCTTAAGTTACAGGGCAGTAAACGGCCTGTAAACTTCCTCGCTGCCCAAAGCCCCTACCACTTTAAATTCTGGGCCCCCTTGGGGCGCCTGGGTGGCTCAGTGGGTTAAAGCCTCTGCCTTCAGCTCAGGTCATGATCCTGGGGTCCTGGCATCGAGCCCTCCATCACGCTCTCTGCTCAGCAGGGAGCCTGCTTCCTCCCCTCTCTGTCTGCTTCTCTGCCTATTTGTGATCTCTCTCTGCCAAATAAATAAAATCTAAAAAAAAAAAAAAATCTAGACACCCTGCCCATGGCACTCCTCACGCCCTGCCTCTTGGGGAGCCACCCAGAGCAGGTCCCTCCGCAGAAGGAGCTGGCAGCATCTTCAGACCAACCCTGGCGAACCCAGCACTTGGCAGCTGTCAGGCTGAGCTCCCTGGGGACGCGGTCGGCCAGCCCCAGCATCACTACCTGCAGCAGCACGCGCCGCACGTCCGCCTCGGTGTGCTCGGCGCTGAGCTGGCCCAGCAGGAGCTCGGCAGACAGCCGCTGGGCCACGAAGCTGGTCACTCGGTTGCCATCGTAGCCATTGAAGACCCCGTACAGGTAGCAGTTGTTCTCACTCCTGCCAGAGAGAGTGGGAGCAGCTTGGGACCGGGGGCTTGTAGGAGAGTGACGCCAGTTCCCAAGTGGAGGGGAGGAGGGCCAGGACTTGGGATGAGGCCAAAGACACGGCAGCGGTGGCTTTAGCTGCCCACCTGAGTCTCCCCACATTGACCCTCATGCCACTCGGGCATGGCCTTCTGGGACGCTCCCCACCCCCACTGTAGCAGGCCCTGGGTGGTGGGGGTGAGGTCCAGATGTGCAAGGGACAGCAGCAGGTGCTGCCTCCCACGGACCCCACTTCAGCAGTGAGCCCTATTCGAGAGAGGTGCAAAAGTGCTGCTTTTTCTTGCCCCATAAATCTGCCTCCAATGCCCAGGGGAACATTGCTGGCACACTCACCTGAACTTGAGCCAGCTGTCCTCTGGTGGGTGGCTCTCAGTGCCCTTACCATCAGCAGAGTAGCAGCGGTTGGAGGCAGTACCAACCCCAGAGAGGTGGCAGAGTGGAAGGTCATCTGTCCAGCTTGGCTGCTGCTCCTGAGAAGGACACCAGGAAACGGAGAAGTGTCACCTTCTCCCCAGGTTGGGCCCCACACCTCCTTCTTCCCCAACAAAACCGTAGTAGCCCAAGCCCTGTAGAGAAGGTTCCACTTCCTTCTGGAAAACGATGCTTATACGATCTAAAGCCTACAGAAGGGTCTGTGTGTTTTTATGGGAAGTCCGCAATGCTTTTCCCCAGGAAGTCTAGAAAAGCCTAGAGCTCCCAAATTAAGGCCCAGCAGTGGTTTCCAAGCATGAACTATGTTACAAAACATGAGTGAGACATACTCTGGAGAGCAAACTTGGTAGAAAGCTCTTTGGTGGCTCCCTACCTCTCCCTGCTGTGGCTCTGATGCCAATCACTTGGGCACTAGCTCTAACTGGAGGCCTCTAGGCCCAGCCCCCAGAAGGGCCAATCCCAGGGCACTGGCATATGCAGCAGCTCCTTCAGGTGACTGACTCAGGCAGCCCGACACCAGAGAAACCGCCTTGTTCCTGCTCCGTGCCCCTGGGGCTTCTGTCCTCCGCTGGTGACTCTCCCACCTGCCGGGTGCCACAGCCTTCTCCATCAGCACAAGGCTCCTGGCACCGCACTCCTTCCGTCTGCATGAACAGACTCCTTGTCTGGCATTACTCCATGCTCTTTGGGACTCTGGCTCAGCAGTCAGGCAGGGCCTCTCGGAAGTCCTCCTTCAGGAAGACCACCCCACCCCCAGCCAGGCTTGACTGACAGCCTTCCCATGCACTCCTAGTACGCCTGGCTCCCTCCCTCCTGCCTGCCCCTGTCTGACTTCCATTCTACCCCATGGATCTCCAACTAGACTGCCCAGTGTCATCACCATGGAGCTTAGAACCTTACACACACACACACACACACACACACACACGGAGCTTAGAACCTTACACACACACACGCGCGCACATACACAGCTGTCCAGCCCCAGCCCAAACAAATTCTGATCGGCCTAAATCTTGAGTTCACTCTGAGGATCTGCATTATTTTAGCCGCAGAGACAACTCTGACACAACACTCAGGTGCGATCCACTGTTTCTCACTGAGCGCCTCCCCGAAGCTGGCTGGGCTCCAGGAGCATTCCCAGGGCCACTGGGCTGAACTACAGCAAATGGAAACAACTGGGACAATCCCAAAGTCCTGGATGGGATGCTGTGTATTAAACAGGCATGGGTGCTGTGCACGACTGCCTCCAAGGAAGTCGTCAGGGCCTTCAAAGAAGGCTGCGAAAACCACTTTGACAGGCCTTTGCAATGGGATATATAAAAGGCCTGTGGTTAGTTTTTGTGGCAAATTTCATGTTCTGTTCATTTACATACTGTCAGCCAGGGACTCTATAGCTTTTTTAATCGCTTTCATGTTGCATTTATTCTAGCGGGTTAGTTCTGTGCTTTGCACCCTAGAGCAACTTCTGCAGGATGTGGGAGCTTATTTTTGTATTTAAACTAACATATAGTAAAATGGACTTTTTTTTGGCACGCGAGTCTATGAATGGGAACAGGCGTTTCATGTGACTGCCGCCCCAAGATCTGGAACAGCCCCATCGCCCCAAAGCAGACCCTTGTGTTGCCCCTTTGTAGCCACACCCTCCTCTAGCCCTGTGCTGCGCCACTACATGGTCTTTTCAAGAATGTCTTTGGTGCAATTAGGCAGTACCTGACTTTTTTTCTTTTTATTGTGATAAAACACACATAGCAAAATTCACGATCTTTATTGTCTTTAATAGTTCAGGGGTACTAACTATTCACTGCTGCGTAGCCAGCCCTGCCACCCATCCCCATGGTTCTTTCCATCATGAAAAACTGAAACTCTGTCCCCGCTGGACACTAACTTCCCCTCCCACTCCCCAGCCCCTGGCAAACCCACCACTCCGCTCCAGGTCTCAAGGTGCATAACCTTTTGAGATGGGATCCTCTCACTCAGCACCATGCCTGAGACCTCCTCCCCCCACCCCACCCCCACACAAGTTGCTGCGGGCAACAAGTTTGTCCCTTCATTGGAGAATTTTCCACCAGTTGGATAGAAGCCCATCTGCTCATCCACTCAAGGGCCTCTGGGCTGTTCCCAGCTTGGGGCAGGTATGGACAGCTGGTATGAAGAGTCACAGGCAGGTTTCTGTGTGAATGTGACCTTTCACATCTCTAGAGTAGGGATAAGACGGCTGTCTGATTTTCTAAGAATTTGCCAACTGTTTCCCAAAGTGGTGTACCATTTGCGCTCCTGCCCATAAATGCACAAGGCGAGTTCCATGGGCCCTGCCTCCTCATCATTGCAGGGTCCCTTTTGTTAAATGGAGACATTCTAGAAAGCCTGTAGTGCTAGCTCATTGTGCTGTGATTTGCATTTCCCTGGTGACTTATAATGGTGTTAAGCATCTCTCCGCGTGCTACACTGTCATCCTACCATCTCTGGTGAAGTGTCTGTTTTAAATCTTATGCCCATTTTTTTTTCTTCTGTCCATTTTTCAGTTGGGTTGTTTTGTTTTTTTCACCTGTTGAGATCTGAGAGCTCTTTATGTCTTTTGGATAAAGTCCTTTGTTGGACATGTGATTTGCAAATATTTTTTCCCAGACTGTAGCTTGTTGTTTGTTCGTTTCTTTCTTTCTTTTAAGATTTATTTACTTTGAGAGAGACAGAGAGAGGGAGAACGAGCAGGGGAGGGGCAGACGGAGGGGTCCTTCAAGCTGACTCCCCGCTGGGTCCTACAGTCCTTGAGATCATGACCTGAGCTGAAACCAACAGTCAGAGGTTAACCGACTGAGTCACCTAGGCACCCCTGTAGCTTATCATTTTATTTGCTTATTGGTGTCTTTTGCAGGCCAAGAGTTTCTAGTTTTGATGAAACCCATTTTATCAGCTTTTTCTCTCACGGTGCATGCTTTCTTGTTCTAATAACTGTCTGCCTGGCCCCGGCCACAGAGACCTAGGGTTTTCTTCTGATAGTTTCACAGTTTTACATTTAGACCTGTGATCCATTTGGGGTTAATCTCTGTCTAAGACAGGAAGTTTAGGTCTAAGTTTTTTTTGTTTCACATGTGGATATCCAACTGTTCCAACGCCATTTGTTGAAAAGACTGCCCTTTCTCCATTAAATTATCTCTGTGCCTCTTTAAAAAAAAATTAACTGGCTGTCCTTGTGTGGGTCTGTCTCTGTTCTCCACTCTGTGCCATGAATCTGTGTGTCCATCCCTCCACCAGTTACATGCTCTTGATTACCGCGATTTTATAAACTTATATTCAAAATCTCTTATTATCAAATCTACATTTTACTTATAATCTATATTATACAATCGGGTAGTGGGTGGCCTCTAACTTCATTCATTTTCAAAATGACTTCAGTGATCCTATTTCCTTTGCCTTCTCTATAAATTTTAAAATCACTTTGTCTGGGGCGCCTGCGTGGCTCAGTCGTTAAGCATCTGCCTCCGGCTCAGGTCATGATCCTGGGATCCCTAGATTGAGCCCCACAATGTGCTCCCTGCTTGGCAGGGAGCCTGCTCCTCCCTCTCCCATTGCTTGTGTTCCCTTTCTTGCTGTGTCTCTGTCAAATAAATAAAATCTCAGTTTGTCTATATCTACAAGAAAATCTCGCTGGGATTTTGACTAGAACTGTTCACAGATCGGTTTGAGATCCGACATCTTCACCGCGTGAATCTTTCAATTCATCGATGTGATGTGTCTTTAATCTTACTTACATCTTTACAGGACTTATTCACATGATGTCACCACAAGGTCTGAAAAGCCACTAAAGGTCTATTAGTAGTAGCCTGCGAAAACTGCAAATGTGACCGAAACCTAGCTGTGGAAAAGAAACAGCAACAAGAGCTGAAATTCTGCTCAGCTTCTGAGGACACCAGGCATGTAGGTCAAGACACATACGATGAGAGAAAAACTGCTTCATGGTGACACAAACTGTCTAGCTGG
This sequence comes from Mustela nivalis, assembly GCF_964662115.1. NCBI lineage: Eukaryota > Metazoa > Chordata > Mammalia > Carnivora > Mustelidae > Mustela > Mustela nivalis. The sequence goes on from NC_139026.1 coordinate 8,561,924, forward strand.
AATCGTCACCTGTCTCATCTGAAAGCAATATAAACGTCTCTCTTAATAGAAATGACAACTTAATTAAGTCTTCGGAATCCACACATGACATTATGCTGGAGGAGTACATTCCATTAATACAAACATATTCCATAAACATTTACTAGGCATTTACAGAAGGCTAGCATTATTCTAGGTGCCGGAACCACAGTGCGGAAAATGACTGAGGGTCCTTGTCTGAAGCCTCCTTTCTAGTCAACGAGAAACTTTAAATATGTGATACAATAAATACAGCCATTTGAGACAGGGATATGTGCCATGGAGAAAATAATTACAGTAAGGGACAGAGAGATGGTGAGAGCTCTTTTAGATGAAGTGGTCAGAAAAGGCGACCTCTGAACCAAACCCAAATGATGATGGAGCAGTGACCATCTCAGAAAAGTGGGGAAGGAGCATTCTGGGCAGAGGAAACAGCATGTGCAAAGACCCTGAGATGGAAAAGTAAGTGTGTGAGGTTTACGAAGTCAAAGAAGGCCAGTGTGGCCTCTGCAGTGACCAGAGGGGAAAGTGGCTTGCTACTGTGTTCATACACGTGTGCCTAGGTGGAAACAGGGTAAGGCCTTCCACGCCACTGAAGAAAGTTCACTGCCAAGGAGTTAAGTACTTTACAATGAACGGCTCTGTGCCGATTATTCCTTAGGTCTTAGACCTGCTTAATACATCTCCACTGTCAGAGACCTCACAAAGACAACCTGGCAAATAAGTTTCCAAAAGAAGCTTTTTTTTCTAGGGTCTGTCTCTTGCCTCCAACTCAAATGACATTAAGCACAATAGCACCTCCCCAGTCAGGTGTGTCCTATGTCCTCCTCCTGAAAAGATGGGTGAAGAGACAAATATTCAGCACCCTGAAGGCCCATAGCTGTTTCAGAGGGCAGCCGAAGGGGTGCGTGGGTGGCTCAGTTGGTTAAGCGGTTAAGGGTCCTGGGATGGAGCCCAGCATCAGACTCCCTGCTCAGTGGAGAGCCTGCTTCTCCCTCTCTCTCTCTGTGTCGAATATATAAATAAATCTTTTAAAATAAAGCATGGAAGATGTTTATACTTTCTAAAGTACAGACAGCATACTGTCTGTGATGAAAGAGGAGCTTAAGATGGATTGAACTTGTCCTTGAATACGAGATGAACAATATAAATGTGTCACCCAGGATGCAAAACCTGTCATCAGTGTTGCAACCGTGGTGCTTCCTCTACCATTCTCTACCTCCCACAGGGGACAGAGACAGGCTTCAGGGACTCGAATCTTTCCAACAAATTCATACTTTCCAGCAAAAAATAAGTACTACCCAAGCCACTTACGGGCCCACTTGATATTGTGAGATACGCTACAAAAACCACCAATGAGAGTCTTCCGCAAGGAAGGAAGGAAACAAACTGGAACGGATGACAGAGGACCTGGGCATGTCGGCGTTTCAGGGCACAGTGACAACTCATCTGAAAGCAATTCCCAATGGGCGCCCATGACATTGCTACCAGGAGCTGGACGACGCTGCCCAGACCGCTGCAGCCACACTCAGCTCGTGTGGGAGAAATGAATCAGATTCTCCCGAATCTGAAAAACCGTATGACAACGGTACATCTACTTACAAGCACTTTGCTCTCGGAAGGTATTCACGACTAGAGCCTGGACACCTCTGTGATGTTAAATTTTTTTAAAGATTTATTTATTGGACAGAGAGAGATCACAAGTAGGCAGAGAGGCAGGCAGAGAGAGGGAGGGGGAAGCAGGCTCCCTGCTGAGCATAGAGCCCGATGTGGGGCTCGATCTCAGAACCCTGAGATCATGACCTGAGCTGAAGGCAGAGGCTTAACCCACTGAGCCACCCAGGCGCCCCACCTCTGTGATATTAAGTGCTCTCTTTGACATCTGATTTTCATAATATTGAGCTAGCAATATTTTGGAAATCTAGCTGATTCCTGAATGCCACTCAGATTGGGGCACCAACCTCCTGCAGTCAAAAGTCCACATGTAACTTTCGACTCCCCCCAAAACTCACCTATTGACATACACTACTGGTGACTGGAAGGAAGCCTTATCAATAACATAAATGTTTAATTAACATGTTTTGTATGTCATATGTATTATATACCGAATTTTTACAATAAAGTAAGCTAGAAAAAATAAAATATTAAGAAAATCATAAGGAATGGGGCCCCTGGGCGGCACAGTCTGGTACGCAGCTGACTCTTGGGTTTCAGTTCAGGCCATGATCTCGGGGCCTGGGATCGAGCCCTGTGTTGGGCTCCTTGCTTAATGTGGAGTCCACTTAAAATTCTTTCTCTGCTCTCCCTCTGCCCATCCTCTCATACATGCACTCAGGTGCTGCCTCTCTCTCGAATAAATATATAAATCTTATAGAGAAAATCATGGAAAAGAACACAATACAGTACTGTATTCATGGAAAAAATCTTCATGTAAGTAAATATGCATAGTTCAAAGTCATGTTGTTCAAGGGGCAACTGTGTATTTTTTTTTTTAAAGATTTTATTTATTTATTTATTTATTTATTTATTTGACAGACAGAGACCACAAGCAGGCAGAGAGAGGAGGAAGCAGGCTTCCCACTGAGCAGAGAGCCCGACACAGAGTTCGATCCTACGACCACGACCTGAGCCGAAGGCAGAGGCTTTAACCTGCTGAGCCACCCAGGCGCCCCAGCAACTGTGTATTATTTGATTAACTGGTAACTGGTTTTCAGGTCGATGAGTATGGACTCCAGTGCTATTGTTTACTTAAGGACAGTCTTGGTCCATTCCCAATAATAACACTCAAGACAACAGTAGTCAATGGACAGTTTGACATGCCATTATATTTATGCTTCAGTTGGTACTAATGCCAGCATTTTACTTAATAAGGAAACACAAGAGGGATTCTCATTAAAATCAGAAACACAGGGGCACCTGGGTGGCTCAGTTGTTAAGCGTCTGCCTTTGGCTCAGGTCATGATCCCAGAGTCCTGGGATCGAGCCCCATGTGAGGCTCCCAGCTTGGCAGGAGGCCTGCTTCTCCCTCTCCCACCCTCCCTGCTTGTGTTCCCTTGCTGTGTCCCTCTCTGTCAAATAAATAAATAAAATCTTAAAAAAAAAAAAAATCGGAAACACGGCAAGGATGCCCACCTTCTCTACTATCCTAACACTGAACTAGAGGTGTCAGCCCACACAATTAGATAAGAGAAAAGAAGTCGAGCTTAAGAAGTAGAGCAGTATATCAGTAGGGAGCCTGCTTCCCTTCCCCTCACTCTGCCTACTGTGATCTCTGTCTTATCAAATAAGTAAGTAAAATCTTAAAAAAAAAAAAGCAGAGCAGTACAATTATCTCTATTTTATATTTGCTGAGCTTAAGGACTGAAGAAGTACAATTATCTCTATTTGCAGTTGACAGGATAGTAAACCTAAAGAATTAATGTTAAAATTAACTCAAACCAAAGAAATCAGTAGGGGGGTAGGACAGAAAAATCAAGACACAAAACCCAAGAGCCTTTATACACTTAAAGAAAAGACTGGCATCCAGCCTCCAACGGAAAATTCCCACTTGCTGTCAACTAAAATCACTGACTGGTTCTCGCCAGTCAGTCTCCCCTAACCACACTCCTGTAGAGGATTTTTTTTAAACCTAAATTTACATTAGTTGGATTATATCTTAATGCTTTCATCTCAGCCTTCCAGCCTATTGACATAATTTTGAATCTCACCCTTTGAAGATTAACAATCTCACTCAGATGTCTATTTTGTATAGATAAGGCCTTCTATACGGTGTTCCAAATGATTTCTAAAAAACTATGACCAGAACAAAAAAGCGTGGGAAGCTAACCTACTTCTGGCAGAAGGAGTCCACACCGACACAGGAAGGAAGCAACACTTCTAGCAAAGGTTTGCCCTATTTGAAAGGCCAATGTATTTTGGGGATCTCAAATAAAGAGGCTACTGACCCCAGAGGTATAGCCATAGAAACAGACACACATTTTAAAACAACTATTTATATACATTAAACTTGCTGGGCAAAGACCTACTTATTTCATACTGACACTCTTTAAACATAAAGTTCTTAGCCAATTGGACTTGACTTGGCATTAAGATAAAGGAGAAATAAGAAAAATTTACCCAAAAGCATACTAAAAAGTATCCACGGTGAGGCAAGGCCTCCCTTCCCTTTTCTGGTCTTTCCGAGCCCTGTTCTACCTCCAAGAGCCCTGCTCATGTTTCCCAGACCTCAACCAGCCATTCACTATCTTCAAGGAACTAGCCACTTCCTTTTTTTTTTTTTTAACATTTTATTTATTTATTTGACAGACAGAGATCACAAGTAGGCAAAGAGGCAGGCAGAGAGAGAGGGGGAAGCAGGCTCCCTGCTGAGCAGAGAGCCCGATGTGGGGCTCGATCCCAGGACCCTGAGATCATGACCCGAGCTGAAGGCAGAGGCTTTAACCCACTGAGCCTCCCAGGCGCCCCCCTATTTTTTTCTTTCCATTGCCATATTTTATTCTACTCAAATGACTTCATTTTGAATATAAATGTTTTCAGTATTGTAAGTAGAAAACCAGTATCACCTGCTTTATCTTGAAGATAATAAAAAATGAAAACAAAACAAGATTATTAAATTCTAGCTGAACCTATTACTGGTCATAGACTCTGAGCTGGAGCTCTGTTCTGCTTTAAAAAAAAAAAAGAAAAGAAAAAGAAGGCAGGGGTAGGACACCTGGCTGTCTCAGCTGGTGAAGCACGTAACTCTTGACCTCAGGGTTGTGAGTTCAAGCTGAAAACTGAGGGTAGAGATTACTTAAAAATAAAATCCTTAAAAAAACAACAACAGGGGCACCTGGGTGGCTGGGGGGGCATCAAGCCCCCACATCAGGTTCCTTGCTCAGCAAGAAGCCTGCTTCTCCCTCTCCCACTTGCCCTGCTAGTGTTCCCTCCCTCGCTGTTCACTGTGTCTCTGTCAAATAAATAAAATCTTAAAAAAACAAAAACAACAGGGAGGAGACTAGCAAGAATCAGAAAGGTGTTAAGGACATAGAGGAACAAACCAAGTCTTTCTCTCTTGATTATCATCAGAGTTTGAAAAGGAGTTGAAAAGCAAATAAACTGTGTAATATGTTAAAAAAAAAAAAAAAAAAAAGGAAGGGGGGTGCCTGGGGGCCTGCCTTCAGCTTGGGTCATGATCCCTGGGTACTGGGATGGAGCCCACGTCATGTCGGGCTCCCTGCTTGGTGGGAAGCCTGCTTCTCCCTCTCCCTCTCCCCCTGCTTGTGTTCCCTCTCTCGCTGTTTCTGTCAAGTAAACAAATAAATAAAATCTTAAAAAACAAAACAAAACAGAAACAAAACACCTGGGGGATATGTAACAATAAGTTTTAGGCCAGCATACACCAAACCCTCTCAGGGTACGTGTCAGGGGCTCCAGGAAAATAACTGCCCAATGCTACAGGGCCCCTTTACGGAGAAATTCATCCTCAGGGTTCACGGAGGCATAGCGGTCATTAACCATCTGGTGTCTTGGCAACTTTCACGCTCTAACTTGGTACTGGTTTCTTGGGTTTTTGTTTTTTTTAAAGTTTACTACACCCTCGGGGTGCCTGGGTGGCTCAGTGGGTTCAAGCCTCTGCCTTTGTCTTAGGTCATGATCCCAGGGTCCTGGGATTGAGCCCCACATCTGGGCTCTCTGCTCAGTGGGGAACCTGCTTCCCTTCCTCTCTCTCTGCCTGCCTCTCTACCTACTTGTGGTTTCTGTTAAATAAATAAATAATCTTAAAAAAAAATTTACTACACCCCACGTGGGGCTTGAACTCACAACGCTGAGATCAAGAGTCACACGCTCTTCTGACTCAGCCAGCCAGGCGTCCCTGTTGTGCTGTTGTGTTGTGTTGTTTCACAGCCTAGTGCTGTTAGCTGCTTATTTTGCTGATTTCAAGACATATATTCTCATCTTTAAATATCCGAAGTTGATGTGTTACAAGTTAATTAGCAGGATGTTTTCTTTCTTAGCAGTATATAAAATAATGGCGGGTCCTTATAATTAATGTCTTGGATGCGAAGATACATGGAGAATTTCTCATATATTTAGGAGTGCTCCTTCGGGGGAGGCCCTGCCTGGAACAGTCCCCACAGCCCCTCAGATGTTCAGTGACAAGTGGCCAGAGAATTCCCAGTTCTGCCCACGAGGGAGTGAGACAGTCCCCGGTCTTCCCCGATGTCAGCAGTGCCCCCGAAATGGCTCTGATGCTGCTGTGACCAGGTGGGCGGCCGTCCTGCTGCCTCAGCTCCCTCCCCTCCTTCAGGGATTAGCCACACCAACGCTCTGTTGCTGATTCCACCCCGACACGGTCCACATCTCTGAACAATATTCAGAAAGGTCACGTATTTCCTAGTCACCCAAACCACTCCCTTCCCCACCCCCGCGCGCACAATGATGCATACTTTCTCCCACACCCACAAATGCCAGGTCTGCCAGCAGCCGAGAAGGGGGCTCCTCGCACTCACGCAGCCTCATTACCGAGCTGCGTAGACACCCCCCACAGTGAGCCTGCACCACTTTCTTTGATGGGTTCCTAATTAATTTCTCAGAAGAAACTGAACACAAAATATAGTAAGGAAAGAAGGCCATTTCAAAAAGCCGAAACTAGGGGCACCTAGGTGGCCGAGTTGGCTGAGTGTCTGCCTTCTTTGACTGGGGTCATGATCCCAGGGTCCTGGGATCAAGTCCTACACTGGCGCGGCACGGTGGCACAGGGCTCCCGCTCAGCGGGAAGTTGGCTTCTCCCTCTCCATCTGCCTCTCTCTGCTTCTGCTCGCTTTCTCACTCACTCGCTCAAACAAATAAATAAAATCTTAAAAAAAAAAAAAAAAAAAAAAAAGCTTAATTTTGACTTGTATGAGGGAGTCCCAAAATTCCTGCTTTGGTAGGAAAAGCACTGATCGTGCTCCAGGTGCACGGTCAGTGGCGAAGGGTGTTCCGGGTACTCGGTACACACACACCCTTCAGCGGCCTCACACACGTGTGTGATCGCGTCACAGACTAACAGTCCATGCAAGTCCCCACAGACATTCATCTCCAACTCCTGGGCAGCAAAAGTGGACAAAGCATGGTTCCAAGTTCAGGCCACAGCTTGAATATCAAATTATAGTATGAAAAGGCTGAGTGTTTTTGTGGTGAAAGCACCCGAATTCCTTGGAGGCAAAAAGGAAGCTCAGAATGAGAGAATAATGCCCCCAGGAAGATGGCTCAGGGTGGGGGCTGGGGGGGCAGCTGTTCTTTCTCTCCAAAAAGCTTAAAATACCCAGTGTCTCCTGCCATCTCTGTCTTTCTGAATGACCCCCTTTTCCTTCCCATTCCTCTGGGACCAGCTCAACTCCTGGCCCCCACCTCTCCCAGCAGGGTTTTCATCAAAGGCTCTCTATGTTTTCATCACAAATATAGTCCTAATACATTCATAAAGGGGCTAATAATTGTGGGGCACTTACTGCGGGCTGGAGCCGCTCGGCCACATTCTGACGGCAGATGAGACGGTTGTAGGTGATGGCCTCGTGGATGTTTTTATTTTAATGGGGGAACTGATGATGTATATTAGAAAAAAATTCAGAGCCTGCACCTGTGATCTTATAGCTGTAGTGGCTCAAGGTTTCTAAGTTAAAAAAACCGAATTTCAAGTTGATTTTCTTTTCATAATTAAGGACAGAAGAGCAGAGGCCACACCAAACTCCTGATTCTTTCTGCCCCAAGTGTGCTGGACTTCCAGAGACTCCCCATCTCAGTCAAGGGCACAGTTGTTGCAACTAAAAACCTTGCAATCCTTCTTGACTCTTCTTCCTCGGTCACACACCCACCATCTGATCCACCAGCAAATCCGACCAGCTCGTCCTCCAAAATACAGCCCCCACTAAAAACCCAAAATATCCCTAAAAACCACCGAGTTTCACAGCACACTTAGGATAGAATTCAAAGTCCACACCAGGGTCCACAAAGGTCCCTTGGACCTCGGCGACCCCCACTCCCCCAATGCACTCAGCTCCAGCCACGCTGGCCTCCTTGGTGCTCCCCAAACACATGAGCCTTGGCATCCCAGGTCCCTCAACCAGGGATACTCCCTCCCCTACTTCATCCCATCAGATGCTGAGTGATCTTTCCCTACCACTCTTAAAACGGCCCCTCCACCATTCTAGGAGGAGACTCCTCCTCCCAGCACCAACTGAGGCTATAGGTATATTGTTTACAATCTGTATTTACTCACTGGGACTGTCTCCCTTATCAGAACAGAGGCTTCGGGGCGCCTGGGTGGCTCAGTGGGCTAAAGCCTCTGCCTTCGGCTCGGGTCATGGTCCCAGGGTCCTGGGATGGAGCCCCACATTGGGCTCTCTGTTCAGCGGGGAGCCTGCTTCCTCCTCTCTCTCTCTGCCTGCCTCTCTGTCTGCTTGTGATCTCTGTCTGTCAAATAAATAAATCTTAAAAAAAAAAAAAGAACAGAGGCTTCGTGAGGAAAGTGTCCCTTGCACTAACACAGTATTGGCCACACAGTAAGTGCTCAGTGACAGCTAAATGCTCAGAACTGAAGGTGGCACTTCATGGCTGGACTGTGACCATGCTGGGCTAGGACAGTCATGTGTTAGTTCATTTAATCCTAACAACACTCCTGGGTGTCTTTTCCGTTGGGAACCAAGGTTCAGGGATGTTAAGTGACTTGCCCAAGTCCCTGTGGGGCTGGAACTTTTTGTGAGATTGCGAAGGGCCCAAGTTCCTTTGAACACATTAAGCGATCTTCAAAAGCTCTTCTTTTCTTCAAAAGACCTTTCAAGGGCGCCTGGGTGGCTCAGTGGTTAAGCCGCTGCCTTCGGCTCAGGTCATGATCTCAGGGTCCTGGGATCGAGTCCCGCATCGGGCTCTCTGCTCAGCAGGGAGCCTGCTTCCTCCTCTCTCTCTCTGCCTGCCTCTCTGCCTACTTGTGATTTCTCTCTGTCAAATAAATAAATAAAATCTTAAAAAAAAAAAAAAAGACCTTTCAAGGTACCATGCTGGCTGGGGACCACAAAGGTCAAACTCCTCAGTGCTCTGCCACCTGGCCCCAGCATGCCCACCCGGCACCATGTTGCCAGCAAATCCCCAGCCCTTCCTGCGAGCCTCCACTGACCCAGTCAAACCAGGCCGGCCACGGCCTCTCAACACTGACCACACAGTGCCTTCCACACTATGTTAGTAGTAGAGGGCTCCCTCCCCCGAGGGTGTGCACACTTCTTATCTTTGTATCCCCAGGTCCTACAACCACAGACTAGGAACCCTCAAGGCCATCTGCTCAATGCTGGTATTTGAGCTGCTCCTACCAGACTCAGGACAGTGGAGAGCCAGTCAGCAAGCAACATATGCAGCCTGGACACTCAGACACCCTGTGAGCAGAGATGTCTTGGTCATCCTTAGGGTGGGACGGGCCTTGTGTGGACATCTCTGTCATCCCCTTGCCTCTCATCATGATGTTATCTGCTCAAAGCTAATCGTCCTGTCTTGAAAGGATTCCCCTTCCACCCAGGAACACATTCTGGAGCTAGCAAAGCTTCTGTCCAACCTGAGTCTCCTCAGCGCCATTATACCCAGGAAAGAAGGAAGCCAAGCTGGCCCACAGCAGTTACCACTTCCAGCACTCTCTACAGTCCAGCCTGTATTTCTGGAATTTTTGCAATGGGTAAATTTATACAGGGGCCCTGCCCTTTGGGAGCTCACAAAGCAAAGGGCCGGGCCTACCTAACTCAATGACAAGGCTGACCTGCAGAGCACTTGTCAAATAAAAGGGCAGCCAAAGATGTGGAGGGGGAAGAGAGCAGTCCCCACTGGGCAGACCTGGGAATTGCTATGGTGGAAGGGCAAATTCAAAAGACAGTCTACACAAAGCTGGTCATTAGTACACAGCCCTGAAGGTCATCCCTCCCTCTGATTCTGATGCTTTCAGGCCCAAGTGCAGGAGGGCATGTCTGCTGTAGCTCTAAGTCCCACGCCAAGCCTGGACATGGCTACAAATGCTTTTTTTTTACCAGTATTTATTGAGTGCCTGGCACCTAGTGGTGGTAAGCGCTGGTGAGATCCGTCATAGATCCTAAGTAGGGGAGGCAGACAAGTGCACAGGCAAGCACAACAGACTGCCCCATCTGGTGAGGCCCCAGGGGCCCCACACACTATGCTGCTAGGTCAGAATAGGCTCAGGGCACCAAGATGTGTGTGTATCTACGTGCATGTGAGACAGGACGATACAGGGGCAAGACACCAGCGACAAACCCATGGGGGGGGGGGGGTCCAGACTACGGGGTAAGGGTGAGTCTCGGGACAAATCTCCCACGGCCTGCTCTCCCCTTAGAGTTAAGGAAACTGAGGCATACTGCGTTAAGAGTTAGGACCAGAACCCGGGCTCCCACTCCGGTCATGCCTTCCGCAGCGCCTAGAGGTTAACAGGTTTCTGCAATCAGACGGCCCGATTTTAACCCTGACTGTGCAGTGTGGCCTCCTGCCGAGTGGCCTTGGACAAGTGACCGCCTGCCTCTCTGTACCGCAGTCTCTTTACCTGTCCAACGGGAGTAACTGTAGTACCTACCTCCCGGGGCTGTTAACATAAACTAAGCTTACAACGTAAAGCAATTGGCAGGAAACCGGGGAGATGATAAGCTGTACACCAGCGGCTGCTGCGACTATGACTGTTTTTCTCTCGCGGCCGCTCGGGGCCGGCGGTGGGCTCACCGCCCCGGCCATCTCCGCCGCAGCGCGCCACGTTCCCTTCCGGCTCCAGGACGCACCCCACCCTCGACGCGCCCTTGACGCTCGGGGTCGCTGAACCGCGAATCCCAGCCCCCGATGACCGGGCGGCAGCGCGCACGCGCAGCTGCACGCGCCCCCGTCCTCGGGAGTGAGGGGGGCCGGACCGGGAGAGGAGAGGCCGGCGGCCACACCTCGCCAGGGAGAAGGAGGCGGCCCAACGGCGGAGAGGGAGCCGCGCCTGCACCCGACAGGCCCCCCTTGGGCTCCCAACCCCCAGCCCGGAGAGCGGGTCGGTTCCTCACGCTCTGCAGCAGGCTCCTCCTCTGCGCCGCCATCTTGGAGGGACCCCCGGGGCTGCGCCCGCCTCCCAGCAGAGCAGGCGAGAAGGGCGGCTAGAGCGGCCTGAAGCTGGCCGGGAGGATCTGGCTGCCGGGGAGCACGCCCACAGCGCCACCCCATGGCCAAAGTGGGATAGGGCCATGGAGGAGAGTGTGCGCAGGCGCCGTCTTCCACTTTTTCCTCTTGGGAAGAAAAGGGACGGCTTCCGTAAATGATTGGCTCTAGCCTATTTTATTTGCGTATTTTCTCCAGGACGCTTTTCAGATGGGGCTCCCTATGTCACCGATTTGCGTTCTTTATGAACACTTTGGGCGTGGGGTTCGGTGAATTATTCGTTCACTTGATAAATATTCGTTGGGTGGCCATGCCTGGCCCTATGGGGTGAAGCAGCCCGCAAGACACCCTCAGAAATCTGTTTGAATTGGGGAGGACTTCATTTACATATGTAAATCATTTCGAAGTGGGCTAAGTGGTAGGAAGAGAAGTTTATGGATGGGGCATGGGAGTGGAGGGCAGGCCAGGCCGAGGGGACATCTAGTGCACAAGGCACGAGAAAAGGGAGCGTGTGAATGTGGCTTCAAGAAGCATGCGTGTCCCAGAAGGGATCTGTGGCTAGAGCAGAGGTGGAGGGGATGTGAGATGAAGGGCTCTGGGGTGGGTTCTGACCAGGCTGGAGTTGGGCTATTCACGTGGTGGACAAAGGAAACTTGTTGACTAATGAGCAAGCCAGGGACGTGTTTGGTAGAAAGATGCCTTTGACTACCAGGTACAGAACAGATGTGTAGCAGCATTGGAGTGAAGACCAGTTAAGGGACTGTTGTGTTAGTTCAGGGCAAGAGATGATAGTAGGTTTGCTGCCAGTGCCAAGGGGATGGATTTTATTTAGATGAAATTGTCATGACTTGGTTCATGGACTCGTTGGGGTTGTGATGGAAAGAGATTTGCCAAAGATTCTCCCAGACTTCTGGGGGAAAAAATAAATAAATAAAACAGCTGGAAAATTTTAGGGTGTTTTTTTAAAACATGCAAGAAAAGAAGTCAGATCAGTCCTGAGATGGAGTGGACTAGAGAAGACCACATCGAAAGAGCAGGAGGGGTGGAGAGGTGGGGGAGCCTTGACACAGAGAACCCAGGGTGAGGAGAGCAATGGACAACGATGTCACATACTTTTGAGTGATCTAGTTAGAAGATTACTGAAGGAAGTCCATTGGGTTTAGCCATCCAGAGGCCCTTATCCTGGGAAGTTCAGGTAGGAAGTTAGCACAGAAACTCAGATACAGTGAGTTGAGGAGCCATTGGGGTATGGGGACATGGAGACCTTGAGAATCGGCCGTTCTCTCTAGCTGGTGGGCTGTAAAGAGCAGGAGGAAGGGAAGGGAACATGAGATCGAGTGTGTTTTCTTTTAGGTTGGGAGGAACTTGAGCCTGTTCAAATGCTGAGGGAAAGGCTTGCCAGAGAGGAGCTGATAATTTGGAAGAGGGAAGCAGAGGCCATTCAGGTCTGGGTTGGTGACATCATCTTGTCTTACGAGCACAGCTTCTCATGGCCCAGGATGACTGCTTGAACTCCAGCTATTTCGTCTGAGTTCTGCCAGCAGGAAGGAGAGAGGAAGGGAAGAAGATGCACTTCTCTTCCTCTTCTTCTTCTTCTTCTTCTTTTTTAAATTAAAGATTTACTTGCAAGCAATCTTCCCCTTATAAGGAGACTTCCAGAAGTTCTACCTGATGTTTCTCCTTACATGTCATTGGCTATAATCTAGCTGAAGGGAGGTAAAGAAACCAGACTTTGGACCGAGCTACAGGGGCCCAGCTACAGTTTCCATCACTAAAGAAGGACTGAGATGTGGATACTAGGAGGCTGTAAACGGTCCGTGCCACAAAAGGGAGTGGGAGGGACCAGGCAGTTTTTTGAAGAAGAGTCTGGAAGGATTCAGGATTTGGAGCCCAACCCACTCCATTCTAATCCCAACCCCATATACTTTCACCTCTGTGACCTTGAACAAGCCACTTGAGCCTCAGGGTCCTCTGTAGAACAGATTAAGTGAGGCGCCTTCGAAAGACCTATCCTGTGGTAAGTGCTAATGTTCATCATATTCAAGTTAAAATTTTTTATTTAAAGATAATAAACGCATCCTGAGTGCCTCCTGTGTGGCAGACACTTGCCAGATGCTTTTTCATCATAGTTTTTTCTCCCTCCAACGTGGTCCTACAATCATCCCTAATTTCATAAAATAGGAAACTCCAGTTCAGCGAGTCACCCAACAGGTAGATTTTGGGATTTGAATCCAGGCCCCACGATTTTCTGATGTTGTGATTGAATGAGAAATACACATCTGGTCTTCATCTCTGGTTCTTGGCTTCCAAATCCTTCAGTGACAGGGGTCTCACCAGCATCTTTTGTTACAATATTTGGTCATCCTCCCAGCTTCTGGAAGGGCTTTGGAACTTTTCCGGTTTATGGACGTGATAGGGGCATCTTCTGTTCTTCACTGGAAGCCCATTCAGCCGTCCTGGAGTTTATGAGATGACCAGTGGCTGGAAGGTCCTGAATAATTTCAGGTGGGGGCCCTGTTGCCAGAGGATCCAGTCATGGGATTAGCCAGTCCCGCCCCCACTTCTTGGGGTGGGGTTTGGGATTGGGTTGATCGCTAATGGCCAATGATTTAAGCTGCCATCCCAATGTCACAGGACCTCCACAAAACCCTGACCAAGCGGGTTTGGAGAGCTTCTGGGGTGCTGAAGGCATCCACATGCTGGGATGGTGGCACCTGCCATATTCCATATGCCCAGAAGCTCTTGCGCTCTGTGGATTCTTCCAGATCCCCCACTGTGTACCTATTCATCTAGCAGTCCATTGGTGTCTTTGGTAACAGCCTTTTTTTTTTCTCTTTTTAAAGATTTTATTTATTTATTTGACAGAAATCACATATTAGGCAGAGAGGCAGGCAGACACACACACACATACACACACACACACACACACAGAGGCAGGCAGACACACACACACACACGCACACACGAAGCAGGCTCCCCGCTGAGCAGAGATCCTGATGCGGGGCTCGATCCCAAGACCCTGAGATCATGACCTGAGCTGAAGGCAGAGGCTTAACCCACTGAGCCACCCAGGCGCCCCTGGTAACAGCCTTTTTTAATAAATCATCAAAGTACCTCTTTCCCTGAGTTTTGTGCCTGATTTATAGTCAAATCGGACAGAAGCAGGGGTGGCCTGGGGCCCCTCCACCTACGACAGGCTTCTGAAGCAGGGAGCAGTCTCATGGGACTCAGCCCTTAACCTGGGGGTTCTGGTGCCCCCTCTGGCGCTCACTGTCAGAATGGAGTGAATCACAGGACCCCCAGCTGGTATCCTCGGAGAACGAATGACGAGTTGCATTTGTGGTCACAAGTCTTCAGCTGTCGTAGATAAGAACTCCCTGGCGGTAGACTCCAAGGCCTTTCTGGCAACCCTGTGAGGTCGGCAGACCCTCCGACACTCTTCACCGCCCAGCCTGGTCTAACTGCTTGAAGACCCCCAGACACCCCCGTGGTTCCCTGCCTCCCCATCTTTGCAGCTCCTTTCCCACGTGAGTACCATGGCTCCTATCAAATCAGAGTCCTTCCTGGAAACTGTTGTTTTTGTTTGTTTGTTTTGTTTTTTATTTATTTGACCGAGAGAGCAAGAGAGGAACGCAAGCAAGGGGAGCAGGAGAGGGAGAAGCAGGCTCCCCGCTGAGCAGGGAACCCAATGTGGGACTTGATCCCAGGACCTTGGGATCATGACCTGAGCCAAAGGCAGATGCTTAATAACTGAACCACCCCGTTGCCCCCAGAACCTGTGTGTGTGTGTTTAAATCCACAGCCCAAGAATTACTCTCTCAGTCAGTACTGATCATTTAAAATCATGCTGCTTGTTGGGACGCCTGGGTGGCTCAGTGGGTTAAAGCCTCTGCCTTCAGCTCAGGTCATGATCTCAGGGTCTTAGGATCAAGCCCCACATCGGGGTCTCTGCTCCGCAGGAGCCTGCTTCTTCCTCTCTCTCTCTGCCTACTTGTGATCTCCGTCTGTCAAATAAATAAATAAAATCTTTAAAAAATAAAAAAATAAATAAAATCACGCTGCTTGTTTGCGGAGACCATCCTGAGGGCAGGAACCGTGGCAGTTCAGCTCTTGGTCTCCTCACAGGCTCCAGAGAAACTTCTCAGCAGATGTGTGTAGCATCCTGGTTAAAGAGGCAGAGCTGAAGAGATCACGTTGGTTGACAAGGCAGCTGGGAACAGGCCATCTGTCCCCAGGTACCCAAGTGACTTCAAGGGGAGCTGGGACTAGGACTTGGGGCTTCCGCTCCCCACCCCAACTCCTCTTTCCACACCTGACCGCCTCCGTAATGTACCGTGGTGGATCCTCCTCCCAAAGTTCCTCTGGTCTGGTTTCCCGGGTGATGCAGTTTTGGAATGTTGGTGTATTGGAGGGGTCCAGAGCTAATGGCTGAGGAAGAATTCTTGAGATGTCTTTGGTGCAAAAGTGTTCTTAAAGCACAGGGACAGGACCCCTGGGCAGAAAGAGCCACATTGGGGTCCTAAGAATGGTTGATAATATACTTCCAAGTGGGGAGATAGTTAGGGATAGTATAAGTCTCTAAGGAACTTGGAAGCAAGGTTTCCAAGACCTATAGGGGCTAGCTGTTGTTTTAAAAAGGTCATTTACTGCTGTCTAGTAAAACCTTACTTATGAGACCCTTCACATGTTTATCAGGGGGCCACATGCTTGGAGAATGGTTGATAACGTCTATTTTGGGGGGTGGGTAGAGAGAGAGGAAGTTTCCAAAGGGATTTTTACAGGATCCTAGAGGTTGGGCTAATGCCGAGCTAAAGTAGCCTTTTGCCTCCAGCAAAGGATTCACATGGAGGCAGCTTAGCTCCTGGAGGAAGGTCACTCTGCCTGTCCCAAGTACTTGTCAGCGGGCTGCAAAGGAAATTTAATTTTTCCTATAGCCCTTTTGCCTTTGTTCTCCACATCAGTGAGACAGGGAAATCTGCTGTGGACAGTTCCCCTTCTCCTCTGGGACAGCATGCCCAGGCACCGGGTTGTGACCTGGGTCCTGTTTTCCCGAGGACAGCTTTCTGGTTCATACTGGGGTTTGCGGTCAATCCCAGACAAGCCAGAGGAACAAAGATCCCACAGCTACTGACCTTGATAACCACTTAGACAGCCAGGCAGAGCTCCAGGCCCCCTCACTGGAGCCCGCATGGAAGGGCTGTCTGGCAGGGACCCGGGTCCCAACACACTGTGAACTGTACACCTGGCCCAGAATGTCAGATCACTCTGTGCCCCTGTCTGGGACCCTTCTAAAGCCCAGACTGTAGAGGAAAACACAGTTGTGCAGCATGGGAGCGGAGAGGGCTAGGGACCTAAGAAGCCCCGGGTTAGGTTGTAGGCTTTCTCTTTCTGCCTTCCAGCCAGCTCCCTGCCAAGTCAGCAGTTTCCATTGGTCCCTTGTGCGGCTTCTCTGTGGCTGCCAGGACCTGGTTCACAGATAGCAGCTTGGAAAGATGACCCTAAGGATGCTGAAGAAGGTTTGGAAGGGTATCCCACCATCTGCACGCCCACCTTCCTTTTCACCTCTCCCTTCTGGCTGGGAACCCAGGCTGGTGAACCCTGGCTGCCGAAGGAGAACGCAGAGACAACCTGGCATTGGGCTCTTTGCCTTTCTGGATTTTTCCTGGCGCAAGCATTTTGCCATGTGGCTGTGTGGTCTTCCTATGGATCATCTTAATGGAGGTGTCCTAGTCCTTTGGCTGCATACACGCTCATTTCCAAATGTTCATAATAAGCTTGTTTCCACTGGGGGCCGTTACAAATGACTGCAACAAACAGTCATTTGTGGGTTTAAAAACTATTGAATTTCTTAGAGAAGCACAATGAAGCCTATAAGGGGGAGGAGAATGATTTGCTTTATTTTAGCAAAGAGAAGAAAGGAAACAGGAGAGCTGGGACCAGGGGGACAGATCTATGTCACCTGGGCTGATGGGCATACAAGGTTTCTTGATGCTGCTCTCTCCCTTTTCTGTATGGGTTTGCTATCTCTCACAATAAAAATTTTCAGATGCAAACACGGTCCCTGTCCTCAGCTAACAGTCCTGTGGGAGGAACGCATGAGAAACCAGGATCTAGCAGAGTGGTGACAAATGCCGGGATGGGCTAGGGGACCCAGATGAGGGCTGCTTACCTCAGCCTTAGGAAATCAGGGAGGGCTTCCTGGGAGAAGTGACCACTGGTGCCTAAAAGATGTGGAGGAGGTGGTTCCATGACACCGAAAGGAAGGGTGTTCCTGGCAAAGGTCCTGTCAGGAGCAAAGAGTCGGGAGAGAAAGAAAGTGACCCAGATAACGCCTGGTGCGTTGGCCCATCTGGCCAGAGTGTTGGTGAGGTTGGGCCAGAGTGTTGGTGAGGTCGAGCCAGAGCTGGAACAGAGGGTAGGGCAGTGTGTGAACCTCAGTAGGAGTCCGGGTGGTCTCCAGGTGCGGGGCAGCTGGAGGAGGGTGCGGTCACATCGGGATCTGAGGACTCCTGCGCCTCCCGGATGCAGGACAGGTTGTGGGTGGTGGAAAGAGACAAGAGCGTCCTCGTGTTTGCAGCTTTTTGCTTCTCCTGAATTGCTCCACTGAGATCACTTCCAGAATGCTCACCGCCCCCCCTCCCATCACACTGTCGATTTCTTGGCTGTTTTTGCTTTACCTCTTCCAAGAGGCCATGACCTCTTTGAAAGCAGAGGCTAGGTCTTTTTTTTTTTTTTTTTTAGATTTTATTTATTTATTTGACAGATAGAGATCACAAGCAGGCAGAGAGGCAGGCAGAGAGAGAGAGGGGAAGAAGCAGGCTCCTTCCTGAGCAGAGAGCCCGATGCGGGGCTCGATCCCAGGACCCTGAGATCCTGACCTGAGCCGAAGGCAGAGGCTAACCCACTGAGCCACCCAGGCGCCCCACAGAGGCTAGGTCTTACTCATCTCCGTAACCCCAGTGTTTAGTGCATACCTCAGGCACTGAATAAATGCTTGTGAATGAGCGAACTTCCCCTGAGCAACTACCAAGTACCAGGCACTACTCTCCGCGCTTTACGCATATTCCTTTGTGGGCACGATCTTCATGACCACGCTCCTGGGATGGTTACTGTTACTCCGGGTTAGTCCTCCGAGAAGCAGGAGGGGAAAAGGAGGAAGAGTAAGGAAGGCAGGTCTGACTCCTGGGGGAGGGTTAGGTATGCAGATTCTCAGACAGCAGATAATACGGTCCTAGGAAAGTGTCGGCTGGGCAGCCGGAAAGTGGTCCAGCCAAAGTCACTGGTTGAGGGAGTCCTGCACCCTGTGGGAACTGGCCTGCATAGCTCCCCTTCACGCAGGCCCTGTCAGGGGCAGCCTGCTCCTGCAATCTTGGCAGAAACACCAGAGCCGATCTGGAAGAGCAGCAGCTGGGACCTTCTTTCAAGGGTGTGCACAGGTCCCATTTTACAGGCGTGAAAACTGAGGCCTGAGAGGTAAGGTCACTTGCCCACAGTCGCACAGATAGGAAGGAATTGAGCTCCTTTGCTTCAGAGAACATCTTTGTGACCCCCTACTCCATAGCAGTGCTGTTACACACTGAATTTGTGTGCCCCAAATTCATATTGGAGGTCCTAACCCCCAGTGCCTTGGAACATGACCTTATTTGGAAATAGGGTCACTGCAGAGGTAATTAGCTGAGATGAGATTGCCCAGGAGTAAGGTGGGTCGGTAATCTACTATGACAGCGTCCTCATGGAAAGGGGAAGTTTGGGCCCAGAGCCGCAGGGAGAGAATGTCCTGTGAACCCGACAGAGGGAGGGGTGATGTGCCTACAGGCCAAGGACTGCCAGAGACGGCCAGCAGCCTGCCAGGCTGGGAGACAGCCCGGGACAGGTCCTCTCTCACACCCTGGGAAGAAACCAACCCTGCTGACGCCTTAAACCTGGGTTTTTGGTCTCCGGGACTGGGAAGCGACACATTTCTATTATTTCTGCGCACTGCCCCCCACACTCCTACTGCAATCCGGCTGACCCAACACAGTGGGAACACCTTTTGTGGCAGCTAGTTATGCAAAGACGTGTGAGGTGGATTCCTGGAATGTTCTCCATCCTCCACCCCAGCAGCACGAACAAGGATGGGATCCTTCCCAGTCTTGGTTCTGGCTCCCAACCTTGGTCGCTGTGCTCCCGGCTGATACGCTATCTTAGGAAAATCCATTCTAGCTTATCTCCCGCGGCTCAGCCCTCTGGAGGATGTCCGTGCAGGATATGGCTCCGGCCAGCCATCCCCAGGCCTAGCTCCGGCCACCCATACCTGTCCCGAGGTTCCATCTGTGAAGGCCCCTGGCTTCCGAGCCATCCAAGGGAAGCAGGTTCTTCGGAGGCCAGCCCAGGGCCACCTGCCAAGCAGGCTGTTTCCCCACTTGGTAGTTCCTTGAGGATCCTTTATTTCCAGGCACTTCAGACCCCAGTTCCCCACTGCCCACCCTAGGCTTCAGGAGCCCAGAGAAGGAGGAGTTTGCTGGAAGATGGTTAAGAGCCCTGAGTACCCAGAGGGCTGTGGACAAAGAAAGATCAGAGTCAGTTTCTGCTGGAGCACAGCTAGCTAGCTATTTGTCACTCCTGTCGGCCATTCATTCAACAGAAACTTCTCATCTCGTACCTACCATGGGTCTGCCCATTACAGAGGGTTGTCTACACAGTGTGATTGAGTGCACAAACTCTGGACACAGAGGGACCTGGTTCAAGTTCCAGCTCAGCCACTTACAGTGTGGCCTTAGATGAGTTGCTTAACCTCTCTGAGCTTCCTCTGCCTCATTGGTTATATGTAAGTCATTTTCCCATCACCTTTGCAGGATTTTTTTTAAAAAGATTATTTATTTGAGAGAAAGAGAGCAGAGAGAGTGCACGAGTGGTGGGGAGGGGCAGAGGAAGAGGGAGAAGCAGACTGCCTGAGCAGGGAGCTCGACTGGGGGACTTGATCCCAGCGCCCCAGGAACATGACCCAAGCCAACAGCAGACACTTAACACACCTTTGCAGGTTGGGTAGGAGGATAGAATTGCTTTAAGTAAAGGATTTGGCATACACCCAGGTATAGAAGTCCCAGAGGAGAATACGGTGGAGTCCCTGCCCTTAAGAAGCATTTGCACATGGGGCGCCTGGGTGGCTCAGTGGGTTAAAGCCTCTGCCTCCTGCTCAGGTCATGATCCCGGGGTCCTGGGATCGAGCCCCACATCGGGCTCTCTGCTCAGCGGGGAGCCTATTTCCTCCTCTCTCTCTGCCTGCCTCTCTGCCTACTTGTGATCTCTGTCAGATAAATAAATAAAATCTTAAAAAAAAAAAGAAGAAGAAGAAGCATTTGCACGGGAATGCCCGGGTGGCTCAGTTGGTTAAGCGGCTGCCTGCGGCTCAGGTCATGATCCCAGCGTCCTGGAATTGAGTCCCACATCAGGCTCCTTGCTCTGCATGGAGCCTGCTTCTCCCTCTGCCACTCTGTCTGCCTGTGCTCACTCTCTCTCTCTCTCTGACAAATAAATAAATAAAATCTTTAAAAAAAAAAAAAAAAAGGAAGAAGCATTTGCACGGGGATGCCTGGGTGGCTCAGTGGGTTGAGCCTCTGCCTTCAGCTCAGGTCATAATCTCAGGGTCCTGGGATTGAGCCCCTCATCGGGCTCCTTGCTCAGAGGGAAGCCTCCTTCCCCCTCTCTCTCTGCCTACCTCTCTGCCTACTTGTGATCTCTCTCTCTGTGTCAAATAAATAAAATCTTAAAAAAAAAAAAAGTGGTGAGTTTTATTGTGTGTAAATTATACTTCAAGAAAATTGAGAAAATTTTAAAAAGCTTTTAATGTCGTTTTATATCTTATAAAAATAATGCACATTTAGGGGCGCCAGGGTGGCTCAGTCGGTTAAGCCTCTGTGTTTGGATCGGTTCACAACCCCAGGGTCCTGGGATAGAGCCCTGCATTGGGTCTTGGAATCAGTCCTGAGATCCAGCCCCACATTGGAGGACCCCCGGCTCAGTGGGGAGCCTGGTTTTCCCTCTGCCCCTGCCCTTACTTGTGCACTTGCGCTCTCTCTCAAATAAATAAATAAAATCCTTAAAAAATAAAAATAAGGGGCACCTTGGTGGCTCAGTGGGTTAAAGCCTCTGCCTTCGGCTCAGGTCATGATCCCAGGGTTCTGGGATCGAGGCGAATTGGGTTCTCTGCTCAGCAGGGAGCCTGTTTCCTTCTCTCTCTCTGTCTGCCTCTCTGCCTCCTTGTGATCTCTGTCAAATAAATAAATAAAATCTTTGAAAAAATAAAAATAAATTAAAATAATACATATTTAATGCAGAAAATGAAAGAACAAGAGCAGAGAAAAAATATTAAATCACTGTATTCCAAGACCACTTAGATATAACTACTATTAAAAATTTGGTGGGAAGTCTGGGTGGCTCAGTCAGTTAAGCATCTGCTTTTGGCTCAAGTCATGATCCCAGGGTCCTGGGATGGAGTCCTGCATTGGGCTCCTTGCTTAGCAGTGAGTCAGCTTCTCCCTCTGCCTCTGCAGCAGCCCCTGCTTGTGCTCTCTGTCTCTCTCTGACAAATAAATAAATAAAATCTTAAAAAAACCCAATTAGGGGGGTGCCTGGGTGGCTCAGTGGGTTAAAGCCTCTGCCTACAGCTCAGGTCATGATCCCAGGGTTCTGGGATCGAGCCCTGCATCGGGCTCTCTGCTCTGCAGGAAGCCTGCTTCCTCCTCTCTCTCTCTCTCTCTTTCTCTCTCTGCCTGCCTCTCTGCCTACTTGTGATCCCTGTCTGTCAATAAATAAATAAAATCTTTAAAAAAAAACCCAATTAGGTAAATATCCTCTCTAAGACTTTCATACACATACACACACACACACACACACACGTATATTTCATGCTTTTACAAAAATTAGATCTC